>NC_079198.1:105967916-106336666 GCF_029499605.1 Hyla sarda | reverse complement strand
TAAATATCAAGTTACTAAGGGGTGACTAGGGGTTAATTTAGGAAGCGAACCCAGACAGTCCTAGGGACTCTAACTTTGGGGACGAATAACTAAGGCACAGTATGAAATACGGTGCAAAGACACCACACATTTAAGGAGCACTTATAACTTATCCTTTTGCTTTAAGGCCCCATACACATTAGAAATGTGTAGGCCTAATTTTGATGGGACCGGTGTGTGAACTATCTGATGTGTATCTGGGCCTCTAAACTACTCCCTGACAGATAATGTTGGAGAGAAAGATTGGGCAGGATGGATTTTAACTGCCCAATCTTTTGGTTCCTGGGGAGATTTTGAGAACACATGAAAACTCATCCAAGCATTCATGTGTATAGGCAGATGGGGAGGCTGACAGCTATTGAAGGTGTATGGCCACATTAACCGACTGAGGGCCCCCTTTGGCCATGTGGTGACAGGCACTGCCCTAATGCCTAAACAGTCAAATTATGCCTGATAGACTTAAAGGGGTACTCCGCTGCTCAGCGTTTGGAACAAACTGTTCCGAACACTGGAGCCAGCATCGGAAGCTTGTGACATCATAGCCCCACCCCCTCAATGCCAGTCTATGAGAGGGGGTGTTTTACAGCTCGGGGCATGACATCATGAGGGAAGGGCTATGACTTCACGAGCTCCCGGCGCCGGCTCCAGCGTTCGGAACAGTTTGTTCCAAACGCTGAGCAGCGGAGTACCACCTTTAACTCAGAAAACAGACTCTTTTTAAAGGGGTATTCCAGGAAAAAACTTTTTTTTATATATCAACTGGCTCCAAAAAGTTAAACAGATTTGTAAATTACTTCAATTAAAAAATCTTAATCCTTTCAGTACTTATGAGCTTCTGAAGTTAAAGGGGTACTCCGGCGCTTAGACATCTAAGCGTCATGTCCCCTCCCATAGGCTTGCATTGAGGGGGCAGAGTGTGACATCACACGGGGCGGAGCCTTGATGTCACAACCCTCCGGCCCCGTGATCGATAGTAATCAGACCCGGAGCGAACACGCTCCGGGGACTGATTTTATCGGAGTGCGGCGTGCAAGATCACGGGGGTCCCAAGCGGCGGGACCCCCGCGATCAGGCATCTTATCCCCTATCCTTTGGATAGGGGATAAGATGTCTAAGCGCCGGAGTACCCCTTTAAAGGGGTACTCCGGTGAAAACCTTTTTTCTTTTAAATCAACTGGTGCCAGAAAGTTAAACATATTTTGTAAATTACTTCTAATAAAAAATCTTAATCCTACCAGTACTTATTAGCTGCTGAATGCTACAGAGGAAATTCCTTTCTTTTTGGAACACTGATGACATCACGAGCACAGTGCTCTCTGCTGACATCTCTATCCATTTTAGCAACCGTGCATAGCAGATGTATGCTAAGGGCAGCATGGTGGCTTAGTGGTTAGCACTGCTGCCTTGCAGTGCTGGGGCCTTGGGTTCAAATCCCACTAAGGACAACAATAAATAAATAAATAAATAAAGACTTATTATTATAATAACGTCAGCAGAGAGCACTGTGCTCGTGATGTCTTCAGAGAGCATTCCAAAAAGAAAAGAATGTCCTCTGTAGTATTCAGCAGCTAATAAGTACAGGAAGGATTAAGATTGTTTAATAGAAGTAATGTAAAAATCTGTTTAACTTTCCGGAGCCAGTTGATTTAAAAGAAAAAAGGTTTTCACCGGAGTACCCCTTTAAGGTTGTTCTTTTCTGTCTAAGTGCTCTCTGATGACACGTGTCTCGGGAACCGCCCAGTTTAGAAGCAAATCCCCATAGCAAACCTCTTCTAAACTGGGTGGTTCCCAAGACAGGTGTCATCAGAGAGGACTTAGACAGAATATAACAACCTTAACTTCAGAAGCTCATAAGTACAGGAAGGATTAAGATTTTTTAAAAGAAGTAATTTACAAATCTGTTTAACTTTCTGGAGCCAGTTGATATATGTATATATATATAAAAAAAAGTTTTTTCCTGAATAACCCTTAACCCCTTACCCCTTAAGGACCGGGGGTTTTTCCGTTTTTGCATTTTCGTTTTTTGCTCCTTGCCTTTAAAAAATCATAACTCTTTCAATTTTGCACCTAAAAATCCATATGATTGCTTATTTTTTGCGCCACCAATTCTACTTTGTAATGACTTCAGTCATTTACCCAAAAATCTACAGTGAAATGGGAAAAAAAATAATTGAGCGACGAAATGGAAAAAAAAACGCAGTTTTGTAACTTTTGGGGCTTCCGTTTCTACGTAGTACATTTTTCGGTAAAAATGACACCTTATCTTTATTCTGTACGTCCGTACTATTAAAATGATCCCCTACTTATATAGGTTTGATTTTGTCTGACTTCTGGAAAAAATCATAACTACATGCAGGAAAATTAATATGTTTAAAATTGTCATCTTCTGACCCCTATAACTTTTTTATTTTTCCGCGTATGGGGCGGTATGAGGGCTCATTGTTTGCGCCGTGATCTGAAGTTTTTAACGGTACCATTTTTGCATTGATAGGACTTATTGATCGCTTTTTATTCATTTTTAAATGATATAAAAAGTGACCAAAAATGCACTATTGATGATTCTGCCGCATGACTGCTCATGCCTGGATCTCAGGCACTGAGCAGTCATTCGGCGATCGGACAGCGAGGAGGCAGGTAGGGGCCCTCCCGCTGTCCTGTAAGCTGTTCGGGATGCCGCGATTTCGCCGCGGCTATCCCGAACAGCCCACTGAGTTAACCGGCATGGTTTCACTTTCACTTTTAGCCGCGCGGCTCAGCTCTGAGCGCGCTGCTTAAGGGTTAATAGCGTGCGGCGCCGCGATCGGCGCTGCGCGCTATTAGCGGCGGGTCCAGGCTTCACTATGACGCCGGGCCCGCCGTGATATGATGCGGGGTTACTGTGTAACCCCGTGTTATATCACGGGAGCAGGACCAAGAACGTACAGGTACGTCCTTGGTCCTATTTAAGTGAAGCCCCTTCTGGTGATCTTGCAGCATTTATTGACTTTAGAAGTGGGATCAGACTGTTCACAACATAGTTAATAAGGCTGAAAAAAAGACAAGAGTCCATCAAGCTCAACCTCTAACCCTACTATGTTGATCCAGAAGAAGGCACGAACACAGTCTGCATCTATAAACCAACATAATCCAACCGTGATGGAAATTAAGTTTTCTACTTTGGACAATGCCAACTTGTTAGAATGTTCCCGTGATAGCAATGATCTCCTTGCTCCTGAGCGATCAGCTATAATCAGTAAGGATTGTCAGTAAGTGTTCAGTTTCCCTGCAGCGCCACTAGTGGGCAAATGAAGCATTACACAGCGACCATCCAAAGCAACGCTCTTTGCCACCGTTCTCCACTCTAATACGCACAATGCATTTCGAGGATACAATTATTATGTCATGAAACTGAGAGCTTAGGTAGACGGAGAGCACTGAAAAGGAAAGATGTATCCACAGCGTAAGAAATGACTAGCCGGGCCTATCTAATTATACCAGAGCAGAGATGTTATATTAGTATAATGAGGCCTCAGGGAAATCCTCTGCACTTACTACTTAACAGAGGTCACAGGTCAACACCAGGGGACGCCCATAATTGTAAAACATCTTTTAAACTATACATTCTTTCCCTTTTTAAGTTTCATTCAAGTTTTCGTATTTGGACTGCAACGCATTACTACTCATTGTGGGATGATCTTACCTATGCAAACTTAGGAAGAATTGGATGGGAGGAATCTGTTCTTAGTAAGACTTTATAGGATGCAATAAAGTGGTCAAAGAGGCAGCTCTGTCAACGCCTACACTTTAAAAATCAATGGGCAGAATCCACTGCACATAAAAAGGCCTGTTAAGGGATTACGGGAACAATAAAGTGTATTACACAGTGGTGGAGAGGGAATGTCAAGAGACTAGGGTTTACTATCCAAGCATGGAGAAAAGGCCTCGGAGTGCCAGAGCTCACCGGATGCTTGGACCTCATCTCTAGAGATTACGAGAAAAAGACTTATGTTAGAGATTATATAAATCTATGTACACTTTACACAGTGAGAACAAAAAGGCTTATAAATAAGAAATAAGGAGGTTATGCATCTCCTACATACCACACAAATGCACTTTCCTAATACAACACTCTTAAAGGGGTATTCCGCCGCCTAGACATCTTATTCCCTATCCAAAGGATAGGGGATAAGATGTCTGATCGCGGGGTTCCCACCGCTGGGGACCCCCGCAATCTCCCTGCTGCACCTGGCATTCATATAGAGCATCGGGTGCAGCGCCAGAGACTCGTGACGTCACGGCCGCGCCCCGCTTGTGACGAGCACCCTCAATGCAAGTCTATGGGAGGGGGCGTGGCGGCCGCCACGCCCCCTCCCATAGACTTGCATTGAGGGGGCGTGGCCGTGAACCCCTCCCATAGACTTGCACTAAGGGGGCGTGGCCGTGAATCTTCGAACAAGCGACCACGCCATCCTGCAGGTGTTTCCCACCCAGGAGGAGTAGGAAATTCCTAGCTGTGGGCACAGGAGCCGGTGAGTTGACGAGCCACACAGTGCTAGTCCGGGATATTTACAGTAGAAAGCCTCTGGCAGTTGGATTGCATGGGCTAGTTCGTACCCTGGCAGTGTAGTGTTAATTGGACACTATCAGAAACCTAGTCAGTGTCGGAGGCCTCAAAACTAAGTCTAAAGTCCCAAGTTTGCAATAAGAAAAGTCAAGTGGGTGTAAAATACTACAAGTCACAGCCCAAGGTTCACTCTGCATCTCCTCTACTCTAATCTGCATTGTGAGGATTGCAAAAACTACTCCTGCCTCAGTAAAGGCAGTTATCCGTAACCTGGCATCAGTGAATTTATTATCTCAAGCCTGGCCCAGGAGAAGCTTTCGGACCCTCAGACCGTGTAGGTTAAAGGGTACCTCTCATCAAAAAAACTTTTGATATATTCTAGATTAATGTATGCAGAATAACTTTACAATTGCATGTTATTAAAAAATATGCTTCTTTCTAATTAATTTTCCACTTTGAAGAAATGACCACTAGGGGTCTCCCTACCAGTCCTGGCAGCAAGCATTTCAGACTCGTGCTGGAGTCCTAAACACTACGAGCTGCCAGTCTGCTTTGTTCACAAAGGAGAACACTCAGAGCTGCCAGCCTGCTTTGTTCACAGCCTTTTTGGCTGTGAACAAAGCAGGCTGGCAGCTCTGAGTGTTTAGGACTCCAGCATGAGTCAGAAATGCTTGCTGACAGGACTGATCGGGGAAAAATACAATAGAAAGAAGCATATTTTTCATTAACATGCTATTGGAAAGTTATTCAACATTCATTAATCTAAAATATATCAAAAGTTTATTTGATGAGAGGTACCCTTTAAGGGTCCCCTGGCGTCAAGTAGTGATACATTTGACCACCTCTAGTCACGTACCACAGTCTGTATAGCTCCCCATTGCTGCCACAAATCTTGGGCCTCACGCACAGAATCTATACACCTTGCCCCACAGACAGAAGCACTAGTGCACCACACTGTGGATAGTAGATGGTAATAACCATAAGATCATGTGGATATGAGATGGGAATAACCATAGGATCCTCAGGTTATTTCCATCTTATATTCACAGAATACTTTGTTAATTCCAATTTATATCCTTTTGATCCCTGCCTATATGAAGTGAAGAAGTTCCCTGACCCCTGTTCTGCCAGACGATATGCAGACAAAGGCCGCATCAAAAAATTCAATTCCATTTAAATTTCAATTATCCATTCAATGTAGCTGGGTCAACCAGTAGAATTCCCAAATAGGTGTGTGTTTCGGAGGTGGTACCTCCACCTATCACATATATATAGTAAATTGTCTAGAGATTGGAAGGAAATATTCAAGTGTGACTGTGGTTCCTGGATGAATAGAAGCCGGTGACCTGTACTTAATTTACCCTGCCATGCCATGGCATCTGTCCATGGGCAGGCTTCTTAAAACTGTTGCATAAAGACATGGTTGCTCATTTGCCAGAGATAATGCAAAGCAGACGTGAACAGGTTAAATGGTGCTTTAAACAATGTCCTGCTAGGCTTATACAGAAAAGCCACAAAGCTTCCAAATACTGTGATCCGTTCTAATAATGGTATAATATAAAGATAATAGTAATTAGTGTAAATACTTGATTCCAGAAATTATACCGTGTAAAGTGTCGCTACCAACAGGAAGTCAATTACAGTGTAGAGCGAGTAATCTCCACTACAGCGCTTTCTTAATGAATAGTCTGATATGGCCATGTCTGGTGAAAAACACGTCCTGTCGAAAAATAAACCTGTGGTCTCAAAATACATAAGAAGCCTAGTTGTAATACATGGATCTGGGAGGTTGTAGTACAAGCTAGCTAGGTGTAGTAGTCCTTTAGGGATGTCCTTCCTCTCCCTGCACGCTGACATGACACAGAGCATGCCCACAACACTCTCTCCCAACAGTCAAATATATACAGAGCATGCCCACAACACTCTCTCTCAGCAGTCAAATAGATACAGAGCATGCCCACAACACTCTCTCCCAACAGTCAAATATATACAGAGCATGCCCACAACACTCTCTCTCAGCAGTCAAATAGATACAGAGCATGCCCACAACACTCTCTCCCAACAGTCAAATATATACAGAGCATGCCCACAACACTCTCTCTCAGCAGTGAAATATATACAGAGCATGCCCACAACACTCTCTCCCAACAGTCAAATATATACAGAGCATGCCCACAACACTCTCTCTCAGCAGTCAAATAAATACAGAGCACGCCCACAACACACTCTCCCAGCAGTCAAATAGATACAGAGCATGCCCTCAACACTGTCTGACAGTAGTCAAATTTCTACAGAGCATGCCCACAACACTCTCTCCCAGCAGTCAAATAGATACAGAGCATGCCCACACTACTCTCTCACAGTAGTCAAATATATACAGAGCATGCCCACACTACTCTCTCACAGTAGTCAAATATATACAGAGCATGCCCACAACACTCTCTCACAGCAGTCAAATATATACAGAGCATGCCCACACTACTCTCTCACAGTAGTCAAATATATACAGAGCATGCCTACACACTCTCTCCCAGTAGTCAAATATATACAGAGCATGCCCACACTACTCTCTCACAGTAGTCAAATATATACATAGCATGCCCACACCACTCTCTCACAGCAGTCAAATATATACAAAGCATGCCCACAACACTCTCACAGTAGTCAAATTTATACAATCCCACAGTAGTCAAATATATACAGAGCATGCCCACAACACTCTCTCACAGCAGTCAAATATATACAGAGCAGCGTAATTTTCTGTTTTAATTATTATTGTTATATATATATATATATATAAAAGTTTTTTTTATTATTTTATATAATAAATATGTTTGGAGAAAAACACACATCCTGTCGAA
Organism: Hyla sarda; assembly: GCF_029499605.1. Lineage (NCBI taxonomy): Eukaryota > Metazoa > Chordata > Amphibia > Anura > Hylidae > Hyla > Hyla sarda. Next base: position 106,329,223 of record NC_079198.1, on the reverse strand, counting down.
AAATAAACCTGAGGTCTCAGAATATATAAGAAGTCTAGTTGTAAAACATGGATCTGTTTTAGGATGGTATTGTAGCGCACAGGGAGGTTGTAGTATAAGCTAGCTAGGTCTAGTAGTCCTTTAGTGATGTCCTTCCTCTCCCTGCACGCTGACATGACACAGAGCATGCCCACAAAACTCTCTCTCAACAGTCAAATATATACAGAACATGCCCACAAAACTCTCTCTCAACAGTCAAATATATACAGAACATGCCCACAACACTCTCTCTCTCAACAGTCAAATATATACAGAGCATGCCCACAACACTCTCTCCCAACAGTCAAATATATACAGAGCATGCCCACAACACTCTCTCCCAGCAGTCAAATATATACAGAGCAGAGTAATTTTCAGTTTTTATTATTATTGTTATATATATGTATATATAAGTTTTTTTTTATTATTATATATATATATATATCATTTTTTTTAAGTAAGTAAAAATATTATAAAATGAGAGATACATAACTTCGACCTGTTTCACATGAGTTGCCAAGAGCCACTGAATAGATGATGATATTTGTCATTCTGACCCAAGACCAACCACTTTCTCCTACACATTAAAAGAGAAGTCCGGCAAACGTAAACTTATTCCCTATCCAAAGGATAAGGGTAAAAGTACCTGATCGCAGGGGGTCCGACCTTTAGGATTCCCTACGATCCCCAAGGCGGGATTCCAGCTGCCTCAGTGAGCACGCCCTCCATTCATTTCTATGAGAGCGCTAAGATGCCTGAGTGCTGTACTCCGGTCCCCCACGATCAGCTACTTATTCCTTATCCTGCAGGGGATAGGGAATATGTTTATTTTTGCCGGATTTCTCCTTTATGCGCTGTGACTTCCTGTGAGTTAGACTTGTGACCACATGACCCAGTTACATGAAACATATGAATGCAGCTGTGCTGGAATAACAAAAGATGGTGCTGTAGGACTAGTGACGGTGAGTGCTAGAGATGAGCGAACTTACAGTAAATTTGATTCGTCACGAACTTCTCGGCTTGGCAGTTGATGACTTTTCCGGCATAAATTAGTTCAGCTTTCCGGTGCTCCGGTGGGCTGGAAAAGGTGGATACAGTCCTAGGAGACTCTTTCCTAGGAATGTATCCACCTTTTCCAGCCCACCGGAGCACCTGAAGGCTGAACTAATTTACGCAGGATAAGTCATCAACTGCCGAGCCGAGAAGTTCGTGACGAATCGAATTTACTGTAAGTTCGCTCATCTCTAGTGAGTGCTTCTTTAAAAATTAGGAACCCATAGTGTGCTCGTCTGTCTCTACTAGAGTTGAGCGAACTTACAGTAAATTGGCTCGTAGCGAACCTCGCAGCTTGGCTGTTGATTACTTTAGTCTGCGTAAATTAGTTCAGCTTTCCAAAGGCTCTGGTTGCCTAGAAAAGTCCGGGATGACAGTCTTAGGTCTCCTAGGTCTGTATCCACCTTTTCCAGGCAACTGGAGCCCTTGGAAAGCTGAACTAGTTTACGCAGACTAAAGTAATCAACAGCCGAGCTGCGAGGTCCGCTACGAGCCAATTTACTGTAAGTTCGCTCAACTCTAGTCTCTACTTTACTGTCAAGTCAATTTATGGGTCATTTTTAAGGGCGTTAGTGAATGTGTTAGGGAATAGAATAAACTGTAATAAATGTAGTGGTGGTGGTGGACATCAAACAGAGCTAATCCCAGAAATTACAATTAAATGCACTTCTCAAAATTTAAACTATACCTCTTACTACTGACTTCAAAGAGCAGGAGACAACCAGATTATCCATGTAAACGTCTGTGTCGCTGTATAGGGCATTGTTTCCCGGCCAGTGTCCCTCCAGCTGTTGCAAAACTACAACTCCCAGCATGCCCGGACAGCCTTTGGCTGTCCGGGCATGCTGGGAGTTGTAGTTTTGCAAAAGCTGTAGGCACCCTGGTTATAAAACAGTAATACAGTGATCCCTCAACTTACAATGGCCTCAACATATAATAGTTTCAACATACAATGGTCTTTTCTGGACCATTGTAACTTGAAACCAGACTCAACATACAATGCTACAGACAAATCCCCAGAGTGAACCTCTTCTGTTCAGGACAGTTCCTGACACAAACAGAGGTGGCAGCAGAAAGCACTGTGGTCAGACTGGAAAGAACTACACAACTTCCTCTGTAGCATACAGCAGCTGATAAGTACCGGAAGGATTACAATTTTTTTAAATAGAAGTTATTTACAAATATGTATCGTTTTCTGGAGCCAGTTAATTCGAAAAACATATTTATTTCCTCCTGAGTACCCCTTTAAAAAGGCATTCCCATTTGGAAAGAGCTTAAGGGGTACTCCCCTTGAAAACATTTTTCTTTAAATCAACTGGTGCCAGAAAGTTAAACAGATTTGTAAATTACTTCTATTAAAAAATCTTAATCCCTCCAGTACTTATCAGCTGCTGTATGCTCCACAGGAAGTTCTTTTCTTTTTTAATTTCTTTTCAGTCTGACCACAGTGCTCTCTGCTGACACCTCTGTCCATATCCGGAACTGTCCAAAGCAGAGAGGTTTGCTATTGGGATTTGCTCCTGCTCTGGACAGTTCCTAAAATGGACAGAGGTGTCAGCAGAGAGCACTGTGGTTAGACAGAAAGGAAATCAAAAAAGAAAAGAGCTTCCTGTGGAGTAAATAGCAGCTGATAAGTACTGGAAGGATTAAGATTTTTAAATAGAAGTCATTTACAAATCTGTTTAATTTTCCGGCACCAGTTGATAAAAAAAAAAAAAGTTTTCCTGCCGAGTACCCCTTTAACTCCAAGTGCTACGCTATTGAGGCAACGCCCATTAACCTTGACCTCTCAACCAAATTAGGGTTGCTACGAGAAGGCCAGAGGTAGTGTGGGGGCTATTAACCCCTTAAGGACCAGGCCATTTTACACCTTAGGACCAGAGCATTTTTTGCACATCTGACCACTGTCACTTTAAACATTGATAACTCTGGAATGCTTTTAGTTATCAATCTGATTCCGAGATTGTTTTTTCGTGACATATTCTACTTTAACTTAGTGGTAAAATTTTTTGGTAACTTGCATCCTTTCTTGGTGAAAAATCCCAAAATTTGATGAAAAATTAGAAAATTTTGCATTTTTCTAACTTTGAAGCTTTCTGCTTGTAAGGAAAATGGATATTCAAAATATATTTTTCACATTTCCAATATGTCTACTTTATGTTTTCATCATAAAATTGACGAGTTTTTACTTTTGGAAGACACCAGAGGGCTTCAAAGTTCAGCAGCAATTTTCCAATTTTTCACAAAATTTTGAACCTCGCTTTTTTTCAGAGACCAGTTCAGGTTTGAAGTGGATTTGAAGGGTCTTCATATTAGAAATACCCCACAAATGACCCCATTATAAAAACTACACCCCCCAAAGTATTCAAAATGACAATCAGTAAGTGTTTTAACCCTTTAGGTGTTTCACAGGAATAGCAGCAAAGTGAAGGAGAAAATTAACAATCTTTATTTTTTACACTCGCATGTTCTTGTAGACCCAATTTTTGAATTTTTACAAGGGGTAAAAGGAGAAAATGTATACTTATATTTGTAGCCCAATTTCTCTCGAGTAAGCACATACCTCATATGTCTATGTAAAGTGTTCGGCGGGCGCAGTAGAGGGCTCAGAAGCGAAGGAGCGACAAGGGGATTTTGGAGAGTACGTTTTTCAGAAATGGTTTTTGGGGGGCATGTTGCATTTAGGAAGCCCCTATGGTGCCAGAACAGCAAAAATAACCCACATGGCATACCATTTTGGAAACTAGACCCCTTGGGGAACGTAACAAGGAATAAAGTGAGCCTTAATACCCCACAGGTGTTTCACGACTTTTGCATATGTAAAAAAAATAATATTTTTTTTTCACTAAAATGTGTGTTTCCCCCCAAATTTCAAATTTTTTGCAAGGGTTAATAGCAGAAAATACCCCCCCAAAATTTGTAACCCCATCTCTTCTGAGTATGGAGGCACCCCATAAGTTAGCATGAAGTGCATTACGGGCGACCTACAATGCTCCGAAGAGAAGGAGTGATATTTGACAAGCCCCTATGGTGCCACAACAGCAAAAAATACCCACATGGCATACCATTTTGGAAACTAGACCCCTTGAGGAACGTAACAAGGAATAAAGTGAGCCTTAATACCCCACACGGGTTTCACGACTTTTGCATATGTAAAAAAAAATATATATTTTTTTCACTAAAATGTGTGTTTCCCCCCAAATTTCACATTTTTGCAAGGGTTAATAGCAGAAAATACCCCCCAAAATTTGTAACCCCATCTCTTCTGAGTACGGAGGTACCCCATAAGTGGACCTGAAGTGCACTACGGGTGAACTACAATGCTCAGAAGAGGAGGAACACCATTGAGATTTTGGAAAGAGAATTTGTTTGGAATGGTAGTCAGAGGCCATGTGCATTTACAAAGCCCCCCGTGGTGCCAGAACAGTGGACCCCCCCCACATGTGACCCCATTTTGGAAACTACACCCCTCACAGAATTTAATAAGTGGTGCAGTGAGCATTTACACCCCACTGGCGTTTGACCGATCTTTCAAACAGTGGGCTGTGCAAATGGAAAATTACATTTTTCATTTTCACGGATCACTGTTCCAAAAATCTGTCAGACACCTGTGGGGCGTAAATGCTCACTGTACCCCTTATTACATTACATGAGGGGTGTAGTTTCCAAAATGGGGTCACATATGGGGGGGGTCCATTGTTCTGGTACCATGGGGGCTTTGTAAACACATGTGGCCTTCAATTCCGGACAAATTTTCTCTCCAAAATCCCAATGGTGCTCCTTCTCTTCTGAGCATTGTAGTGCACCCATAGAGCACTTTACATCCACATATGGGGTATGCTCTTACTCAGAAGAAATGGGGTTACAAATTTTAGGGGGCTTTTTTTATTTTCCCTTGTGAAAATGAAAAATTTAGGGTGACACCAGCATTTTAGTGAAAAAAATTTTTTTTTTTCATTTTCCCATCCAACTTTAATGAAAATATTTCAAACACCTGTGGGGTGTTCAGGCTCACTATACCCCTTGTTACGTTCCGTGAGGGGTGTCGTTTCCAAAATGGGGTCACATGTCGGTATTAATTTTTTGGGGTTTATGTCAGAAGAGCTGTAAAATCAGCCACCCCTGTGCAAATCACCAATTTAGGCCTCAAATGTACATGGTGCGCTCTCACTCCTGAGCCTTGTTGTGCGCCCGCAGAGCATTTTACGCCCACATATGGGGTATCTCCGTACTCAGGAGAAATTGCATTACAAATTTTGGGGGTCTTTTTTCCCTTTTACCTCCCGTGAAAATAAAAAGTAAAGGACAACACCAGCATGTTAGTGTAAAAAAAAATTTTTTTTTTTACACTAACAGGCTGGTGTAGACCCCAACTTTTCTTTTTCATAAGGGGTAAAAGGAAAAAAAGCACCCAAATTTTGTAGTGTAATCTCTCCCGAGTACGGAGATACCCCATATGTGGCACTAAACTGTTTCCTTGAAATACGACAGGGCTCTGAAGTGAGAGAGCGCCATGCGCATTTGAGGACTAAATTAGGGATTGCACAGGGGTGGACATAGGGGTATTCTACGCCAGTGATTCCCAAACAGGGTGCCTCCAGCTGTTGCTAAACTCCCAGCATGCCTGGACAGTTAGTGGCTGTCCGGAAATGCTGGGAGTTGTTGTTTTGCAACAGCTGGAGGCTCTGTTTTGGAAACACTGCCGTACAATACGTTTTTTATTTTTTATTAGTGGGACAGTGTAAGGGGGTGTATTTGTAGTGTTTTACTCTTTATTATGTGTAAGTGTAGTGTTTTTAGGGTACATTCACACTGGCGGGTTACAGTGAGCTTCCCGCTAGAAATTTGCGCTGCGGTGAAAAATTTGCCACAGCTCATACTTGAAGCAGAAAACTTACTGTAAACCCGCCAGTGTGAATGTACCCTGTACGTTCACATGGGGGGGGGGGGGCAAACCTCCAGCTGTTTCAAAACTACAACTCCCAGCATGTACTGACAGACCGTGCATGCTGGGAGTTGTACTTTTGCAACAGCTGGAGGCACACTGGTTGGAAAACCTTCAGTTAGGTTCTGTTACCTAACTCAGTATTTTCCAACCAGTGTGCCTCCAGCTGTTGCAAAACTTCAACTTCCAGCATGTACTGATCGCTGAAAGGCATGCTGGGAGATGTAGTTATGCAACAGCTGGAGGGATCGCAACTACAACTCCCAGCATGCAGAGACAGCTGTTTGCTGTTTAGGCTTGCTGGGAGTTGCAGTTTTGCAACATTTGGAGAGCTATAGTTTAGAGACCACTGCACAGTGGTCTCCAAACTGTGGACCTCCAGATGTTGCAAAACTACAACTCCCAGCATGCCCAGACAGCAAACTGCTGTCTGGGCATGCTGGGAGTTGTAGTTTTGCAAGATCTGGAGGTGCACAGTATAGAGATCACTTTGAAGTGGTCTCTAACTGTAGACCTCCAGCTGTTGCAAAACTGCAACTCCCAGCAAGCCTAAACAGCTCTCTGGGCATGCTGGGAGTTGTAGTTTTGCAACATCTGGAAGGTTACAGTTTAGAGACCACTATAGTGGTCTCAGACTGTAGCCCTCCAGATGTTGCTAAGTAACTCACCGGCTTCCGTTGGATCCAGGGAGCTGCGTCGCCATCCTCTTCTTCCGCCGATCGTCGCCCGCTGCTGCCGCTGATCGTCGCCCGCTGCTGTCGCCGATGGGTAAGTGGATCTTCGGCACCGATCCCTGTCGGTTTCCCCGTTCTGCCCCGCCTATTGTGGGTGGGCAGGACGGGGAAACCGAAAGTAAACCCCTCCGCCCCCGATCTGCTATTGGTGGTCGCGTCTAGACCACCAATAGCAGAGATAGGAGGGGTGGCAACCCTGCCACCTCACTTCTATCGCTACAGGGGGATCGTGGGTGTCACCATAGACCCGTATGACCCGGAATCGGCGCAAATCGCAAGTGTGAATTCACTTGCGATTTGCGCCGATCGCCGACATGGGGGGGGGGGGTCTAATGACCCCCTGGGCATTTGCGCGGGGTGCCTGCTGATAGATATCAGCAGTCACCCCAGCCCGATCCCCGCCCGGCGCGTGGCGGGGACCGAAATTCCCACGGGCGTACAGGTACGCCCTTGGTCCTTAAGTACCAGGGAGCAAAGGCGTACCTGTACGCCCTTGGTCCTTAGGGGGTTAAAGGGGTACTCTGGTAGAAATTATAATTTTTTTTTTTTTAAATCAACTGGTGCCAGAAAGTTAAACAGATTTGTAAATTACGTCCATTAAAACATCTTTACCCTTCCAGTACTTTTTAGCAGCTGTACGCTACAGAGGAAATTCTTTGCTTTTTTAATTTCTTTTTTGTCTTGTCCACAGTGCTCTCCGTTGACATCTGATGCCCGTATGAGGAACTGTCCAGAGTAGGAGAAAATCCCCATGGCAAACCTATGCTGCTCTGTACAGTTCCTGACAAGGACAGTGGTGTCAGCAGAGAGCACTGTGGACAAGACTGAAAAGAATTTCCTCTGTAGCATACAGCCGCTAAAAAGTACTGAAAGGGTAACATTTTTTTAATAGAAGTCATTTAAAAATCTGTTTAACTTTCTGGCACCAGTTCATTTAAAAATAAAAATAAAATGTTTTCCACCGGAGTACCCCTTTAATCATGAGATAGGTGCAGGTCCCATAGCAGTGTATCTTTGGTTAATGGACTGTATATATTACTGCAGCTCATCCTCATTCAAATAAATGGAGAATTCATATGGTCATTCCCCCCAGACCAGTCGGACCAGGGAGTAGTCACGCAGATGTGGATTTTTGTGTGCGGGCGATCCAGTAGTCAGACCTTACATGGTCCCCTATGAATGTTCTCTCTTTCACTGCTCCCTCCAACCAACACACCCTGTACCTAATAAACACTTCTTAGCGCTATTGCTTTGCTCCCGTTTTTTTTTTTTATTGGCCCCCGTGACTTGCAGAAGAATGGAAAAGTTTACCATAAGCGATTAAGTTGTTTTCTTATAATCTCCTTTAATCTCTCTCACGATTTGTGGACTGTTTAGAAGGCGAGCACAGAAATCTCCATTCTTCAAGGAATGACTCAGGTTTTTATACAAGACGAAAGGAAACATTGTTTCCGAAAAAATTACACAGCATTGCTGCAGGTGACATAAGGAGATAGGTTATCGGCCTTGCAGTCTGGCACCTTGGAAGTGATTTCTCTACTCTTCATTGTCCCATTAAAACAGTGTTTCCCAACCAGGGTGCCTCCAGCTGTTGCAAAAATACAACTCCCAGCAGTGTTTCCCAACCAGGGTGCCTCCAGCTGTTGAAAAAATACAACTCCCAGCAGTGTTTCCCAACCAGGGTGCCTCCAGCTGTTGCAAAAATACAACTCCCAGCAGTGTTTCCCAATCAGGGTGCCTCCAGCTGTTGCAAAAATACAACTCCCAGCAGTGTTTCCCAATCAGGGTGCCTCCAGCTGTTGAAAAAATACAACTCCCAGCAGTGTTTCCCAATCAGGGTGCCTCCAGCTGTTGCAAAAATACAACTCCCAGCAGTGTTTCCCAACCAGGGTGCCTCCAGCTGTTGCCAAAATACAACTCACAGCAGTGTTTCCCAATCAGGGTGCCTCCAGCTGTTGCAAAAATACAACTCACAGCAGTGTTTCCCAATCAGGGTGCCTCCAGCTGTTGAAAAAATACAACTCCCAGCAGTGTTTCCCAACCAGGGTGCCTCCAGCTGTTGAAAAAATACAACTCCCAGCAGTGTTTCCCAACCAGGGTGCCTCCAGCTGTTGCAAAAATACAACTCCCAGCAGTGTTTCCCAACCAGGGTGCCTCCAGCTGTGGCAAAAATACAACTCCCAGCAGTGTTTCCCAACCAGGGTGCCTCCAGCTGTTGCAAAAATACAACTCACAGCAGTGTTTCCCAATCAGGGTGCCTCCAGCTGTTGAAAAAATACAACTCCCAGCAGTGTTTCCCAATCAGGGTGCCTCCCGCTGTTGCAAAAATACAACTCCCAGCAGTGTTTCCCAACCAGGGTGCCTCCAGCTGTTGAAAAAATACAACTCCCAGCAGTGTTTCCCAACCAGGGTGCCTCCAGCTGTTGCAAAAATACAACTCCCAGCAGTGTTTCCCAATCAGGGTGCCTCCAGCTGTTGCAAAAATACAACTCCCAGCAGTGTTTCCCAACCAGGGTGCCTCCAGCTGTTGCAAAAATACAACTCACAGCAGTGTTTCCCAATCAGGGTGCCTCCAGCTGTTGAAAAAATACAACTCCCAGCAGTGTTTCCCAATCAGGGTGCCTCCCGCTGTTGCAAAAATACAACTCCCAGCAGTGTTTCCCAACCAGGGTGCCTCCAGCTGTTGAAAAAATACAACTCCCAGCAGTGTTTCCCAACCAGGGTGCCTCCAGCTGTTGCAAAAATACAACTCCCAGCAGTGTTTCCCAATCAGGGTGCCTCCAGCTGTTGAAAAAATACAACTCCCAGCAGTGTTTCCCAATCAGGGTGCCTCCAGCTGTTGCAAAAATACAACTCCCAGCAGTGTTTCCCAACCAGGGTGCCTCCAGCTGTTGCAAAAATACAACTCCCAGCAGTGTTTCCCAATCAGGGTGCCTCCCGCTGTTGCAAAAATACAACTCCCAGCAGTGTTTCCCAACCAGGGTGCCTCCAGCTGTTGCAAAAATACAACTCCCAGCAGTGTTTCCCAACCAGGGTGCCTCCAGCTGTTGCAAAAATACAACTCCCAGCAGTGTTTCCCAACCAGGGTGCCTCCAGCTGTTGCAAAAATACAACTCCCAGCAGTGTTTCCCAACCAGGGTGCCTCCAGCTGTTGCAAAAATACAACTCCCAGCATGCCTGGACAGCCTTTGGCTGTCCGGGCATGCTGGAGGTTGTAGTTTTGCAACAGCTGGAGGCACCCTGGTTGGGAAACACTGCATTAAATGGTCACCTTATATGCGATTCTAACAAAATCCCCCACAATATGGTTCTTAGGCTTGATGCACACATGCAGTCTATGGTGCAGTTTTTGGAGTCATATAATGATAATGAATACAGAAGAGTGAAGTCAATGGGGTCTGCGGAGATTCTGCTGCTAAAAATCTGCTGCAAAGAGGCCGCCCGAGTTTAAACCAAACAAAATCAGCTCACGTGAACGCACCCTAAAATTAATTTACTAGTCCCTCCAAATGAGGGCAGAGGAGTGCAAATAAACAAATGGATGAACAGATTCTTTTTATAATGTTAATAAAGGTAAGAAGCTGAAATGTACCAGTGAAAGCCCATTACTATAGAGAACCATTGGCACTTGGCTTATTATTAACCATAGTTATCTTAGACTGTACAGAAAGAAGAAAGTTCAGAAGACTTCCTGTTCTTCAGGTGGCACTCCTGTTTTTCTTTGGCCTGCCCATTGCCTGACACTAGTCCCCAGGGAACTTCCTCCCAACATCTGCGGTGCTTACGCTGAGTCCATCCAATATTCTCCCTCCTCTACTGCAGATATTATACTCCTCTATACTCCTATGGTGTAATGCATTATAAAAATCCCTATAAACCATTGGTCCCTGGAAGCACTTTTCAGGGGCGGCACTTTGCTTTTTTTGGTGCCACCTAGGTCCATGGTCGGCCCGGGTCTGACGAGAGACGGCGCGCAAGTGACGTTCCTCCGCAGACCCGTGCAGGAGGACGTCAGTGACGTCACTTGTCAGGCCACCGCCGGAGAGAAGAAGTGCTGCGCAGGCCAGATGAATGTGTCTGTGTGTGTCCGTCTTTGTGTGTGTCTGTGCGTCGGGGGGGGGGGGCGACGACGACGACTATGCTACCTAATGTGGGGAAACTGCTATCTAATGTGGGGAGACTGCTACCTAATGGGAGGAGACTATGCTACCTAATGTGGGGAGACTACCTAATGTGGGGAGACTATGCTACATAATGTGGGGAAACTATGCTACCTAATGTGGGGAAATTATGCTTCCTAATGTGGAGAATTGATGCTACCTAATGTGGGGAATCTATGCTACCTAATGTGGGGAAACTGCTACCTAATGTGGGAAAACTGCTACCTAATGTGGGGGAATCTATGCTACCTAATGTGGGGAATCTATACTACCTAATGCGGGGCAACTATGCTACCTAATGTGGGGAAACTACCTAATGTGGGGAATCTATGCTACCTAATGTGGGGAAACTATGCTACCTAATGTGGGGAAACTGCTACCTAATGTGGGGAAACTGCTACCTAATGTGGGGAAACTATGCTACCTAAAGCAGGGAATCTATGCTTCCTAATGTGGGGAATCTATGCTACCTAATGTGGGAAATCTATGTTACCTAATGTGGGGAAACTAGGCTACCTAATGTGGGGAAACTAGGCTACCTAATGTGGGGAAACTATGCTACCTAATGTGGAGAAACTATGCTACCTAATGTGGGGAATCTATGCTACCTAATGTGGGGAAACTGCTACCTAATGTTGGAAAACGGCTACCTAATGTGGGGAATCTATGCTACCTAATGTTGGGACTGTATGCTACCTAATGTGAGGAAACTATGCTACCTAATGTGGGGAAACTACCTAATGTGGGGAATCTATGCTACCTAATGTGCGGGAACTATGCTACCGAATGTGGGGAAACTATGCTACCTATTGTGGGGAAACTATGCTACCTAATGTGGGGAAACTATGCTACCTAATGTGGGGAAACTATGCTACCTAATGTGGGGAAACTATGCTACCTAATGTGGGGAAACTATGCTACCTAATGTGGGGAATCTATGCTACCTAATGTGGGAAATCTATGCTACCTAATGTGGGGGAAACTATGCTACCTAATGTGGGTAAACTATGCTATCTAATGTGGGAAACTGCTATCTAATGTGGGGAAACTGCTTCCTAATGTGGGGAAACTATGCAACCTAATGTGGGGAAACTATGCTGCCTACCTAATGCTTTTTTTCTTCTTCGGGGGGGGGGGGGGCAGCATTTCACTCTTGAACCCAGGCAGCACAATGTCTTGGGTCAGCCTTAATTTTCACTGTTTTTGGGGAAATGGCAGAATGCATGCAAACAGGGGCTTAGCTAAAGTCTTGTAGGCCCTAGTGCAAGATGTCAACTTGGCCCTCCATCCCCATCCTAAGCACACTTGCCTATGAAAAAAACACAATCTCACTAGGTAATCATTTTAATACTTCAACAAAATTAATGTACTGACATACCTTCACATCATTAGTATGTCCTCCATTGCCATCATGCACCCTTTTATCACCATGTCAACGCTTTTTAGCATGTACCTCCCATCAGCATGTCCAACCCTCATCAGCATGTCCCCTTCCACATAAGCATGTCCCTATCTTCATCATATACCCCCTATCAGCATGCCCCTATCAACAGCATGTACCCTTTATCAGCATGTACCACCTATTAGATGTCCCCGTTCATAGCATGTATCCTCCATCACCATGTCCCCATCCACAGCATGTTACCCCCATAAGCATGTCCCCATCAACAGCATGTACCCCTATCAGCATGACCCCATTCACAACATGCACCCCTCTCCCAACAGCATGTCACCATCCACAACATGTACCCCTCCCCCATCAGCATCAAATTACCCTATCAGCATGTCCCCATTCACAGCATGTACTCCTATGAACATGTCACCATCCACAACATGTACCCCAATCAGTATGTCCCCTATCCACAGCATGTACCCCCATCAGCATGTCCCCATACTCATTTTATACTCACTTTATCCTTTTAAAATTGAAAAATCTAGTGTGAACATACCCCCATGATTCATAAGAAGATTGCGCCTTTTCTCATATGCAGGTTATTTGTCAAACACAGATTATTATTCAATGGAGTTTAACTCCGTTCTGGCTACCCAACCCAAGAGTGTTGTGGCTTTTCTCACTTACCGATTATTAATTTTGGTAATTAGGAGTCGAGCGATTCTTCCCGACTACACCTATCTGTCTATCATCACTCCCAAAGCTGCATGCATGATGAGAAGATCACCCTGGGGTGAGATATTACAGATAATCTGTAAACCGAGTCATTTATTAAATGGTTTATTAATATGGTGGGTGCCATGGTACCTGTTCAGAAGCCCCCTCCAGATTGGTCAAAGGGTCCCCTGTGTGGTGGGTATTGTTACATCTACTGGGCATCTGATAGGTGAGCTTTTTGTATTCTTGTGGTTCATGTACACTGAATATGTCCCTAGGCTACAATGTCTGTCGTTTTGGCATACATTCAGGTGGTATCAACATAACTTTAAATGGGCACTGTCAGAATCAAAAACTTTTTATATGTTGTACATCTTGGCAAAACATTAACCTTTCTAATATACCTTATAAAAAAAGTATTTTTTATATAGAACGTACAAACACCTCCAAGAAACTCAGGATCAAGCAGGGCGCATGGAACTCAGGTGAGACAGAAAAGGTTTATTACCCAAAATGCAACGCGTTTCGCGGAAGACTGCTTCATCAGGCATATGATATGCCTGATGAAGCGGTCTTCCGCGAAACACGTTGCATTGTGGGTAATAAACCTTTTCTGTCTCACCTGAGTTCCATGCGCCCTGCTTGATCCTGAGTTTCTTGGAGGTGTTTGTATGTTTGCTGTTTATCCCAGGAGCGTCTGCTGGATCCATGATCTAGTGATCTTTTATATGCCTTTCCATTGTTGTACTTGGTTCAGTACAACCACTGAGGGTGAGCACCTTTCTTTTGTGTTCATTTTCCATATGTACCTACGGTGTCACACTATGGAGCGCTTTCCTTTGTTTTAGTTGTTGTTTTTTTTTATAGAAATAATGGCTAATAAAAAAAAGACCACTAGGGGTCCCCATACCAGCTAGAACATAATCCAGTCTGGCTGCAGCATCATCTTTGTCCCAGCTGAAGGACCGGCTGGGATAAAGTCCAGGAAGTGAGGGCGGGACTAGCACTCTTGTGCTCACTCCTGTCCATGAAAACAGAGAGGAGGGGGTTACAGAGCAGCCTGCAGTGATTGGATGAAGAGACCCAACACAGTAGACTGAGTTAGGAAGTGAATGCAAGTTGAGTGAGGGCGGACTCAGTGCATGTCTCTTTCAGAGCAGTGGATGTCAGAATGAGTGAGCAGCAGAACAGAGGGATTTGTAAAATAAATACAGAAATTAGACACATAAAAAGACATGTAAAGCATCTGCACGACCAACTGAATAACATATAGAAGCACTCTTTTTTTTTTTCTGTGATATGACATACACTAAGTTCATTGCATTGTAAAACATTGTAAGTTTTCCCATGAAACACAGAGCAGAGTCTTACTGGAATTTGTATGGGATTACATTTCCAGAAACAGCGCCACTTCTGTCTAAAGGCTGTGTCTAGTATGCACCTAAGTCCCATTCCCTTGCACTACAACACCGGAGTCACTAAACCAGTTTTTCCAAATCATCGTTCCTCCAGCTGTTGCAAAACTACGTCCCCCAGTATGCCTGGATAGCCTTTGGCTGGGAGTTATAGTTTTGCAGCAGCTGGAGGCACCCTGGTTGGGAGCAACTGCACCCTAAAAACGTTTACTTTATGAGCCTGTTATGAGCCTATCTCTTATCTGTAATAGCGTACGTAGCATGCTGGCAGGGAACAGCCACTGCGGATATGTCATGGAAATGCTGCCTGATGGTGCCAGCTATTCAGGGTTCGGTTTTATTTATTGACTTACCGTATAACATTGTTCTAGCTCAGTGCGTTCCAGTCACCTTCACACTAACCTGTCATTGTGGGTTATGCAGAAAGGCGGACTCTATGCTACTTGTTTAGTAATACAAGGGAACAACTTATGTGGCCTAGACAAAGGTCAGGCCTTTAGAAAGTCAGCAGATCGCGGCGACAATGACTTTCCTATGTCTTCTGTCCCAAAATGTCCCTACTACCCTCGGGGAATACTTATCTGCTACTCATTGCTCCTGTTTTGACTGCTCTCTAGCTTATGGTGGAGCTGTGATCCTTGACTTCAATGTAGCTATAGCATCTAGAGCAGTGTTTCCCAACAGGGTGCCTCCAGCTGTTGCAAAACTACAACTCCTAGCATGCCCGGACAGCCTTTGGCCTTTGGCACCCTGGTTGGAAAATGCTGGTCTACAGGGATGTGACATGCTGCCTCTCTCTTCCTTCCCAGTAGTTTACACTGCAGCTCTGCTTGTTCAGATTGGCTTCTGAGGATAAGCACAAGCCCACCACAAGCCAAAGCTGGAATAGCTGTCCCCTGAACTAAGTCACTATCTAGTTTATTCCTTTGATTCAATATTCTATTCTGTGAAATCTAGACCACAAATTAAAGTTCTGCAGGTTGTAGCTTTGCTGGGGGCTAGAAGACTTCCTATAAGTGTGGTGTCCCGATACAGGACATGTTACACTTCCTGCTCTGTCAGGTAGATGTTGCCTTAGGTGTCTGTTACGGCCCACATCTCCAGGAAAGATATTTTGTTAGATGGTATTGATTGTTTATTGATTCCTGTTATTTATACCTTTGTATGATCATTACATTGTGAAAAGGGCTGTTGTACCTTTAACCCCTTAAGCACCACGGGTTTTTCTGTTTTTACACTTTCATTTTTTCCTCATCACCTTCTAAACATCATAACGCTTTAAATTTTGCACCTACAAAACACCATTTTATAACTTTTGGGGGCTTCCGACTCTACGCAGTGCACTTTTATGGTAAAAATGACTAGTGTTGCTCGCGAATATTCGCAATTCGAATTTTATTCGTGAATATCGCATATTCGCGAATTCGCGAATATTCGCGAATATAGCACTATATATTCGTAATTACGAATATTCGGTTTTTTTTTTTCACAGTACACATCACAGTGATCATCCCTCTCTGCTTCCAGCTTATGTGGTGTAAGAAGGCTCTAATACTACTGTGTGAGACTGGTGTGCGGATTTCCGCATATGCGAAAATCTGCATGTGATAATTTTCGCATATGCGAATTTTAGCTTATGTTAATTTTTGTATATGTAAATTTTCGCATATGTTAATCTTCGCACGCGCGAATATTCGCATATGCGAAAATAAAACGAGAACATTACGAATATGCGAATATTCGCGAATATGACGAATATTCGTCCATATATTCGCGAATATTCGCGAATTCGAATATGGCCTATGCCGCTCAACACTAAAAATGACACCATATATTTATTCTGTAGGTCCATACGGTTACAATGATACCCAATTTATATAGGTTTTCTTTATTTTACTTCTTTTAATAAAATTATAACTACATGCACCAAAATGAGTATGCTTAAAATAGTCCTTATCTGACCCCTATAACTTTTTTATTATTCCGTATACGGGGTGCTATGAGGGCTCATTTTTTGCACCGTGATCTGAAGTTTTTATCTGTACCATAATTGTTTTTATTTGACTTTTTTTTATCCCTTTTTATACATTTTTTTAGGGTATACAAAGTGACCAAAAATACACAATTTGGACTTTTGAATTTTTTTACATGTACGCCATTGACCGTGAGGTTTAATGAACCTTATATTTTTATAGTCCTAATATGTTTATTTTTATTATGTTTATATATTTTTTATATGGAATTTGGGAAAAGGGGGGTGACTTTTAATAAGGAAGGGGTTAATGTATGTGTTTTTAAACTTTTTTTTTTACACTTTCAGTCCCCTTTGCGCAGAGCGCAGATCTGTATGCTCTGCGCTCGATTAATAAAGCCTGGACCTGCCCAATGGACCCCACTAGACTACCAGGGAGCAGTTAAAGGTACCTTT
Source organism: Hyla sarda (assembly GCF_029499605.1). Taxonomy (NCBI): domain Eukaryota; kingdom Metazoa; phylum Chordata; class Amphibia; order Anura; family Hylidae; genus Hyla; species Hyla sarda. Next base: position 106,312,360 of record NC_079198.1, on the reverse strand, counting down.
AGATGCCACTGTTAGCTTTGACAGCGGCGATCTAAAGGGTTAATAGCCGCATGTGGCGATTGCCACATGTCTGCTATTAATGCCGGCCCTCATCTACAAGAATCAGCTGAGGGCCAGCCAGTTAGATGCGAGCTCGAGTCGGGAGCCTGTGCCATACCCCGTTAACGGCACAAGGACGTGTATACATGTCCTTGGTCATTAACCAGTTAAGGGAGAACTACAGAGGTGTCATGTGAACTACTGTGGCCAACAGGGATCTCCTGCCCTGGGTTTAGTTGATCTATCTAGATGAGGAGGAGTCAGTTGTGGGAATTGTGGGAGTAGTGCAGGTCTAAGAGGAGAGGAGAAAGGACCAGAGGGAGAGTGGAGTTCAGTGCAGAGGAGTAGTGGTGGAGTCTGGGAGAAAATCAATGTTCAGCAAGGAAGCAACAACAATACCTACAGGGGTTCCACTGCCCTGGTCCAGTCAAAGTCCAAGTTGTGGGGAGAAGTAGCTAAAGTGCCGACAGGGACCCCCATAGCGCATATCGAGAAACAAGAGTAGAAAGCCTCAGGCATCTCCGGTCCAAAAGTCTAAGTCCAAGCCTGTCGGTAAGCTAATTCTGTGGATGCACTGTAAAGAGTCTCAAGTCTGTGTCAGTTGTCTCTAGTCTCAAGTAAATAAATCAAGTTTTATGCAGTCGCTGCACCCAACGGTACACTCTACACGCCATTAGCCAGCACATTGCATAAGGGCGCATTGACACTATGACATTTCCATGCGAAATTCTGCTTGGAATTCTGGTGCAACAGCTTCCCCATTGTCATTCTGCTGCACCAAAATTCCAAATCGAGACTCTGTCAAAAAAATGAACATGTTCATACTTTTGGTGGATCTGCTCGGATATGCATTGCTGTCAAAGATGGCGGTGTATTTCCAGGCGGTCCTAATGTTTGGCGCGGAATGTCCACCTGCAATTTCTCTTGGCAGACATTCCATAGTGTGAATACACCCTAGCTCAAAACACCATTCACTGACAAGAAAATTTTCCTGCTCAAGGTAGACATGTCACACGATATCTATTTGCTTAAAAAAAAAAAGTTACCATGGTGAATTTCTACAAACAATACAAACATTTGAAGAAGAATACAGTGATGTGCCACCCAGTATGTGTGAAGTGTTCACATGCATCACTTCTGTTGGTAACATTCCGTTCATAACATTTCTGTGTCAGATCCAATGGATGCCAATGTCACCCTAAGGACCTTAATGACTTAAAATGGGGGTTTGTCGTTCTTGCCATAAAATCTGATGGAAATGTTGATGGAGCCTCCAGAACAGTTGAGGCCTATCACTTGTATAAATGCAGTAATGGATTACCATATCAGGAGCCTGTAGACACAGATTGTCTGTTGCTTTATACTTCACCTACCAAGTGGGCTGCCCCTTAAAGGGGTACTCCACCCTAGACATCTTATCCACCCCTCATCGGCAGTCATCGGGCATGGAGCGAAGTTCGCTCTGTGCACCGGATGTCTGGGGTGCCACAGCCGAGATTGCGTGGGTCCCCAGTGGTGGGACCTCCCCAATCAAACATCATATCCCCTATCCTTTTGGATAGGGGTGGAGTACCCCTTTAAGTCATGAATGGCGTGAAAACGTTTTTGCCCTCAGACAATAAAGCAGAATATTGGAGTACACTTCTCATAACATCTAGATTCCTCCACAGCCTTTTCCTTGTCACTTCATGGGCGTCATCCTCTCCCTCTGACAGCACCATATTAATGCACACGATTTACACATGCATTCACACTGCTGTAAATTTATGGTATGTACATTTTACCTTAAGAAGACTCCCTTTTCCCAGGGCCACCTATAAGCGCAGACCTGTAAACCCTAATACCAGCAGATCAGGGGACCTTATAAGACTTAGAGGGACCGGAGATATACCCAACATTCAATGTAAACAATGTTTTTTCCCTGGAGAGTAATCCACACTGACTTTTGTACATTCCTTTTTATATCTGTTGCTACTTATAAAATCCCAGAGAACATGCAAAACAATAAAAGGGTTGAGGCCAACAATTTAATACACACAAGAGTTACCCAACAGTTTTTACGAGCCTGACAGCTAATAAAACATAGCTATTAAATTATTCCCCATCTGTGCATGTTTTTCGCTTGGCATGATGTGGCACAGGAGACTGCCAGGCCTATTCACTAACTAACCTTGAGCGTCGTACTTGACTTTGATAGATACAAGCCCCGGCTCAGGTCATGGCTGGGCGTGAAGTGTGCACCTGCACTTTGTTTACTCGGAGATCTATTGCGCTGAAGCGCTTCAAGGTTAGCCTTTCTGTCCTGCTGGAGGTGGACACGATGGAAGAAATCCAGTGACAAAATGTGCACTCTTCACCTCAATGACATGAAGATCGCCAAGCTGTATCAAAGTGCATGAGGTGGTAGTGATATTATAGTTAAAAGGGTATTCGAGTGAAAAAATGTTTTTTTCATATCAACTGGCTCCAGAAAGTTAAACAGATTTGTAAATTACTTCTATTAAAAAATCTTACCTACCAGTACTTATCAGCTGCTGAAGTTGAGTTGTTCTTTTCTGTCTGACAACAGTGCTCTCTCACACCTCTGTCTGTCTCAGGAACTGTCCAGAGTAGCAGAAAATCCCCATAGCAAATCGCTTCTGCTCTGGACAGGGCAAGTTTTATGGCGAGGAGTTCCAGATCACCAATAGAATAATTCCTCTCCGGAGGAGAAAAGGTCTTGGAAAAAAAAAAACACACATAATATTTTTGCCCTTAGAGTCAAAACTGCGCCAGCTCTCACTGATGATGTGTCTACCTCCAAAAAGAACGGTCTTTCTGGATCAGGTCTCGAGAGAAGAGGTGCAGATTGTAACCAAGAGAAAGCCTCTTCAGCCTCAGGAGACAAATTTTTGTCGTTACTGTTCTTTTTTTATAAGGGCTACAATTGGGGCAACCAAAGAAGAAAAATGGGGAATGAATTGATGGTAATAATTGGCAAACCCCAAAAATCGTTGAATAGCCCATAGACCGGAAGGACGTGGCCAGTCCAAAACTGCAGAAAGCTTGGCAGGATCTTTCAGTAGTCCTTGATGGGAGACAATGTAACCCAGAAAAGGAAGACTTGTTCTCTCAAAAAGGCATTTCTCCAGCTTGGCAAACAGATGATTCTCCCGGAGACGCTGCAGGACTTGGCAGACATGAAAACGATAAACTTTCAAATTGGGAGAGAAAATCAGAATATCATCCAGATAAACTACCACTCAGATTTACAACAGATCAAGGAAAATGTAATTTACAAATTCTTGGAAGACTGCGGGAGAGACGGAAAGGCATGACAAGGTACTCAAAATGGCCGTCTTGGGTGTTAAAGGTCGTTTTCCATTCATCGCCTTCATGAATGCGAATTCAATTGTATGCCCCCCGCAGATCCAATTTAGTGAAGATTCTGGCTCCACGTAGGTGATCAAAAAGTTCTGAAATCAATGGCAGAGGGTAGTGGTTTTTGATTGTGATCTTGTTAAGTCCCTGATAGTCAATGCAAGTACAGAGAGATCCATCCTTCTTTCCAACAAAGAAGAATCCGTCCCCAGCTGGAGAGGTGGATTTCCGGATGAAACCTTTTTGAAGGTTTTCTTGAATATATTTTTCCATAGCTTTCATCTCAGGTACTGACAGAAGGTAAATTCTTCCCCGGGGAGGTGTAGTGCCAGGTTGGAGATCAATGGGACAATCATAAGGACGATGTGGTGGAAGAGTCTCTTCCTGTTTCTCGCAGAAAACATCAGCAAAATCTCGATAAGGGGGAGGTCTGCCAGACTTAATAAGAGACGATGCTACAGCCTTAGGCAAAATGGACTCCAGACAGTGACCTTGACAAAAGGTTCCCCAATGAGAAATCTCTCCAGAGTTCCAGTCAAATTGAGGAGAGTGGCGCTAAAGCCAAGGTGGTCCAAGAAGAAGTTCAGAGGTACAATAAGGAAGCACTAAGAACTCTATCTTCTCCTTATTTAAGACTCCCACTTGCATGATGAGAGGCTCTGTGCGGTATTGGACCGTACCATTCAGTTACTCTCCATTGACAGACAAAATATATAGTGGCTTAGCAAGCCGAGACACAGGTAAATTAGCATCAATAAAGTTTCCCGCAGAACCAAAATCCAAAAAGGCAGAGGCGGAGAATGAAGACTTTGTGGAAGTATGGATTTGAACAGGCATGGTCAAACGTGGAGAGGTACTATTCTCACCCAGGGATGCCTCTCCTAAGTGTCCTAGGTGCGAGCGTTTACGGGCGCTGAGGACGTAGAGTACACTCGTTAAGGAAGTGTTCTGGACTGGCAAAATAGAGGCACAAGTTCTCATTGCATCGACGGGTTCTTTCTTGTGAAGAAAGTCTAATGCGGTCCACCTGCATGGGCTCCTCTGCTGGTAGAGTTGGTGACTTCCGGTGTAACTCCTCCTGTCTCTCAGAGAATCGCACATCAATTCGAGTGGCTAAATTAATGAGATCAGTCAGAGAGGATGGAAGATCTTGAGCTGCCAAAGCATCCTTCATCCTACTAGAGAGACCTTTCTTAAAGGTAGCACACAAAGACTCATTGTTCCAGGCAAGTTCAGAGTACAGGATCCGGAACTGTACTGCGTATTCTCCTACGGAAGAATTTCCTTGGCAGAGATTCAGTAAGGCCGTTTCTGACGAAGAAGCCCGGGCTGGTTCCTCAAAAAACATTTTGGAATTCAGCAAGGAAAATCTAGAGATTAGAGGACAACGGGTCGTTGCGGTCACACAGTGAGGTAGCCCAGGCCAAAGCCTTCCCAGAAAGAAGACTGATGATAAAGGCCACTTTGGCACGCTCTGTAGGAAACTGGTCCGCTTGAAGTTCAAGGTACATAGAGCACCAAGTCACGAAGCCCCTGCACAACTTGGGGTCACAATCAAATTTGGTGGGAAGAGACAGGCGATTCTTGGAGCCACCAGAAGCCATAGGAGCAGAAGAGGCAGATGGTTCTGCCGATGTGGGTTGAGGCTGTTGTGTAGCTAGGAGCTGCTGCACAAGTGCAAAAAGCTGAGACATCTGCTGTGCTTGCTGTTCAATCTGCGCAGACTGCCGTGCAACAATGGTAGAGAGATTGGCTACATTCGGCAGAGGAACCTGGGCTGGATCCTTGGCCAGATCTTACTGTAAGGGGCTGGGTAGTAGATCCGCTGGCCTGTGTGGACAATGACTGAACCGTGCCAGGGAGCGGAGTCTAAGGTGCGATAGGTTTTCACCAGAGCCCGCCGCAAAGCGGGATGGACTTGTTGCGGCAGGCGGCACCCAGGTCGCTACCCCTAGCACGGTCCGTCCACACAGGTTGCCCAAATGTAACTCCGCACTGATGGGAGACGTTGTCAGATGAAGCACAGGTCAGAAGGGCAGTCAGCTAGGAAGCGTAGTCGGGTCACAAGCACTAGGTCAGGATGCAGGCGGCAAAGGAGCAAGGTCAGGTCACGAGCTGGTGGTCAGGAACACTAAGAAGGCAAATACTGAGGAACGCTTTCTCTTGGCACAAGGCACAAAGATCCGGCACCAAGATAGGGAGGTGCCGGACATAAATGCAGAATTGGTGCGGATAAGCGGAAATTCTGCTGTGTGAATAGAGCCTAACAATATCAGCTCAAAACTGTCTTTGTCTTTTTCCTTCTGGGTATGTAGAGAATAAATACATACGGGTGTGGGGGCATGGTTAGGTTATGGGGGCCCAAGCACATTCTTTGTGCAGGGGCCCATTGCAGCCTGGTGCAGACCCCCTATTGACAAAAGGGTTGTACAGATCCACAGGGTGATTTACAAGGTTAGTCAGTCACAGAGCCAGTCATAAAAGTAAAAAGAAATCTTGGCGCTTGCGATTATTCTTGAATATTCTTCAGTGTTTTATTCACACATCAAGCTTTATCAAAAATGTGACACGCATGACGCGTCCTGCATTTTTCATAAAGCTTGATGTGTGAATAAAACACTGAAGAATATTCAAGAAAAATTGTGAACGCCGAGATTTCTTTTTACTATTATGAACTTGGCTTGTCTGCGAGCACCAAGTGATCACACGTACCGACCCTATATCTACAAATTACATAGCCAATTGCGACCTCAACATAGACTTTGCCCAAGGTACTACTGCCCCCAGCTGCCTGGTCTATCCCACCCATCCTCCTAGTGGGCACTGCAGTCCTCTCTTTCTTTTGTTCTGTGCTTCTTGCTTACTTGTTAGCATAAAGTAGAGGACAGATGGAAGGAAGTATGGCTGCAGGATCAGACTACAAAGGGTTTGTTCATTGTTTGTTTCCATGGCGACACAAAGACCTTTTGCAAAAAATGCTTTAAAAAAATTGGTTGTGAAGGTGTGCAAAGCCATTGACTGCGCTATATATATATAAATGAAAGACTACAATTGTAAAAAGAAACACAGCCGCACATCCACAATTTAGAATTTTGATCTAATTGCTTCTCAGCATAAATTCAAGCCCACTTGCCACGTCAAGGCCACCTATTTAGAGTGGGTCCCTAACCCAACACTCGCGTAGTGCCCCCGAGACACCATGCCCACAAGGGGAATGACCCAATGGCCAGGCAGCCCCACAGCTGCCCGACCAAACCCCTGGCTCCGGGCCACTCCACCTCACAGACAAAGAACCACAGTAACAATGATCGCCGCAGAGCACCACACCAGTGTGAACACCTACCATGTGCTCCCTGCGAGAGGGCTGGGAGAATTAGGAGGAAACCCTTATGCAGTCTCCTGCTAATTAAAAATGCCTGGGCCGAATGGGGAGAGCAGAGTGCTGGCTATGAAAGAGGGGAGAGACTACAATTGTAAAACGCAAAGAGAAAAAGAAACACAGCCGCACATCTACAATTTGTATTTTGATCTACTTGCTTCTCAGCATAAATTCAAAAACTAACAGGTTGTTAGTATACATTTTGATCAAAAAGTACAAGCCCACTCGCCACGTCAAGGCCACCTATTTAGAGTGGGTCCCTAACCTAACACTGGCATAGTGCCGGCGGGCGACCACCGCCCCCGCGATACCATGCCCACAAGGAGACAATGCTTTCTCTGTGTGGTGGTGTGGCCCAGAACCAGGGGCTTGGCCGGGCAGCAGTGGGGCTGCCAGGCCACTGGGTCATTCCCCCAGTGGGCTTGGTGTCGCAGAGGCAGTGGTCGCCTCTCGGTGATACGCCAGTGTTAGGTTAGGCACCCACTGTGACTAAGTGGCCTTGACGTGGCGAGTGGGCTTGTACTGTTTGATCAAAATGTATAATAACAACCTGTTAGATTTTTTTGAGAAGCAAGTAGATCAAAGAATAAATGGTAGATGTGCGGCTATGTTTTTCTATTTGTGTTGTATAAATGAAAGACTTGTTGCTATGACAACAACCGTAATTTTACTGTATACAGGAAATACCTATTAAGGACCTTTTACAGGGGGCAATCATTCTCATCATATGTAATATCAATAGATTAAGTAAAAGTCCACAATCATTGGCCAGTAACAACATGTGAAGCGATTGAACAGCTAGAAGACACTTGTCCGTCTGTGACTAAATCTTCTAGGATGGCCTAAAATTATTATAAATTGGAGTTGTATCCCTTCGTGTAAACAGAATCTACAGTATATACCCCAGAATAATGAATTGGTCTTGTAAAAGTCTTTCAAGTGTTCCAATTTCCTGAAAAAGTCTGGAATGAGACTCCAATTGTGCTGCATGAAGTGGGCACAAGACTCGAGCGCCATACCCAGTGCACAAGACTCGAGCGCCATACCCAGTGCACAAGACTCGAGCGCCATATCCAGTGCACAAGACTCGAGCGCCATACCCAGTGCACAAGACTCGAGCGCCATACCCAGTGCACAAGACTCGAGCGCCATACCCAGTCGCTCCCAGTTTCCTCTCCCTTCTGCCAATCCCTCCCTTCACTGACTACCCTTAATGAATACAGTGTAAACTGTTCACCATAACATACAAGGTTGTCCACAACCAGTCCCCTCCATATATCCCCTGATACCACCCCTCTGATCCTGTTAAAGGGGTCCTCCGGCAATAAACATCTTATCCCCTATCCAAAGGATAAGATGTCTGATCTCCGGCAGTGACAGTGTCCGGAACTTGGAAGCTCGGAGTTTCCGTGTTCGTGACATCATGCCACGCCCCCTCCATTCATGCCTATGGTAGTGGGAATGATGGCTAGTACGTAGCCATCACACCTCCTCCCATAGACATGAATAGAGGGGGCGTGGCGGCTGTAGTCGCCAGTCATGCGGCACGGAGCGGAGATCACTCTGGGTGTCACACCTGAGATGAAGGGGTCCCGAGCAGTGGGACCCCCGTGATCAGACATCTTATCCCATATCCTTCAGATAGAGGATAAGATGTTTACTGCTGGAGTACCCCTTTAAGACCTCAAGATGTGCTTTTCCCTTATCTGCACCTCACACAACTGTCTCCAAGATTTTTCCTGTGCTTCCCCCATAAATTGTATCCCGATATCCTGACCCATCCGGCTCTCACCTACCATCAAGACTTTCAAAAAGACTTGTTTTAACCCACAATAACTACTGCCCTGTATTGTCCTCTGAACGGCTACTCCCCTGACTGCTGACAGATGACCGTCTGTCTCCCTCTCCTCCTGTTTCTTTCCCCTACCCTTGTAGATTGTAAGCCCTTACCTGCAGGGACCTATCTCCCTCTATATGACGCATTTACGGTTGTACGTTCATTGCACTTGCATTTGTTATGTGCGTGTCACATGTATTTTAACCCCTTATTATATGTACAGCACCCTGGAACCAAGGGCACTATAAAAATAATAATAGTATAGGGGAAGATCAGCTTCCTGCAACAGCCCGAGCCTGTACTGGGCCTCCATGACTGCTTTGACCTAACTATTGCTACAGCAACAGGCAGACTGTAGAATTAGTGTGCAGATATAATAGAGCAGAAAAAAAGTGAATAGAAAAAAGTGAATAGAAAATCAAAATGTTCCATCTACACAAAATTGGTACTAACAAAAACCACAGATCATGACTCAAAAAATGAGCCCTCATACAGCCACTTTACTTATAGGGGTCAGAATAAGGCGATTTTTAGCAACATAAAACAAAAGCTATATAAATCGGGTACCATTGTAATCATACTTACCCCAAGAATAAAAATAACACGTCAGATGTATTGCAAAGTGCATTGCATAAAAATTAAGAGAAATTATTTTTTTTTAATTCAATTTCATCCAACAAATTATATTTTTTTTCCTGCTTTCTTATGCATTGTATAGTAAAATGAAAGGTGTCATTACAAAGTACAATTGATCCTCTAAAAATCATGCCTCCTATGGCTCTGTAGACGGGAAAATAAAAAAGTTATGGTTTTTAAGGGGCACTCACATAGCATCACCGCCAGGAGTTATTCCAGGGGGGGGGGGGGGGGGGACATTCCATCTACAGCCGACACAGCTGAAATCCATCGGCACTAGGACCGGGCGGACCTGCACCATCACCAATGACAGCAACTCAGTCTGTGAGAAATTCCCCCCAAAGAATGAACATGTTCATTCTTTCCGCTGGTATGAAGTCCGAAATTTCTGCTGCGGAAATTGCGCAGTGCCAATGGGTCAATGGAAAACCCATTCACAGCAATGTTTTCTTCATGCAGTGGAATTTCCAAGCTGGATTTCTAAACAGAATTCCATAGTGTGCATGGGCCCTTAAAGGGGTATTCCGGTGGAAAACTTTTTTTTTTAAATCAATTGGTGCCACAAAGTTAAACAGATTTGTAAATGACTTCTATTAAAAAATATTTACCCTTCCAGTACTTTTTAGCGGCTGTATGCTACAGAGGAAATTCTTTTCTTTTTGAATTTCTTTTTTTTTGTCTTGTCCACATTGCTCTCTGCTGATACCTGATGCCCGTATCAGGAACTGTCCAGAGCAGGAGAAAATCCCCATAGCAAACCTATGCTGCTCTGGACAGTTCCTGACACGGACAGAGGTGTCAGCAGAGAGCACTGTGGAAAGACAAAAAAGAAATTCAAAAAGAAAAGAATTTCCTCTGTAGCATACAGCTGCTAAAAAGTATTGGAAGGGTAAAGATTTTTTAATAGAAGTCATTTACAAATCTGTTTAACTTTCTGGCACCAGTTGATTTAAAACAAATGTTTTCCACCGGAGTACCTCTTTAAAAGGTGAGGAGGAGAAAGCTAAAACCCGAAATGAAAATTTGCTAAAGGGGTACTCTGCCCCAGCGGCGGGACCCCCGTGATCAGACATCTTATCCAATGAGATGTCTAGGGGCGGAGTACCCCTTTAAGTATGGAAAGATCATAGATTTAATAATTTATGATTTAATAATTTATAATAATAGATTGTTTCCCAAAAAACAACATCTCAATCTGCTCAGCTCCTTATGCTTTATAATATTATGGCAATAGACTAGCATTTTTCTGATAATAGGTTCCCTTTAGTGAATCAATATATAATATATCATAAAATGTTGCAGTATCTTGTAATACCTTTTTTATTGGACTAACAGCATTTTGTAGAGACAAGCTTTCTGGATTTATTCCTTTATCAAGTTCAAAACAAATCTAAGCTCACAAGTAGAAGACACAGGTTACATCTCACAAATTATGCAGGGGTTAAGACAATAGATGTGGGGAATTCACACAAAGATGGGTCTTGATAAAGGGAGGAATCCCGAAAGCTTGTCTCTACAAAATTCTGTTAGTCCAATAAAAAAGGTATTACAAGATACTGCAACATTTTATGATTTGCATCACTGTATATATATATATATAATTTACTATATATATATATATATATATATATATATATATATATATATATGTAAAAAAAAATATATATATTTATATATATATATATATATATATATATATATACACACACACACATATATATATATATATATATATATATATATATACATTCAGGTTTATCCAATATCCAAAAGTTATGTTCTTCATGGTAAAAAAATGCAGGAATGTCTGGGTCTATACTGAGGAAACAGCACACTCAGCTTTTTGGATGCTTGTGCTCGAGCCTCTGAAGCTGCTGGTTACCACTGTAAAGAGTATAATTACATTTTTAAATAGGAATAAACTGGAGCACTGCCTACCCCAACCTGGAAGGCTGTTCCTGCCGCACATAAAACTATTTTTAGGATATAAATCTAAATATATGAACCACACATGTGGAACCAAACGAATTGCATCTTGTTATTAATAACATTCCATGGAGACCCCTAATTGTAATACACCAAATCTACCCCTACGTCAGACAGGTAACACCCTAATTCTCCTTTCACTAGGAAAGCAGTTACACAGAGACAAGGGGCACACAATAAGGTCACCTAGAAGTCCTGACTTCCCCCTTCCGGGCCTCGGCTGCTTTATACCATACCGGTCATATTACAGAAAAAAATATTGCTTATATATGTGACTCACTAGGTCATGCAGATGTTTTGTTTTGCATGTCTTATTTATGTGTCTAGTTTCTGTATTTGGCTCACAAATCCTTCTGTTCTGCTGCTCACTTATTCTGACATCCACTGCTCAGGAAGGGGCGTGTCCCCGTCAAGCACTAAGCCCGTCCTCATTCACCATGCATTCACTTCCTCCCTGAGTCTGCTGTGGTAAGCTGGGTCTCTTTATCCAATCACTGCAGTGTATTTAGTGTAATTTATAATTTAGCATTACTATTGCATACATACTGTATGTGTGTGTTGGTATACATGTGTGTGCAGCTAATATATAATTATTATTTTATTTTTTTAAGAAACTTAGCATTACTATTGCATATACAGTGGGGCAAAAAAGTATTTAGTCAGCCACCAATTGTGCAAGTTCTCCCACGTAATATGATGAGAGAGACTGTAATTTTCATCATAGATATACCTCAACTATGAGAGACATAATGAGAAAAAAAATCCATAAAATCACATGATTTTTTAAAAATGTATTTGCATATTATGGTGGAAAATAAGTATTTGGTCACCTACAAACAAGCAAGATTTCTGCCTCTCACAGACCTGTAACTTTGTAACGCAGAGCGCTCCGGGCCCCGCTTCCCCTCCGGAACGCTCGCGGCGTCACTTCCCTGCTTGCAGCGCCCCGGTCAGCGAGTCTGACCGGGAGTGCTGCTCTGTGTCCCTTGGCGGGGATGCAATCCTCATGGCGGGACGTGCCCACCCGCGGGTCGCATCCCGTGTCACTCACTGGCCCCGTCCTTCTGCTCAGTCTCGGCGTGCGCGGCCCCGGTCTCTAGGGCGCGCGCGCGCCGGGTCTCACAGATTTAAAGGTCCAGTGCACCATTAATTGGTGCCTGGCCCAATTAGTTCCTAACACTCCCTACACTATATAAACCCACTTCCCCTTCCTGTCCCTGCCAGATCTTGTTGCCTTGTGCCCTGAGAAAGCGTTTCTGTTTGTTCCATTGCCTGTGTATCCAGACCCTTGCCGTTGCCCCTGACTACGAACCATTGCTGCCTGCCCAGACCTTCTGTTACGTCCGACCTTGCTCTTGCCTTGTCCTTGTGTACCGCGCCTGTCTCAGCTGTCAGTGAGGTTGAGTCACTATCGGGTGGAACGACCTGGGGGTTACCTGCCGCTGCAAGTCCATCCCACTTTGCGGCGGGCTCTTGGGAAAACCAGTAACCCCTTAGATTCCATGACCCCGGTACGGCCCACGCCATCACCTCACTGACACAGAGGATCTACCACCCGTGTCCTCTCCGCATACCAGTCCGGATCCTGACAAACTTCTTCTTTAAGAGTCTCCTCTGTCCTCCACTTGTTACTTGTATTAATGGCACCTGTTTGAACTTGTTATCAGTATAAAAGACACCTGTCCACAACCTCAAACAGTCACACTCCAAACTCTACTATGGCCAAGACCAAAGAGCTGTCGAAGGACACCAGAAGCAAAATTGTAGACCTGCATCAGGCTGGGAAAACTGAATCTGCAATAGGCAAGCAGCTTGGTGTGAAGAAATCAACTGTGGGAGCAATTATTAGAAAATGGAAGACATACAAGACCACTGATAATCTCCCTCGATCTGGGGCTCCACGCAAGATCTCACCCCGTGGTGTCAAAATTATAACAAGAATGGTGAGCAATCCCAGAACCACACGAGGGGACCTAGAGAATGACCTGCAGAGAGCTGGGACCAAAGTAACAAAGACTACCATCAGTAACACACTACGCCGCCAGGGACTCAAATCATGCTTAAGCCAGTACATGTCCAGGCCAGTCTGAAGTTTGCTAGAGAGCATTTGGATGATCCAGAAGAGTATTGGGAGCATGTCATATGGTCAGATGAAACCAAAAGTAGAATTATTTGGTAAAAACTCAACTCGTCGTGTATGGAGGAGAAAGAATGCAGAGTTGCATCCAAAGAACACCATACCTACTGTCAAGCATGGGGCCGTTTTTCTGCTAAGGGACCAGGACGACTGATTCGTGTAAAGGAAAGAATGAGTGGGGCCATGTATTGTGAGATTTTAAGTGAAAACCTCCAGCCGTTGGCTGTCCGGGCATGCTGGGAGTTGTAGTTTTCCAAAGGCTGGAGGCGCACCGGTTAGAAAACAATGCACTAATGTAATAATTTAACAAATATTTCCCCATGTGCCAATATAGATTACCACTGAGGTATATAACACTTCACATGAGCAATGGTATGCTGATTATGCGCATCACGTGTTGTATTTCTGTCTTATTTTCTCCATATGTAAAATTTCATGCAGCATCCTTCACATATAGCCTTTTAGCTTCGTTCCTTCTTTCTGCTATCAGAAAAATAAATAAAAAAAAAAAGGCTGCTGGCTGCTTCACAACGCCACGGGCAAGTGAAATGCTGCATTTTAATGCGGATTTAAACAATTCCTACCGACACCACTAAACAAATCCATATGAACATAGTGACAAGTACAGATGATCGATGGTTAATTTATTAGCACCGCTATGTATGGAGAGAAAAAAAACTATATAAATTGTTTTAAAAAAATATATCTAAATTTGCACTGTAGTTAAGGCATACACCCACAGAATTATAATGTATGTTACATAGTATACCAATGCTAATTATCGTGAGTCAATCCGCTTTTACAATTCCCTGCCATGACCTTATTAAATGTATAGCTTGTTCCTGGCAGCCCATAGAAAACCAGTCTGTTGATTCAACCTTGTTAACCCGAAATCAGGAGAAACACGCCGTGCTGACAGTGAAGCCTGTAATGCAAGATGTCCAGATCACATCATAGGGAGCAATGGATGTCAATGTTATCAGTAATAGATGCCACCGAGGTCCTAACAATGACACCACTGCCAGATACTGTAATTACACAAAATAGGCCTTTATTCCTTACATTTAGGATTTAAATGGGGTACTCTGGAGGGAAAACCTTTTCTCAAATCAACTGGTACCAGAAAAGTAAATAGATTGGTAAATTACTTCTATTTAAAAATCTTAATCCTTCCTGTTCTTATCAGCTGCTGAATGCTCCAGGGGAAGTTGTTTAGTTCTTTTCAGTCTGACCACAGTGCTCCAGAGCAGGAGAGGTTTGCTATGGGGATTTGCTCTTGTGTTGGACAGTTCCTGACACAAACAGAGGTATCAGCAGAGAGCACTGTGGTCAGCCTGGAAAGAACTATACAACTTCCTCTGGAGCATACGACAACTGATAAGTACTGGAAGGATTAAGATTTTTAAATAGAAGTAATTTACAAACTGCATAACGATTTTGATGATTTTTTTTTTAACCTCCAGAGTACCCCTTTAAAAGATGGTGTTCCTGTGCTCCAAGGGAAATTGTGTAGTTCTTTCCAGTCTGACCACAGTGCTCTCTGCTGACACCTCTGTCCGTGTCAGGGACTGTCCAGAGCAGAAGAGGGCATTTGTTCCTGCTCTGGACACTTCCTTGTACGGACAGAGGTGTCAGCAGAGAGCACTGTGGTCAGACTGGAAAGAACTACACAACTTCCCATGGAGCATACGGCAATGAAATGAACAATTAGTGCAAATAAATAATGTGACTTTTCAATAAGCCTAGATATGACAAGCACTAAGGGGGGCGCATGGTTTTATAGGGTCCCCTGAGTAACCTGCATCAGCACATTTCTATGTACTAAGTATATGGTCCAAAAATTCGCTGACCGGAGTAACCTGCTGACTCATTGAAATTAATGGGGTATGGCGAAGGTCTAGCAGGGATACGATGGCAACCGTTTTTTTTTTATTCCCTTGCCGAATCTATTTAGTAAAACAGACATTTCATGACTTAAAGGGGTTGTCCAGCCAAAACGAACTGGATGGGGGATAAATAGCTGATCGCGGGGGGTCCAACTGCTAGGATCCCCCGCGATTTCCTGAACGGGACACTGGCCCTGTACATTAGACAGCATGCGCTCCATTACTTACTATGCGAGCATCGAAGAGACCAGAGTACAGCACTGGGCATCGCCGCCGCTCCCATATACATGAATGGAGTGCGTGCCGTCTACCACACACACTCCTCACTGAGAGCTGGGGTCTCGATCCAGAGATCATGGGGGGTCCCAGAGGTTGGACCCCCCCCCCACGATAAGTTAGTTTTGACTGGACAACCCCTTTAAAGGTGTGGCTAAGGTATTTGTCCATACACATTAGGGAAATGTCGGCTGAACCTGTAGATTCCAGTGGGATCAGCTGACTAATGACTAATGTGTATGGCAGCCTCCTGACTCTCCCCCCATAGATAATGTTGGGGGAGACAAGAATCAGACATCCTGGATCTCAACTGTCTGATCCTTTTTTATCTTAGGAAGATATGCCCCTGGCGATGGTTAACCCACTCCCTTCTGCCAATTCAGAACATATAAAAGCTGGGTCAAATGAGCTTTCATCTGACAGTTACTGAAGGTATAATAGCCACCCTAAAGTGTACTGTACCTATCACCTTAAAACACTTTTAGTATGTCCTAGAGAAAAGTTTTGATCAGACAGGGTCTTAGTGTCCAGAGCCCAAGTGATTGCTAGAATACAGGGAGAGAAGCACGTGGCTGAGAACTTCTCTCCCTGCTCTCTGTGCCAGAGGCAGAAACAATCGCATAGCCTTACTAGTTTGTCTCGGTCACATGGCACAGAGTCGGGAGAGAACGTGCTTAGCACTCAGACCCTGACCGATCAATATTTTTGACATTCCTTCAACAACAAGACAGTGCCCATCCTGCGATGCAGTCATAACAGCAGATGTCCTATTTGTCTTATTCAAAAATAAAAACGGCCGGAATAACATAAACAAGAACAGGAAGACGTGGTATAAATAATATAATAGCTTCAGTGCTGGTGCTGCAGGTTTGACATATGTATAAAGGTTGAATATCATCCTTTGTATCATATCAGTAAAGTGCAACCCGCATAAAACGTCTATGATGAGGGCCGTATGTTATGGGATGTTGTACAGATTTTTAGCTGTATCTTGTCTCGGGGTGTATTATCACCCACAGCTTTATACCTAATTATTTGGGCCTCCTCTTAGCGCTGACTTCACATGTTCCTACAGCCCTGCAGGTTTAGGGTATGTTCACACTGCAGAATTTCGGCAGCCGCCAATTTTCCCGCTGAAATTGTTCTGCGCAAAGAAAGAACATGCTCATTCTTTGCGCGAAAGTCCGCGAGCACTGCATAGCCGTCAATGGTGATGGTGCAGTGCCGTGCGGTCCTACCGCCGAAGTATTTTGGCGGAGGCCGCCATACGGAATTTCCACTCGCTGAATTCAGGACAATACTCTAATTGTCTATGTGCATGAGCTGCTGGTTTGGATAATGGAAGAAGTTATGTTTCCACTAGACCAGTGGTCCCAAACTGTGGCCCTCCAGATGTTGCAAAACTTCAACTCCCAGCATGCCCGGACAGCCAATGGCTGTCCGGACATGCTGGGAGTTAAAGGTTTGCAACATCTGGAGGGCCACAGTTTGAGACCACTGCACTAGACGGAGCAGATAGAACA
Organism: Hyla sarda; assembly: GCF_029499605.1. Classification (NCBI taxonomy): domain Eukaryota; kingdom Metazoa; phylum Chordata; class Amphibia; order Anura; family Hylidae; genus Hyla; species Hyla sarda. The sequence goes on along the minus strand of NC_079198.1, from coordinate 106,295,301 downwards.
TCTCTACAACTAGGAGCCGATCCCTTCCTTGCGCAAAAGGGCATAGGCGTCGAAGTTAACGAAACAAACTAAACTGTACCATGTCGGGGAACAAGTCAGGTACATAACGGGAATACAATAGGCACCCCACTCCAATCAAGGAGGGACATCAATACCAAAGCCAAATAGGCTCATAGCCAGCAGGCACTCTCCACCGAGTGATCAGGATACTGGCCTAGGAGGAAATAGAAATCTTAAATACAAGCAAACATGGGTACAGACACAAGGCTAACTCACTCCTAGATAGACGGATTAGCACAAGGCTCAGGAATTCTATCCTAGGAGATCCAGGATCAAACAAGGGTAAAAACAGGACTGACAAATGCACAGTGTGAATACGGACAAAGGAAACAAAGCATATGTAGAACGAACAATACAAAGATACTAAAACCCGACAAAGGTACTAAAACAAAGCAGGCTAAAATCAAGATATCAACCGGGACAGATAACCATGGTTAAAACTCAATACATGTGCTCAGATGGACATAATGAAAATAATGCAAACATGGTCAGAGTAACAGGTCTAATAACCAGCAAAGAAAAGCACTTGAAGAGGCTTTATATATTCTCCCAGTGCTGAAATCAGGAAGGTTAACGCTTCCCATCCCAGGGAGAATTAACACAGACAACTGTTCAGACATAAACCTAATTTCTGAACAGGACACAAAGCAGAAAATACAAAATACAGATATACGAACATTACAAAAAACTAAAATTTTGCACAGATATTAGTATTCAGACCCTTTGCTATGAAACTTTATTATTTAGCTCTGGCTCCTCCCATTTCTCTTGATCATCTCTGAGATGTTTCTACACCTTGGTCAGAGTCACCTGTGGTAAATTCAGACGATTGGACAGGATTTGGAAAGACACAGTCCTGTCTATATAAGGTCTCACAGCTGATAATGGATATCAGTGCAAAAACCAAGACATGAGGAGAAAAGAACTGCCTGTAGAGCTCAGAAACAAGATCTAGGCAAACACAATTTCCTTTTGTTAGAAGGTTCTCTGATAAGCGAAAACATAGCGTCCCACGACTGGCACATAGGTGAAACTGGCATCAATAAATCAATGCGCTGCCTGTGTAATTCATGGATGTGGTGGGTCTTCCAAAGAGAGAATCACCTTTTGTTTTGGCTATTAGATGATGGTCCTGAACAGGGACCACCATCTTTTAAAGGGAGGGTAAAGAAAAAAATAAAAATAAATCAACTGGTGCCAGAAAGTTATACAGATTTGTAAAGTACTTCTATTTAGAAATCTTAATCCTTCCAGTACTTATTAGCTGCTGTATGCTCCACAGGAAGTTGTGTAGTTCTTTCCAGGCTAACCACAGTGCTCTCTGCTGCCACCTCTGTCCGTGTCAGGAACTGTCCAAAACAGGAGCAAATCCCCATAGCAAACCTCTCTTGCTCTGGACAGTTCCAGACTCGGACAGAGGTGGCAGCAGAGAGCACGGTGATCAGACTGGAAAGAACTACACAACTTCCTCTGGAGCATATAGCAGCTGATAAGTACTGGAAAGATTTTAATTTGGAAGTAATTTACTAATCTGTATAATTTTCTGGCATAAATTGATTTGAAAATGTGTTTTCTTCTGTAGCATAAAACAGGTAGCAGGTTCCCATTAAAGTACTTTAAAGGGGTACAAACTGTTCTGAACGCTGGAGCCGGTAACGGGAGCTCGTAATGTCATAGCCCTGCCCCCTCATGATGTCACGCCCCGCCCCCTCAATGCAAGTCTATGGGAGGGGGCGTGATGGCTGCCACGCCCCCTCCCATAGACCTGCATTGAGGGGGCGGGGCGTGACATCATGAGGGGGCGGGGCTATGACATCACAAGCTCCCGGCTCCAGTGTTCGGAACAGTCTGTTCTAAACGCTGAGCAGCGAAGTACCCCTTTAACTACAGTCCAGGTACATTTTAACAGTATAATAAATTAGCATGAACGCAACGACAGAATTTCTGAGGATTAGAAGCTACAACATAGAAGAATAATACAGCAATGTTTGTTCTTTCATCACTGTCTATAGAGATGTACTGTAATTAGAATATACATGAATGCATACATTACAGACATAAGAAATAATACATTTTCAGAAGTCGGAGCAGAGTCTGCCAACTGTTCAAGGGATTAATTGTGTATGTGCTCCGTTATCATTACCGCCCGGCGCAGATCGGCTATATTATGGAAATATGGCACATTAATATTTCTCTCACAGTTCAGAGATTTGTAAGATGGCTAGACTTCCCGTAGGAGTACAGGGCTCGGGGGGAATTGTACGTCTTGTGACAGGAGATGCTCTAGATGTTTGAATAATTTTTTTTGTATGTATTTATAGACGTGACAGTATTAAGAAGAAAAAAAAACAAGAATTTTTTTTAAAAAAAACCATGAAAATCTACAAAGGGAAATGTCAAATGTTAAAATGTTCTTCAATATAGTAATAAAGGCCTACAGAATTGGTACCAATGTCATATACTTCTGATATGACTGTCCTGTAATCCTGTAATAGGGTCAGGGCTACATGGTGACAACACTAGATGCCATTGCTGCTCATGGTCTTGCCATATAAATGGGCAATCTGGACCACGGGTCCCCAATTTAGTACTTAAAGGGGTACGCCGGAGGAAAACTTTTTTTTTTCAATCAACTGGTGCCAGAAAGTTAAACAGATTTGTAAATTACTTCTATTAAAAAATCTTAATCCTTCCAGTACTTATTAGCTGCTGAATACTACAGAGGAAATTATTTTCTTTTTGGAACACAGAGCTCTCTGCTGATATCATGACCACAGTGCTCTCTGCTGACATCTCTGTCCATTTTAAGAACTGTCCAGAGTAGGAGAAAATCCCCATAGCAAACATATGCTGCTCTGGAAAGTTCCTAAAATGGACAGAGATGTCAGTAAAGAGCACTGGGGTCATGATGTCAGCAGAAAGCTCTGTAGTATTCAGCAGCTAATAAGTACTGTAAGGATTAATATTTTTAATAGAAGTCATTTACCAATCTGTTTAACTTTCTGGCACCAGTTGATTTAAAAAAAAAAGTTTCCCGCCGGTGTACCCCTTTAAAGGGGTACTCCGCCCCTAGACAGCTTATCCCCTATCCAAAGGATAGGAGATAAGATGCCAGATCGCCACGGTCCCGCTGCTGGGGACCCCGGGGATCGCCACTGCGGCACGCGCTATCATTACTGCACAGAGCGAGTTCGCTCTGTGCGTAATGACGGGCGATACAGGTGACGGAGCAGCATGACATCACGGCTCCGCCCCTCGTGACATCATGGCCCGTCCCCTTAATACAAGTCTATGGCAGGGGGCGTGATGACTGCCACGCCCACTCCCATAGACTTGTATTGAGGGGGCGGGGGATAGGAGATAAGATATCTAGGGGCGAAGTACCCCTTTAAGCCTTATCCAAAGAGCTGCTAATATCATTCACACACATGAATGCAAATGGTTTCCAGAGCAGAAGATATTAAAGGGTTTTGTAGAGACTCTGACATTGAAGGCCTATCCAATATCAGGTATGTGATTGTACAACCAAAAATAAGCCATTAAAGGGGTACTCCCCTGGAAAAAAAATTTTTTTAACTCAACTGGTGCCAGAAAGTTAAACAGATTTGTAAATTACTACTTAAAAAAATCTTAATCCTTCCAGTACTTATCAGCTGCTGTATGCTCCACATGAAGTTCTTTTGTTTTTGAATTTCCTTTCAGTCTGACCACAGTGCTCTCTGCTGACACCTTTGTCCATTTTAGGAAATGTCAGGAGCAGGATAGGTTTGCTATGGGGATTTTCTCCTGCTCTGGACAGTTCCTGACATGGGCAGAGATGTCAGCAGAGAGCACGTCCTGTGGAACACAGCAGCTGTTGGGTGTGTCTGACTTCCAGAGTTTTCCAGAGAGAGAGGATTGAAGCAGTGTTTCCTACAGCCTTTTCCCCAGCAGGGTGGCAGCTTCCTTGGGAGAGCCTCCTGCTATGGAGCCCCAGACTTCCACCCCTCGAACTAGGCCGGCGGGGGGGGGGAGTGAGGAGCTACGGCCGATTCCCAGGACGGGGTGAGAAGATCCAGCAGGCTCCACAGTAATGTGAAGCCCACTCCCCCGTCCGTCTCTGGAAACCACAAGGCGTCCGGTAAGAAGCTTACGGTTATGTTTTCGGGGACTGTGTCTGATATTATGGAACCCCAGCAATGAGGGGAGAAGGGACCCAGGGAGTCGCTAGCTACTTTCGGTTCCCGCATGCAGGCAAATCTAGTAGAATATGAGAAGCTGGGAAAAAAGCTGAAAATCATAAGGGAAGACCTGAAGTTTGCTCGCTACCAAACAGATAACTCTGCCAAGCCATGAGGGCAAGGTTCGCTGCCAGGGTGTGTGAGCTGAAGGCAGAGGAGCAGGAGGTGGTGAGAGCCCGAATGCTGATTGTAGAGGGAGCAGGCATGTTTAAAGAAAAATTAAAGAATGAAGACCGCTATAAAACCATGCGGACCCCTGTGAAGGAGGAAGAGGATAGTCAGGGGGAGGAAGAGTGCTTGTGTGTCACGCAGGAGAAGATGGAGGAAGGTGGTGAGGGAGATGGCGGCAGTGAGGGTGATGAGAGTGAGGGGGATGTGTGTGATACCCCATGTACCCCTAAGACCTCTGTCACCCCGTATGGTCCCTCCAGACACCCGGGCAGGAGGTAGGTCGCAGGAATGTGGCCCGTTTGGTCTGGAAAGGCAAAGATGCGTGCCCCCAAAGGGGCAAGATGGTGGAGCTTCTTTTCCAGATGAGTTTCAGGGCTGGGGACATCTTTGCCCTGATTCACCTCTTCGGCTCCTCTGAGTTTGACTTCAGCTTTGTTTGGCCAGAAGGACTAGATCTCTTTTGGTCTAATTATGAGCTGATGAAAAACGAGCCCGGATGGCGAGATTTCGCTGTAAAAGCGGTATCTCGCCAGAGTATGGTAAAGAAAGTGACCGTTTTGACCCGTAACGAGTCACTTTCTTGTTATGACATTATGACCTGGCTGGGCAGGTACGGACGTCCCCCGGAAGAACTTTGCCGAGCACAATATATGGTCTGGGGCCTTGAGGTTTTCCGTTCGTCACAGGCGTTCAGGGAACACGGTCACCCACATCCCTTAGGCCGCCTTCCTGGGACGCGACAGGATTCAGATCTTCTACCAGGGGCATCCGAAGCTGTGTCACAGGTGTGGTGACCCAAACCACTTTAGTGCCAACTGCACTCAGCAGATATGCGCCCTCTGCTGTGGGGTGGGTCACCTGGCGGCCACCTGTGGGCAGATTCGGTGTAACTTGTGTGGTGACTTAGGTCACCCGTTCAGCCGGTGTCCACGCTCGTTCTCTAACACTGTGACCGCCCCGGCTGGGGAGAGCCTAATGGTTGCCCCGGCGGGGGAGGGGACTAGTGAAGGAGGGGGGGCACCAAAGCCAGTGAAGGAAAAATATAAGACCCCCTCTATGCGGAGGCGAGAGGAGAAGCGCAGGTTGGAGAGGGCCCTTGAGAATGCCCAGGTGCCAGGGGTGGCTCGGGGTCCTACTCCAGACACTGGCTCAGAAGGAGGTCAGAGTAACTCTGAGGCTTTGGGTGGGGCCGCACTGGATGAGGAGATAGGGAGACTGCATAGGGAAGAAGGTCAAGATGCTCCTTCCTCCAGTCATGCCTCTGAATCCGAAACTGTGGATGAGGAGGAGAAGGAGGGGCAGACAGTAAATGGTGGCCAGAAAAAGAAGAAGAGGAGGAAGAAGGGTAAGAGTAAGGCGGCGCCGTCCTCCTCTTCAGTTGTAGCCTCAGACCATAGAAGGGACAACTCAGTCTTCGACCCTCTGATCGTCCTTTCAAATCGATATGAGGCCCTTGGGGATACTATCTCCCCTCCTCTTCTCGAGGGTCAGGAGGCAGTGCGGCCTCCAGGAGGTGCCGAGCCTCCTTCCTCTGGGGCAGTTTCCTCAGGGGCGGAGGTAACACCAGATGCCGGAGGTAAAGATCCTGGGATGGATATATCCCTGAGTTTAAAAAGAGGCAAAGGGTCTTCCTCCGATTCAGATGGGGTGGAGGGAAGGAGAGGAAGATGGTTTAAAGGGGTATTCCGCCCCTAGACATCTTATCCCCTATCCAAAGGATAGGGGATAAGATGTCAGATCGCTGCGGTCCCGCTGCTGGGGACCCCTGGGATCCCCGCTGCGGCACCGCGCTATCATTACAGCACAAAGCGAGTTCGCTCTGTGCGTAATGACGGGCGATACGGGGGAAGGAGCAGCGTGACGTCATGGCTCCACCCCTCGTGACCCGTCCCCTTAATGCAAGTCTATGGGAGGGGGCGTGACGACCACCATGCCCCCTCCCATAGACTTGTATTGAAAGGGGCGGGCCGTGACATCACGAGGGGCGGAGCCGTGACGTAACTATGCTCCGGCCCCTGTACCGCCCATCATTACGTGCAGAGCGAACTCGCTCTGTGCTGTAATGATAGCGCGGTGCCGCAGCGGGGATCCCAGGGGTCCCCAGCAGCGGGACCGCGGCGATCTGACATCTTATCCCCTATCCTTTGGATAGGGGATAAGATGTCTAGGGGCGGAATACCCCTTTAAGGGGTGAGGCCATCTAACTCAATCACCCAGGATGGCGGCACTCACACCACTGACGTTGGCATCCATTAACTGTGACAGCATAAAATCAAATATGGCTAGATTCGCAGCCTTTGATTTTCTTGGCCGTGTTGAAGCCGACATTTTCTTTTTACAAGAGACCAGGTTGTCAAATCTAGCCTCAATGGTAAAAGCCAGAAGAGAGTGGAGGCTCGGTCCCTCCCACTGGTCTCTTGCGGCTGAGCCGTATAGTGGGGTGGCGGTCCTTTTTACCGCTCTTGTTGAATGCAGATGGGTTATTGAGTTAGAAATGGGGAGGTGCCTGATCTTAGATGTCTTCATGAAGGGACAAGAGCTCCGGCTCATTAACATCTACGCCCCGCAAACTAAGCGGGGCCATAAAGATCTCTTTATGAGGATTAAGCCCTTTCTTTTTACGAGTCGGCAAGTGATCTTTGGAGGGGACTTCAATAATGTCACGAGGTCCAAAGATAGGAAAGGGTCCAATGGTCCGCTGACTTGCGATAGTGTGGCACTGATTAGCATAGCTAGAGAAGCTCGCCTAGAGGATGCCCACATCCGGAGCCCCTCGAGTCACGCGGGTTTCACCTATCATCAAGATAGTCGCAGGTCTAGAATAGACAGGTTTTATTTAAAGGAGGAAGCCGTCTCTTCCGCAGTGTCCGTGGTTGAGGTGGAGTTCTCCGATCACTGTATGATTTTGTTTTCCCTGAATGTTTCCCCCCGGATGGGAAAAGGTTATTGGAAGCTGAATTCGTCCCTCCTGGAGGAAGCGGAGATAAGACAGTCCTTTGAGGATTTTCTTCAAAGTCAGGTACCTTTACTGGGCCTATGTAGTAGTAAGTCAGAGTGGTGGGAGATATTCAAGAAGCGGGTTGCGGGGTTCTTCCACCAGCTCTCGAGCCTCAAGTCCCTGAATAGGTATCGCTTGTATCAGGGTCTGAGGAGGCAACTCGAGCTTCTCATCTCGACTGGAGGTAGCCGTGGGGATATCTCCAGAGTGAAATCCTTGCTGATGGGGTGTCAGTACGATAAACACGCATCTTTGGTTTTTGAGAGGGATTTCGGGAAGTACCGCTCGCCCGACCCTTACAGAAACTGTAAGATGTCAGTGAGTAGTAAAGTCATTTCAGGACTGATTGATAGTACAGGATCTCTGAATCGGTCCAGATCAGGGATCTTGGAGGTCGTCAGATCCTTCTACTCGCACCTCTTGGGGAGAAAGGATCTAGATCGAGACAAGATGTCGGCTTTCCTGGCTGAAACCATTCCTGAGCCAGGGGTAGACCCCTCTCTTGATATTTTGGCAGAAGAAATCAGGGAAGAGGAAGTGAGACTGGCGATCGAGGGGCTTGCCCCTAAGAAGTCGCCAGGTCCGGATGGCTTAACATCCGAGTGGTACAGGACCTTTAAGGAGTCTTTAGCTCCCCTCTTGACTGAGGTATTCAATGAGTGTCTCTCCTCGAGCACTCTGACAAAGTCAATGAGGAGGTCAGCCCTGATTCTTCTGTCAAAGGGTAAAGCTCCCAGCCGTATTGAGAATTGGAGGCCCATAGCTCTTCTCAATACGGACAGGAAGCTTCTGGCCAAGATACTGTTTAATCGGCTGGTGAAGTTTGCCCAGCACTGCTCTGTTGCAGGCAGAAGCACCTTAAGTGTGGTCCTTAGTGTCAGGGAGGCAGTGGAACGGAGTAGTGCGGGTTTCTGGAAGGGGTACTTGCTGTCCCTGGATCAGGCCAAAGCGTTTGATCGGGTGAACCACGAGTTCCTCTGGTCCATCCTCCTAAGATATGGCTTACCGACTACTTTTGTTAATTGGCTTATGATCTTGTATGCAGGAACAGAGTTTCCCGCTGGTGAACGGTTGGTCTGGCAGCTCTTTTGTGGTGGGATCCGGAGTCCGTCAGGGTTGTCCTTTGAGCCCGCTTTTATACGTGTTTGCGATCGATCCCTTCGTCCGGAGGGTAGATTGTGGGCCGCTGGCGGGAGTCGGGATGAGTCTGGCGGAGCTGGATGTCGCCCAAAGAGTGGTGACGTACGCTGACGATGTCACCATTTTCGTGTCCTCACGAGAGGAGGTCGATGTGGTGATGTCGGAAGTGGACCGCTAGTCGGAGGCATCCGGGTCTAAGATCAACCGGGATAAGTGTGAGAGTCTCTGGCTGGGAGGGGGAGATCCCACGTTTGATCTCCCGGACACCCTTCCAGGGCCCCAAGAGTCAGCAAAAGTTTTGGGCATCACATTCGGCCAGGATGATTATCCCACCAAAAACTGGGATGGTAAGCTCCAGGATGCCGCTCAGAAGGTGAACCAGTGGAAGGGTTGGTCTATGACCCTCAGGGAAAGGGTACAACTGATCAAATCGTACCTGCTCCCCTTGTTTATCTATCTGGGCAGCGTATGTATCTTGCCAGAGGCCTACTGCACTAGGGTCTACAGCCTGTTTTTCCAACTGTTATGGGGAAACAGGATCAACCTAGTCAAGAGGGAGGTTACGTACCGCACAAGGAGACTAGGGGGTTTATCTATGGTAAACCCTGTGGTGTTCTTAACGAACACCTTCTTGAAAGCTAACATCTCAAACCTCTGGTCAGAGAGGGCTCCTCCATGGGTACTCTCCTGCAGGGAATGGTTTCGGCCTTTCTTCCAGGAATGGGAGACAGGAGGGCAAGTGAAGGACCTCCGTACGCCCCATGGATATCTTCCGGATTATGCTACCCCGACTCTGAAAGCGATACGTCGGTGGGGTCTGGGAGTGTGGGAGATCAGTACCCAGTCAAGGCAGTTCCTTGACAAATGGGTTCTGTTGACCCACTTCCTGAAGCCTCTGGCGCTCAGGGACTGCCCAGGTCGGGATCTGAGGGTGGGGTTGTACCTTTTAAATATGAAAAGGATCCCTTCAGAAATTTTGGGACTTGGCCTGGCGCTGCTTTCAGGGGAAGCTATATGTGAGGGACAATTTGAAGTGCTGGAACTCTGATGACCGGGGATGTCCCCGAGAAGAGTGCGGGGACACGCTGGAAAGCATGGACCACTTCCTGCTTCATTGTCCCTTTAATATAGGGGTTTACAACAGGGTGGGTGCTTCCATCGGCTGGAGTCAACTTGCCGGCCTTACCTATCCGGAGTGGGCTTATGGGGCATTCAGGACCCTGGGTGGCCGAGACTGGGGCACTTTATTCTTAGTTAGTTTAGTGGTTAGGTACTACACGTGGAATGCACGGTGTTTAGTGTCAACACAACAGAAAATCCTCTCCGAGGTGGAGGTCTGTAGGAACATCACCGGTGACCTCAGGAAGATCAGGTCTTTGGAGTATGGCAGTCTTGGTACCAGTAGGGCTTCTCTCCTATGGAGAGGTTTCTCATTTCATGTGCCCTAGATACTAGACCTTTTGGGTAGAGTACCTTTATTTTGGTTAGGGACAGTGTTATAGGGATAGAGATAGGATGAGAACAGGGTTAGTTTGAATGGAGGGATAGGATTAGGGAGAATTGTAGGGGGAGTTGGGGAAAGAGTGTAAAATTATTTTGAATGTATCAAGTCTGCCATCCTTCTCCCTGGTGGTGGGCTAATGCATGTGCACGCTAGTTTTTTGTCTTGTTTTTAAGCTGATATGGTATGAAGGGCTGACAGGCGACCAAACTTGGGCCTAAAGTGGGTTGTGGTTCAGTGTGTATAAATTTGTGTATAAGTTGGTTGGGAGGAGTGCTAGGTGGGGAGGGTGTGCTTGTGGGTGGTGGTGTTCATCTTTGAGGGACCTGACATGGGTCAGTTAAGGACTGGACTTTGTGAACTGTAAGAACGATATGGACTCTGACCCATGTACAGGAGGGGTGGTGTGGGTGAGGGTACAGTTTTAGTGTAGGGTTTTTCCTAGGGTTTTCTATTGATTTTGTAGGTGTTTTCTGTAGTGCATATATTTTGTTTATATTATATTTTATTTCTATAGTATATTTAGTAATTTTGTACCTATATTGTGTTATATCTATATTGTTTCATATTGTTTCATGTTATGGTAGCCGGACCAGTTGTGTTGATATGTGATTTATTTCGTTTATTTCAGGTATTTGGTTGTTTTGTTATGTATTCTTTGGTATTTTCATTAGTCCCGGATAGAGGATTCAGTTAATTTGGTCATTTTGTAAGTGAAATGTATGTGTCATATGATTATTTTGATTATTATTATTATTACTATTATTATTTTTATTTATATTTAAAATATATATATATATATATATATATATATATAAAATAAAAAAATTTATAAAAAAAAGAGAAAAAAAAAAATTTGTGTGCTTGCTACGTTTCTGTTTAGTTTTCTTGTTGCGTGTTCCCAAGTATGGATGGTTTTGAGTTATAGCCGGGTAATGATAACTTTTATGTTTGTATTTTGATAAGCCAAATTGTGCTATTGTATTTATTTATTTATTTAAATGTTTGTATATTTATTTATTTAAATGTTTGTATATTTATTTATTTAAATGTTTGTATAGCTGGTTAAGCTTGCTTTGTGTTTTGTAAGTTTTGTATTTTTCTAATAAAAAGAGTCAGCAGAGAGCACTGTAGTCAGACAGAAAAGAAATTCAAAAAGAAAAGAACTTCCTCTGTAGTATACAGCAGCTGATAAGTACTGGAACGGTTAAGATTTTTAAATAGAAGTCATTTACAAATCTGTTTAACTTTCTGGCACCAGTTGATTTAAAAAAAAAAAATGTTTTCCAGTGGAGTATCCCTTTAATGTATGATCATGGGAGTCCAGCCCTCAATACTTCCACCAAGTAATGGAGCTGCAGGTGCTGCAGTGCACCATGTCCTTCCTCTTCATTGTTTATATAGGCACAGAGGCTGGGACTAGGACTGAGTTATATTGATAAGCTGATGGGGATCCAGTGGTGTAGCATGGGGGGGGGGGGGGGGGAAGGGTGTTCAAAGTTTGCTCTGGGTGCAAAATTCGAAGGGGTCGGATGATTTGGCAGATTGTATATGCATCACTGCTTAGTACTGTACAGAAGCAGGGAGTACCCGTACTTTAAACACCATGGCTTCTTTTTTGTCCTAGTCAGATCAGTAAGAAAATGCTATAAATGTTTTGTGTTGGAGAACCACTTTAAATCTCCTGTAAAACTTTATAGTGTATAAACTCTCAAGAAGCTCCTCGAAGGGTGAAGGTGTGGAAGCTTCTTGTTTTCACTCTATTTCGCATTAAGAAAAATTGCCAATATAAACAGTGCTCGGTTTTCACATGTTCCCTTTATTTCACTGGAAAAAAAAAAGAAAAAATATCACAGGCCGTGCCTCTGTGAGCCACACCGAAATCAACAGCTGTGTCAAACACAAGGCCACGGAGGCAGAGAAATGCGGCCACCTCGCCCCTAATTATTTTAGTCTTAGTTAATTTTTCTTCTGTGTCTTTTATTCTTAGGTCCTATATATTTTCAGCGACTGTCGGCAGGTCAGATCATGTAGTCCATTCATTCACGCAAAGCCTAAATAGTTTTGTATAAATGCAGAAATAAATGCGAGATTTCAAAGCAAGTTCAAGGAGAGCGAAGAGCTGGATGACGTGAATGGATTCAGAGCACAGAAAGTAAACAGGGTCAGCTGCAGAACATAACCTTAAAGGGGTACTCCCCTGGAAAACATTGTTGTTGTTTTTTTTTTAATCAACTGGTGTCAGAAAGTTAAAACAGATTTTTATTTTACTTTTATTTAAAAATCTTAATCCTTCCAGTACTTATCAGCTGCTGTATACTACAGAGGAAGTTCTTTTCTATTTGAATTTCCTTTCTGTCTGACCACAGTGCTCTCTGCTGACACCTCTTACCATTTTTCGAACTGTCCAGAGCAGAATAGGTTTGCTATGGGGATTTGCTCCTGCTCTGAATAGTTCCTAAAATGGACAGAGGTGTCAGCAGAGAGCACCGTGGTCAGACAGAAAGGAAATTTAAAAAGAAAAGAACTTCATGTGGAACATACAGCAGCTGATAAGTACTGGAAGGGTTAAGATTTTTAAATAGAAGTAATTTACAAATCTGTTTAACTTTTTGGCACCAGTTGATTTATAGAAAAATGTTCTCCAGTGTAGTACCCCTTTAAAAGTAAAAGCTACACTGTCTGAGAGGAAGGAGGCAGAACACAGGAGACAAAAAAAGATGGGGCCAACTCATCCTGGATCATATAAAAAAAATACACACACAAAGGCAAAATGCACTATGTACAGTAAGGTCCTATACTGCACTCCATACATCGCCCTGTGGTGCCTTCAGGAGGAGACTATTCCCACAATACAGCTCTGGGAAAAATTAAGAGAACATTCCAGATGTCAGCATCCCTACATATATGGCAGCCATTCCATTCCAGTGTCTGTTAAATTCCAACAAAAGCGCACGACGACAAGGACGGTTCGAAACAGGCTGGGGCCTTCATCAATGAGAAGAAGAGCCAGGCTGAAGTCTGTAAGACCATAAGGATTGGATTGTAAAGGAATGGAGTAAGATCATCTTCTCTGACAAGTCACATTTTCAGCTTTGCCCAACACCCATGTAGAGGGGTTAGAGGGAGACATGAAGAGTTGTAAAAGCCACAATGGCCCTGATTTACTAAGAGTGAAGTGGAGTTTTCTTTTTGTGGGTTTTAATTCTCTACAATTTTTTTGTCCACAGTATTTACTAATGTTTCCCTATATTTTAGACTTTTTCCTACATTTTGCTTTTTTTTTTTTTTTACACATGCTCTGATCTGTAGGGTTTTCCTCAGCTCAAATCCACCACATTTTCTGGAAAATTTTGTAAATATGTTGGGTTTTTAAAAAAATATAGGGGCCACGCCCCCTTTTCTGTGACCTGACCCCATTTCCAGGTGACCATGCCCTTTTTCAGGTTTTCACAGTAAAATGGGGAGCAAGGGTACGTTCACACGAGCGGATTTTCGCAGCGTATTTTGCTGCGGATCCGCTGGTGAAGGCCCGCTCTATGCTGTCTTTACATGTGTCTGCTCGTAGCGGCTGTACACCGCTACGAGCAGACACACTGCGATGTGCGAGTCGCAGTATACTCGCACATCGCGGGAGCTCTCTGCCTAGCTTAGAGCAGGGAGAGTGGCCGCAATGTGCGAGTATGCAGCGCACATCGCTGCAGTGTGTCTGCTCGTCGCGGTGTATTTTTGGCCTTCACCAGCGGATCCGCAGCGTAAAATACGCTGTAAATCCGCTCATGTGTACGTACCCTTAGTCGAATTTTTTTATTATTCTGGTGCACATTCTGGCGCAGACAGAATTTCTCGCGCAATACGCCAGAATCTGGCGCACAACCCGACTAAACATGTTGGGTTTACAATAGTAAATCAGGGCCAGTGTCTCACACTCACTGTGAAATTTGGTGGAGGATCAACAGAAGTAAAATTAAATAAGACTAAAATAGTTAGAGGCGAGGTGGCCGCATTTCTCTGTCTCCGTGGCCTTGTGTTTGACACAGCTGTTGATTTCGGTGTGGCTCACAGACGCACGGCCTGCCTGCGGTATTTATTTTTATTTTTTGTGCAGTACACATGAATCAAGCCAAGAACAAGGCTATCATGGAAGAACACTTGCTTACTTCTGCTTTGACAATGTTCCCCAACTCAGAAAAATGGGTTTTCCAGCAGGTCCATGCTCCATGCCATACAGCCAGGTCATTCAAGGCGTGGATGTAGGACCACCAAATCAAGACCCGGTCACGGCCAGCCCAATCTCTAGACCTTTCCCCATGGAAAACCTCAAGAATTTAATCAACAGAAAGATGGATGGTCACAAGCCATCAAACAAAGCCAAACTACTTTAAAAAAAAACTACTTTTGCTCCATGAAAGGCATCAAGTTACCCAACAGCATTATAACAATTCAATTGAAAAACATAATAAAATTTTTGAGAGGAAAAGAAAAAGTAAATAAGTGTGCACGCCCTCTCATAACTGGTAATGTGGCTGTCTTTAGAATGAGCCAATCACTTTCAAGCTCATGTTAAATAGAAGTCATTCCACTCCTGCCATCCTTTAAAGTGACTCTGAAGAATCACACACAAAGTTTAGCTGTTCTAATAGGATTTTTCTGACATTTGCTTAGTTGCATCTCAGAGCCAAAGCCATGGTCGGCAGAGAACTTCCAAAGCATCAGAGGGATCTCATTGTTGAAAGGTATCAGTCAAGAAAATTGTAGAACTTTTTTTTCCAAAGTATCACATATAACCTGGAACACAAGTGAAGAAAATATGGCACAAGAGAGACATTACCAAGAACTGGACGTCTCTCCAAAATTGATAAATAGAAGAGAAGTAAAATGGTTAGGGAGGCTTCGAAGAGGCCTACTGCAACATTTAAAGAAGATATCCATTGGTGAAAAACGTATCCCCTATCCTAAGGTACTACCGCTGGGCCCTCCCCACGATCTCTCTGTATGGGGCCCTGACAGCCCGCGGGAAGGGGGCATGTTGACCATCGCACAAAGCGGCGGCTGATACGCCCCCTCAATACAACTCTATGCAGAGCCGGAGCGCTGCCTTCGCCATTCTCCAGCTCTGCCATAGAGTTGTATTGAGGGGGCATGTCGGCCGCCACTTCGTGCGGTGGTCAACACGCGCTATCTGGCCAGTGAGCCAGGGCCCCGTACAGAGAGATCGCGGGGGGCCCCAGCGGTCAGACCCCCCGCAATCTGAAGCTTATCCCCTATCCTTAGGATAGGGGATACGTTTTTCACCACTGGACTACTCCTTTAAGGAACTGGCAACATTTAAGTACTGGCTTTGTGCTATGCGTGACAACATTCTCCCATATTCTTCGTATGAATGGGCTATCGGGGAGAATGTCAAGATGTAAGCAGCCTGGCTGAAGTAAATCAACATCTACCCTCCCTCCCCAAAAGAGCATGTCTTGTAGTCTTAGAGAATCAAGGTTTAACTTTTTTGGCCATAATTCCAACAGGCATGTTTGGCTCAAAAACAACATTGAACATCACATAAAAAACAGCATACCCACTGTGAAGCATGGTGGTAGCAGTATCATGCTTTGGGACTGTTTTTCATCAGTGGAATCTGGGACCTTAGTCAGGGTGGAGGGAATTAGCAACAGTTCCAAACCAGTCCCAATACCAGGCAATTTTGGCAGAAAACCTTCAGGCGTCCATTAGAAAGCTGAAGATGAAGAGGAAATTCACCGTTCAGCTCCACATCCAACTCCACAAAAGCATGGCTTCACCAGAAGAAGACTGATGTATTGGAATGTCCCAACCAGGACCCAAACGATAATACAATGGAACATCTGTGGGGTGGATATTTGGAGCGCTTTTGCAAGGAAGAGTGGGCAAATATTGTCACGTCAAGATGTACCATGCTAATAGACTCCTACCCAAAAAGACTGTTGGCATAATAAAACTAAAAGGTGTTTAAAAAAACATTAGTTTAAGGGTGTGCAAACTTAGGCAACCCAGTTATAGTGTGTCATTTGTTTCTTTCTTTCCCCACTTAAATTTTAGTTTGTTCTGTTCACGTTATAGGTCACATGATTAGGTTCTGACATGATTTATCTTTGTCTCCTTCCTTAACGTCACAAGAACCTAGTATTTTAACAGGGGTGTGTAGACTTTTTATATCCACTGTATATATACTATTGGGTGCAGATGTGGCAATGGCAAAGGGGCCCTGATACCGGAGAGGGGCCCCTAAGGCATCTCTGTTCTATAAGAAGACAACAGTGTTATAAATGGCACATTGTTCACATAGGGCCATGTTACAAATTTTTCATTGGGCCCAGAAGCTATAGATTACACCTCTATGGGTCTGACCTATGCCGAAACAGTGTCCTTGCAGGGATCCAGCAAAAAAGAGCATATGTCGTTTTTAGCAAGATCAAGGGGCTATAAGGCCAGCCATGCTTACTGATGTCTACAATAACTGTGTGAATCTAGCCTAAAATACTTTAAAAAAAATGTCCGATAATGTGTCCCATAAATGAAGCAACGAAGAACATACATCCATCTATGTGTTTCTAGCCTTAAAGGGTTGCCCCAGCAAATGCCATATCCCCAAAATATGTGTGATTTGTAGGGGGTCCTATTGAGGAAATGGCTCTCCTGGGTTGATCCATAAAGCCCATGTGTGGATTATGGACAAAACCGTCAGCATGCTTGGGTTGTTGCGGGTTTTGCTATGGTATCATATCTTTGACTGTATACCGGCTGCTCCTCTATCATCTATAGATCTCTTTTCTTTTCGAAGCACAAAGTACTGAACAGACTTTATGCAGCAGCTGCCATGGTCATGCATCACTACCAGTGAATGAGTGTTCAACCTCCATCAACCACTGCTGTGTACTTCTGGGGAAATGTCTTAATATAAGAGGATCCGCCTTGTCTCTGCAATTTATCAACTCTAATCCATCAGTGACACAGCGTGTGCGCAAAATACATCTATTAGTTATAGCATATGGCAAATATGACAAAAGTATCCATAGACCCCCATGACCCAAGGAAGGCTAAAAGAGTGTTAGTCTCTGCAGCAAGTGCTCTGACATTAAAAAGGAATCTGTCAGCTCAGTACCAGGTATGGAGTTGCCTGCCGATTGTGGCAGAAAAGTGCTGGGGGGGCTAAAATTAACCACACCTTTAGTTTTACTGATCAAGAGAGTTATAAAAAAAAATTGCAAGCAGGGGAAGGGTCAAACTGGTGGTGCTGAGCTGCAGCAGTGTCACTTCCCTCCCCCCTGCTTTGACTGACTGACATACAGAGCTGAAAGCCGAGCCCTTTACATCAATCATTCAGACTCCTGTTACCAACCCATTCAGATGTTAACTACCATTCAAAAAAGAAATTGTGTACTTTTGAAAGAAAACTTGGTTATATAGACTTGGTTACACAGAATATTACCTATAGATCAGCATGACGGAACTTCCAATGTGGAACTGGATTCAGGCTCAAGTTTGAACGTGTTCAATCCTCCAGCGGAATCTGCCAAAGAAGACCCATTTGTTTTCTGCGGGTGTCCAGACAGTCTGAGTTGGCATCTACAATCACAACCCCCGGTCCGGTGAACCGCTACCGATGCTGCTCGACATCCTCATGGAATTCCAACCATCCGCAACCCGCACTCGAATGCCAATCAGAGCGGCTGATCCTCTGTGGGGTGCCCATGGAATGCTCTACCATCAATGCGTGGAGGGCTTCTAGGTCTCTTGGTGATTGCTGCAGACATCCAGGCACCTACAGTCATCCCCATCCACTGATACGCTCTAGGAGCTGCCCGACATCCCCGTGGGAATTCAATGTGCTGCCGCACACGGCCACCTATTAATCAGTGACACTGATCACCTCCGATCAGTGCCGATTCCAGATCATGTCTGCTCCATTTACCATGGACCCACAGAGGAAACTCCACACAGAATCTCTGTAGTGTGAATGGGGCCTAGCAATAAGGAACTGTCCAAAGTGGAGATCCCATTTATTCTCCTATATCTTAGATTTACCTGTAGGCCCCTATACACATTGGCCATGCTTGCTTATTTCGGCCGAACCGACTGACCATCTAATATGCATAGATGCCTCTTCCTGGGGCAGTGTTCTCCAAACAGTGTGCCTCCAGCTGTTGCAAAACTACAACTTCCAGCATGCCCGGACAGCCGAAGGCTGTCCGGGCATGCTGGTACGTTGTAGTTTTGCAACAGCTGGAGGCACACTGTTTGGAAAACACTTCCCTAGACAAATGATGTTGCACAAGAGAAAGATCGGGAACGCCTTTTGCTTTCCCTAGAGATGAGTTGCCGCCATAGGAGTCTGGCAGCGGCCATCTTTCCTCTTCCTAGGCTGGCGAATAATTGTTTATCTGACAGACATTGAAGGCGTATTGCTTGTGGCTATTCCTTTTACGGTTAAAATATGGCGTATGGGGGCCAGCATGCCAGACAATAAACAATTTTCGGAGATCCTAGAAGTAATGTTTTGCTTGCTCCCTTTCCAATGTCTCCACAAAACACTGGTTATGCAGTGACTGATAATTCCAGGGCTAGAGCGAGGCAATGTGAAGGTTCGGCACTGGCAGGACTGCATACATGTCCCGGCAGCCATCGGCGAGGACTGAGTAGGTGTATATCCTACGAACCGGCAGCTGTTGCTAGGAGACAATTTTATCCTCAAGAACAAATAGTGACGACGTCTCGCGCCGACTCTTCTCATCAGCTCGTAAAATCAGAAAACATTTATTATGGGGAAGGATAAAAGCCACGCGCTCACTTCAATCCCACGGCCTCTGCCGGTGCTCCAGAATTACGCTTAATTACCCGACGAAAAATATCTTCATTAATTCCAGGTCGTTCTGGAAGGAGGACGCACATTGTGAACATTGCCTGGGGCACAAGGCCTGAATAATCGATAACATGAGCGAATCAGATGGTAGAGGTGTAAGGCACCTTGGGGGGAAACCATTTGGCTAATAACCCACTGACTCGGCCAATAAGAATGAAGGTCAGCGCTAGAGATGAGCGAACTTACAGTAAATTTGATTCGTCACGAACTTCTCGGCTCGGCAGTTGATGACTTTTCCTGCATAAATTAGTTCAGCTTTCAGGTGCTCCCGTGGGCTGGAAAAGGTGGATACAGTCCTAGGAGACTCTTTCCTAGGACTGTATCCACCTTTTCCAGCCCACCGGAGCACCGGAAAGCTGAACTAATTTATGCAGGAAAAGTTATCAACTGCCGAGCCGAGAAGTTCGTGACGAATCAAATTTACTGTAAGTTCGCTCATCTCTAGTCAGCGCCAATGTTCTTAATAGTACAGCAACATGGCGATGATGGGAAGGCTGGCCCTTTATTCTAGAAATGGTGCACCGACATTCAGGCAGGACCATATAGATCAGTGTTCCCTAACCTGTGGCTCTCTAGCTGTTTCAAAACTACAACTCCCATCATGCCCTTTGGCTGTCAGGGCATGATGGGAGTTGTAGATTTTCAACGAACAAAGAAGTGCTTTACTTCCCAGCTTTCAGCGATCATTGTCTTGCAGCCCCATACACTTATAATAGAGCAGCAAGACAACATTCGCTCCTGGTCAGTTGGTGTCATAGCACTGAGACCCCCACCGATCAAAACTTTTGACATATTTCTGTGAAAGGCCAAAAAGCCAGTTTTCATTTTTTACATTTTCATCTTTTCCTCCTTCCCTTTTAGGTGGAAAACTTTTTTTTTTAATCAACTGGTGCCAATTACTTCTTTAAAAAAAAAATCTTAATCCTTCCAGTACTTATTAGCTGCTGAATACTACAGAGGAAATTATTTTCTTTTTGGAACACAGTGCTCTCTGCTGAATCACGAACACTGTGCTCTCTGCTGACATCTCTGTCCATTTTAGGAACTTACCAGAGCAGCATATGTTTGCTATGGGAATTTTCTCCTACTCTGGACAGTTCTTAATATGTACAGAGATGTCAGCAGAGAGCACTGTGCTCGTGATGTCAGCAGAGTGTTCCAAAAAGAAAAGAATTTCCTCTGTAGTAGCTAATAAGTACTGGAAGGATTAAGATTTTTTAATAGAAGTAATTTACAAATCTGTTTAACTTTCTGGCACCAGTTGATTAAGAAAAAAAAAATTGTTTTCTACCGGAGTACCCCTTTAAGAGCCATACCTTTTTATTTTTCCATCCAAACAGACCCATATGAGGGTTTGTTTTTTGTGCAAACAATTGTAACAATAAAATGTACACCCATAGAAAAAAAAATTGTGGTGGAAAATGGAATTTTGCTACTTTTGGTGGGTTCCGGTTTTACGTAGTGCACTTTACTGTATAATTGACATCTTCTCTTTATTCTGGGGGTCAAACTCCAGTTTTATGCCACTGAGGCAAGAAGCCTCAATGATATAAACCTCACACTTATCAGATGCTGCTTAAAAATTTTTTTTAAAACTTGTTATAAAAGTTTGTTTACAATTGTCCTCTGCTGACCCCCTATAATTTATTTTTCCGTATACAGGGCTGTATGGGGTCTCTTTTTTGCACCATGATTTGTAGTTTTTATTGATACTACTTTTGCATATATGCGACTGTTTGATAACTTTTTATTTCTTTCCTTCTGATATGTGAAGTGTGACCAAAAATCAGTAATTTATTTTTATTTTTTTAGGTTTACACCATTTACTCTACGGGATCATTAGCATTATATTTTTATAGTTTTGGGACATTTCCGCATACAGAGATATCAAATATTTTTATTTATTTTATTGTTTTACATTTTTTTTATTTGTAAAATGGGAAAAAGGTGATTTAAGTTTTTTTTTATTGGGAGAGAGGCTTATTTTTTACTTTTATTTAAGTCCCCATAGGGGAAACCATAGAACAAGATGACCAGAGCCAAACCGGCAGCAGGTGAGAGGAGCTTCAGCTGTCATCTTTACTAATCAGACCCCTGCAATCTCGCTGCGGGTGGTCCGATCAGTCCCCCTTAACCCCCGCAGATGTTTCAGATGTTGTGATCAGTATCTGAAGGGTTAATGGCGGACAGCTGCAGGATCGCAGATGTCCGCCATTATCAGTGAGTTTGGAGATGTACATGTATATAGGTCACTGCTACAGCCAGTAATTGGCTGTGCGGGCAATTCCTGTGTGTCGAGAGAAGACCAGGAATTGCTTGGTCGGCAGGCCTGCACCAATGGGGATTGGCAGAAGGCGAGTACAGGTTATAGTAGTAAATTCCCTGACTACTGAACCTGTTCAAACCTCAGGGTCACAGGTTCAAATCCCGGCAGGGCTGATTTAGCCCTTCATCTTTCCGAGATCGATAAATGGGTGATGATAACAACTTTTATTCAGCAGCAGATTTGGGGAAAATAAAGGTGCTATATAAATTATTATTATATTACACTCTGAGCTCTTTTAATTAAATTAAATTAAATTAAAAATGAATTCTCTCTATAAGGGTATTTTCACATGTATTGTATATGCTGCAGATTTGATGCTCTGGATTTTATGCTGTATAAATCAATATAAATACGGTAGTTGAATACAGCAGAAAATCTGCAGCATTAAACACTGAGTGTATACAATACATTACAATCCAATACATCCAAAACATAAACACTGGGAGGGGAGGAGGAGTAAAGGAGTCAGGTAAGTGGAGTAAAGGGCATTTCTTCTGTAATATGATATATTCTTAAGGTTCTTATCATTGCTTGTACTATTGATTTATGGAAAAATAGAAACAACGCTTATGCTTTAAAATGTATAGAATTCCCTAAACGCTTAGTCTCCCTGAACTTGATCTGTGAAGGTAAAGAAAGTCGGCATTATACCCTGTTAAAAAGGTGCTGTTTCTTTCATTTTAAAGGGGTATTCCAGGAAAAAACTTTTTTTTTTTTTTTATATCAACTGGCTCCAGAAAGTTAAACAGATTTGTAAATTACTTCTATTAAAAAATCTTAATGCTTTCAATAATTATCAGCTGCTGAAGTTGAGTTGTTGTTTTCTGTCTGGCAACAGTGCTCTCTGCTGACATCTCTGCTTGTTTCAAGAACTGCACAGAGTAGAAGAGGTTTGCTATGGGGATTTGCTTCTAAACTGGGCGGTTCCCGAGACACGTGTCATCAGAGAGCACTTAGACAGAAATAACAACTCACCTTCAGCAGCTCATAAGTACTGAAAGGATTAAGATTTTTTAATAGAAGTAATTTACAAATCTGTTTAATGTTCCGGAGCCAGTTGATATATAAAAAAAAGTTTTTCCTGGATAACCCCTTTAAGGCCATGTTGACACGACGGAGTTTCCGAGCAGAAAAATTCAGCTCTGAAATTCTGTTGCAGCATTGCTTTCAATGGGATTCTGTGAACTGTGCACACGGCAAAATTTCTGTGGCAGATGTTTCCACCCTGGATATTCCAAATCCGGTTTCTACAGAAAGAATGAACGAGTCAATTCTTTCTGCGCAATCCACTCAAAAATGCATTGTCATTTATGGAGACGGCACATTTCCAAGCAGTCCTAGCGCCGGCAGAACATGCTATTTCGCCAGGCGGACGCGGCTACATTTTCTCCGTGCAAAGCTTAGAAAAAAGGTACCTTTAGAGCAGAACGCAACAGGACGCCTATTGAGGTTTATTAATTAACTAAATTAATTAATTTATATATGAAACGCATAATCCATTCTTATATGGGATTTCTGGGTCTTTTTCATTGCCTCCGCCGATACTCCAGGCGGAAGTTCGGATCCCTACGTGCCAAAGACGGGCGGAAGCTGTCATGGTCACATGGCAGCAGGAGCCCAATGGCGCTGTGGGATCGGAGTTCCGGTTCCGGCGATCGGCTCGTGCGCCAATAGGTGGAGGGGCACATAAATAGCATGAACTGGTGAGCAGACAGTACCTCCTGACGAAGTGGGGAAACCCATGAAACAACCGTCCGTTGAGGGTGCACGGGGTCCCTGGATGGCCACTAGGAGTATGCCTACCACAGGTAATGAACCAGCCTAATATGTATGGATATTGGCCCTCATTTACTTAGAAAATCGGGTTGTAAGTCTATCTTGCTTTCTTACCCGACTGCTTTTTTCCCCTGGTATTTATTATTATGTCGCATCCTGTTTGTCGCACGTGGGTTTTGTTGGTTTTGGTTTCCAACTCCTCTGAGTTGTCGGGAAAAAATCCACAACAATTCAACAAATTCGGGTTGGAAACCTTTATAAATACGTGGGAAAGCTCAGAAATGTTGGGTTACCCCCCTTTTTCGGGTTTGGGAGAATCCACATCGAGTCCGTCGGGAAAAAATGTTGCATCGTGTCGCAGACTGGCGCACGATGTCTGCGACATGTCGCAGACAAAGATGCGCCAAAAAAAACCGACAAAAGAAGTCGGGTTTAGAATAGTAAATGAGGGCCATTGTTTTCTATTTTAATCATTTTTGCGGACATTACCATATTGTTGTATGGAGGATCTATTTGGTATTGTGCATATTCCCACCACTGGGATTAATGTGATCAGGGAGCCCATGCTATTTTTGGGGTATATGTGTTTTATGGGTTAGGGGTTGCATCATATATCGTGGTATATATTTTTTGTGGTGACAATTGTAGGGGTGTATATTGTAAGAGGTTGTTTGTTTAATTACAAGAGATATTATTCCTAGGAGGATTGTAGGTGTTATACCTTTTTCATTGCTGGCCTATCCTCCGGCTTGGCCGTCAATATTTGACCGACGGGTCTGACACCCGTCACCTCTGCCAATTGCAGCCTACACCCACAATGAATAGAGAATAAGCAGAAAGAGCTGTATATTGTGTAGTGCTGTGTTATTCCAATTCATTCACTTCAGAGCAGCCAATAAACACCCCTCGAAGAAGCCGCTATTCATGCGAAACACGTCTGGGGCGGGTGACATCTGCTTGGTATGGGGTCTTGACTTGATGCAATATTCTTTTTTATTCTTTCTAGGTAAGGGGTTTTATCTTTATAAATTATCATTGTGATTTTTTTTTACATTTTTTTTTTATAAATAGATGGTGCAATTATGCTGGGTTCAGTCCATATTATGCTACTGCTATGTTCAATGCGTGAATTATGAATATTTCAAGGATGTATATTATGCAATGGATGGAAAAATACAGTGCCATCTAGGCCTTATATACTCAAGAAAGAGATTTATCTAAACCTGTGCAGAGGAAGAGTTGACCAGTTGCCCATAGCAACCAATCAGCTCGCTGCTTTCATTTTTGAAAATGAAAGAAGCGATCTGATTGGTTGCTATGGGCAACTGGTCAACTTTTTCTCTGCACAGGTTTAGATAAATCTTCCCCATAATGCCTTCGTCTAAAACAGTGGTCTCCAAACTGTGGTCCACCGGTTGTTGCAAAACTACAACTCCCAGCATGCCCGGACAGCCAACGGCTGTCCGGGCATGCTGGGAGTTGTAGTTTTGCAACAACCGGAGGGCCACAGTTTGGAGACCACCGTCCTGAAACAGCATTATGAACTGTTCTGCATAGTATAGCGGCCTGTATATACAGTGTATAATGAGAGCAGGTCCCCTTTAAATCTCAAAAATGGGCACTTCTCTGTGCGTTGGCAAGGGCTCCTTCCTGTGTTGCTCCCCTAACATCATGTAAGAATAGAGGGACTTATTCCTGCTGACAGCTGGAAATTATAAATTTTTTCACTTCCCCTAAAATCCATCGAGGCTGCAAGGAAATTACATTGAATTCATTTTTCAGCTGTCACTTCATTACGGTGGTTTTGCCCTTGTCAGCGGCAGATTGATAAATTAGTTATTGATGACCCTTGGAAAAACAGCATCACTATGTCCATTATCGGCTACATGTAGACTCTATATATATATATATATATATATATATATATATATATATATATATATGTGTGTGTACAGTAAAGACCAAAAGTTTGGAAACACCTTCTCATTCAGAGTTTACTTTATTGTCATGACTATGAAAATTGTAGATTCACACTGAAGGCATCAAAACTATGAATTAACACATGTGGAATTATAGACATTACAAAAAAGTGTGAAACTACTGAAAATATGTCATATTCTAGGTTCTAGCCACCTTTTGCTTTGAATACTACTTTGCACACTCCTGGCATTCTCTTGATGAGCTTCAAGAGGTAGTCACCTAAAATGGTCTTTCAAGGAGTCTTGAAGGAGTTCCCAGAGATGCTTAGCACTTGTTGGCCCTTTTTGCCTTCACTCTGTGGTCCGGCTCACCCCAAACCATCTCGATTGGGTTCAGGTCCGGTGACTGTGGAGGCCAGGTCATCTGGCGCAGCACCCCATCACTCTCCTTGGTCAAATAACCCTTACACAGCCTGGAGGTGTTTGGGGTCATTGTCCTGTTGAAAAATAAATGATGGTCCAACTAAACGCAAACCGGATGGAATAGCAGCCGCTGCAAGATGCTGGGGTAGCCATGCTGGTTCAGTATGCCTTCAATTTTGAATAAATCCCCAACAGTGTCACCAGCAAAGCACCCCCACACCATCACACCTCCTCCTCCACACCAGCACACCTCCTCCTCCACACCATCACACCTCCTCCTCCAGACCAGCACACCTGTGAAGTGAAAACCATTTCAGGTGACTACCTCTTGAAGCTCAACAAGAGAATGCCAAGAGTGTGCAAAGCAGTGTGCAAAGGTGGCTACTTTGAAGAACCTAGAATATGACATATTTTCAGTTGTTTCACACTTTTTTGTTATGTCTATAATAGTTTTGATGCCTTCAATGTGAATCTACAATTTTCATAGTCATGAATATATATATATATATATATATATATATATATATATATATATATATATATATATATTTATTTATCATGCTGAAGAACAAAAGCCCTAACGCACATAGAAGCAAAGAACATAAATAAATTCCATGGAAATATATACTCACTGGCCACTTTATTAGGTACAATTATTGTTAACACAAACAGCTTATTGACCAATCACACACCAGCTACTCAATGCATTTAGGCATGTAGACCCGGTCAAGATAACTTGCTGATGTTCAAACTGGGAAGAAAGAGAATTGAAGTGATTTTGGACGTGACATGGTTGTTGGTGCCATGTGGGCTGGTTTGAGTATTTCAGAAACTGCTGAGCTACTAAGATTTTCACGCACAACCATCTCTAGGGTTTATAGAGAATGGACCGAACAAGAGAAAATATCCAGCGAGCGGCAGTTGTGTGGACGAACATGCCTTGCTGATGTCAAAGAAGAACGGGCAGACTGGTTCAAGATGACAGAATGGCAACAGTAGTTCAAATAAGCACTTGTTTGCACCCAAAGTATGCGGAATAATATCTCTGAATGCACAACATGTCCAACATTGAAGCAGATGGGCTACAGCAGCAGAAGACCACACCGGGTGTCACTCCTGTGCTAAGAACAAGAAGCTGAGGATACAATTCACACAGGTTACCAAAATTGAAAGACTGGAAGAACATTGTCTGGTCTGATGAGTCTCTATTCTAGCTGTGACATTCAGATCACAGGGTCAGAATTTGGTGTAAACAACATGAACACATGGATCCATCCTGCCTTGTATCAGCGGTTCAGGCTGGTGGTGTAATGGTGTGGTGGACCTTTTCTTGGCATACTTTGGGCCCCTTAGTACCAATTGAGCCTGGTATAAACATGAGGAGTCGACCTGAGTATTGTTACTGACCATGTCCATCCCTTTATGACCACTGTGCACCCATCTTCTGATACTTCCAGCAGGATAATGCCCCATGTCACATGACATCATCTCATACAGGACAATGAGGTCACATGACATCATCTCATACAGGACAATGAGATCACATGACTCCAGTGGCCTCCACAGTCACCAGATCTCATCCAATAGATCACCGCTGGGATGTGGTGGAACCGAAGATTCTCATCATGGATCCGACAAATCTGCAGCAACTGTGTGATGTCATCATGTCCATATGGAGGAACTGTGTGATGTCATCATGTCTGTATGGAGGAACTGTGTGATGTCATCATGTCTGTATGGAGGAACAGTGTGATGTCATCATGTTCATATGGAGGAACTGTGTGATGTCATCATGTCCATATAGAGGAACTGTGTGGTGTCATCATGTCCATATGGAGGAACTGTGTGATGTCATCATGTCCATATGGAGGAACTGTGTGATGTCATCATGTCCATATGGAGGAACTGTGTGATGTCATCATGTCCATATGGAGGAACTGTGTGATGTCGTCATGTCCATATGGAGGAACTGTGTGATGTCATCATGTCCATATGGAGGAACTGTGTGATGTCGTCATGTCCATATGAAGGAACTGTGTGATGTCGTCATGTCCATATGGGTGAACTGTGTGATGTCATCATGTCTATATGAAGGAACTGTGTGATGTCATCAAGTCCATATGGAGGAACTGTGTGATGTCAACATGTCCATATGGAGGAACTGTGTGATGTCATCATGTCCATATGAAGGAACTGTGTGATGTCATCATGTTCATATGGAGGAACTGTGTGATGTCATCATGTCCATATGGAGGAACTGTGTGATGTCATCATGTCCATATGGAGGAACTGTGTGATGTCATCATGTCCATATGGAGGAACTGTGTGATGTCATCATGTCCATATGGAGGAACTGTGTGATGTCGTCATGTCCATATGGAGGAACTGTGTGATGTCATCATGTCCATATGGGGGAACTGTGTGATGTCATCATGTCCATATGGAGGAACTGTGTGATGTCGTCATGTCATATAAGGTAAAATCTCTGAGGAATGTATCCAGCACCTTGTAGAAAGCATGTCACCAAGAATGAAGGCAAAGGGGATTCTAAGGGCGGGGTTCACATCACGTTTCCCCCCATATGGGAGCGCATACGGCAGGGGGGAGATAAAACCTCGCGCTCCCGTATGCCTTTCTATGCGCTCCCGTATGTAATTCATTTCAATGAGCCGGCCGGAGTGAAACGTTCGGTCCGGTCGGCTCATTTTTGCGCCGTATGCGCTTTTACAACCGGACCTAAAACCGTGGTTGACCACAGTTTTAGGTCCGGGGGAAAAGCACATGCAGCGCAAAAATGAGCCGACCGGACCGAACGTTTCACTCCGGCCGGCTCATTGAAATGAATTACATACGGGAGCGCATACGATGGCATACGGGAGCACGAGGTTTTATCTCCCCCCTGCCGTATGCGCTCCCGTATGGGAGAAAACATGATGTGAACCCAGCCTAACCCGGGACTAGCAAGGTGTACCTAATAAAGTGGCCAGTGAGTGTACACCTAACACTGAACTCTTCTTATGTTTTAGGAAAGTTGGGTGACAACCAACATGACCACTATAATACAACTTTCATAGGGGTTGCTATTAAAATTTCCAAAATGTCTGAAATACAAATCTGCTTAGTTAAAGGGTGTTAAGCGTATGGCCCCTTTCACACGGCAGTATTGGGGTCAGTATTTTGTATCAGTACATGTAAGCCAAACTAGGAGTGGGTCCAGAGCGGAGAAGAGGAACAAATCTTTCCATTTTAGTTTTTCCTTGTGTAGTTTCCAGTTTCCACTCCTAGTTTTCACATGATCACTAATTACTCCCGTGTGAACGTGGGCTATGAGTGTGTTCACATTTATTCTGTGTCCTAAGTTCACTGCATATCTGCTGTACAAATGGGATTTTCCCATATGTTGCACAAAATTCATTAATTTGCGCAGATGAGTTGGAAGCCCCTGGATAGTGCAAAAAATATGTGAAAAACTCACAAATATTAATACATCAGCAGTACATCTGCACAAAAATAACTTTCGCATGAATGATCAATTCAGCGCACCAACTGCAAAAACTGTAAACTATGCCCCCTGCAAGCACACAGCAAAAAAATAAAATAATGAAGCCAGCGCAGACATGAAAAAAGCGCAACATTGGGTAAATGCAGCACAAGTCAATATGCCAAAAAAAAAAAAAAACACACGCAGTTCACGTGCTAAATCCTTCCAAAGTGATGTCACAGTTAAAGGATAAGGAGCCCAGGAGAGTCTTCCCTATGGGGAAGACTAATCAAACCTGTGCCGAGGAAAAGTTGCTGATCGCTTCTTTCATTTTTTAAAAGAAGCGATCTGATTGGTTGCTATGGGCAACTTTTCCGGCACAGGTTTTGATAAATCTCCCATATAGATAATAAATGCAAATGTAATACAAGGATAATACAAGTGATAATAAACATACAGCTGTCACGACTAAAGGCTAAGGCAGTGCTTTCCAAACTGTGTGCACACATTAGTGTGTCCGCCATAGGCTCTGGGGGTGATGCGGGACCGCCGCTGGTCACTGTTCTTAAAGGGGTACTCCAGGGAACTAAACCCATAGCCCATCATTTGCCTCTCACTAACCTATGTATTTATCTAAATATCATTCATTAGCTATATAGAGCAGTTTGCCTCTTTCAGCTGTCACTAACATGCAGCAAGTGAGAGAAAAACATCATTCTCAGATCCACTTTGTCTCTTCAGTGAAACCTAACCCCCTCCCTTCAAGACAACACCACCTGATTTCTGTTTGGTCTAGAGCTCTGGCTATACAGCCACAACTCTCCTCCCTGAGTGATGAGCTTGTGAGCTGAGAGAAAAGCAGTGAAGATTCTCAGTCACAACTAAGCACATAGGTGCTGTTTTTCTGCTGAAAATCTAATCACTGACTTCTGCTATTCAGAGCACAGCATGATTTATTGCTGGGGGAAGGATAGTCTGAAAGAAAAGACATGTACAGTGTGTGAGTTGCAGTGTGAACATGCACAGATAGTGAAAGCAGTTGGCTGGCAGCCATTACACAGAGCTGCACTGACTTCTGGAAGTTGTAGTCTGTGTTGCAAACAAGGAAAAAGTATTTAGGAGACATCAGGGGCCAAAGGAGTTACAAAAACCACATGGATAACTACAGAGGACACAGAACAGGTATTGTGGAGGCTTTGGGGCATTTTAATGTTTCTTAAAGGGGTATTCCGCCCCTAGACATCTTATCCCCTATCCAAAGGATAGGGGATAAGATGTCAGATCGCCATGGTGTCGCTGCTGGGGAGCCCTGGGATCCCCGCTGCGGCACCGCGCTATCATTACAGCACAGAGCGAGTTCGCTCTGCACGTAATGATGGGCGGTACAGGGGCCGAAGCATCGTTACGTCACGGCTCCACCCCTCGTGATGTCACGGCCCGCCCCTTTCAATACAAGTCTATGGGAGGGGGCTGCCTGGACTGACTGATACGCCCAAGGAGCAGAGCAGGAAGATGTCAGGAGCCTGCATCTTGGCCTGCGTGGAGCCAGATGGACAAACATAGGACAGATGTGAGATGATGGTGGAGTGATGTATGGGGTTAATAATATGGCACAGGAGAGATCTATAGTGGGAAGAATGGCACAGGGGGTAATAAAGGAAGGGATGAAATTGCACAGGGGTTAACCAAGGCAGGGAATGAAGTGGCACAGGGAGTGATTAAAAGGGAGATGAAATGGCATAAAGAATGTAGAAGTGGCATGGGGGTGATGAAATGGCACAGAGGGTATAAATCACATTTGTAAAGCTGATACCGATATTATATGTGTGATATCCTAGTAAGGGATATAGTCCCATACAGTACTTAGGTCCTGTCAGGTTGAGTCCCTCTGTGTCCTAGGGGCTCTCCTGCAGTGTCTCCCCCTTAGTAATATATATAATGTATAGTGTTATGTATAAAGGACGTTTAAGGACCTTTTGAGTTAGTCACATGATAATATGTTCACATGATGTGTTTGTTACCCAGGGAGCACCAGCTAACCAGGTGATGTGCAGCTTGACCTATGGGCTTCTGGCTCAGCCCCCCTTTAAAAGAGGGGAAGCCATTGCAATCTCTCTTTTCTACCACACTTCCTACTGAGGCACGGTAAAGACCAGACGTCTCAGAGCTAGTGTCCAGCACATCTGGAGGCCTCAAGCCTACCTACAGCCACATGTCAGTAAGTCAAGTCATCTCTGTCTGCTGTCACTACTTACAGTCAAGTCTATTATAGTCAGTGTGGCTGTCCTAAAGTCTGTCAAAGTCACTACAAGTCCCAGCAAGCTGCGAGGTTCTTCTGTGTTGCTGGCCACCTCTCTGGGATCCTGGCCTAGCTGTAAAGACTATTTCCATCTGTCTACCTCAGTAAAGCTACCGTTAACCCTAACCTGGTCTTGGACTGTTATTGCCCTTCCCAACCTTGGGATAGCGGTGCTACCATTCAGGTGGTTACCGGGAAAACTACGCCCTGGCATCACGAACATTTAGGGGTTAATAACACCTGCCCCTGGGCTACCACATCTGCCCCATACACCTTACTTCACACCCGAGACACCACATATGCGTTGCAGGATGCACAACGTGATACATGCAATTGGCAGTACGGCAAGGATTGTTTCACCAAACTACGCATGTCTAAAGGGTGTCACCAACATGAAACGTTTGGAACGTTCTGGGCTAAAGAACACAATGATATTACATCAGAGAATAAACCCAGCAAAATGATGTCACATCACACAGATAATAAACCCAGCATCCTAATACAGGGATAATGCATAACATGATGTCACATCACATAGAGAATAAACCCAGCATCCTAATACAGGGATAATGCATAACATGATGTCACAGCACATAGAGAATAAACCCAGCATCCTAATACAGGGATAATGCATAACATGATGTCACATCACATAGAGAATAAACCCAGCATCCTAATACAGGGATAATGCATAACATGATGTCACATTACATAGAGAATAAACCCAGCATCCTAATACAGGGATAATGCATAACATGATGTCACATCACATAGAGAATAAACCCAGCATCCTAATACAGGGATAATGCATAACATGATGTCACAGCACATAGAGAATAAACCCAGCATCCTAATACAGGGATAATGCATAACATGATGTCACAGCACATAGATAATAAACCCAGCATCCTAATACAGGGATAATGCATAACATGATGTCACATCACATAGAGAATAAACCCAGCATCCTAATACAGGGATAATGCATAACATGATGTCACATCACATAGAGAATAAACCCAGCATCCTAATACAGGGATAATGCATAACATGATGTCACAGCACATAGAGAATAAACCCAGCATCCTAATACAGGGATAATGCATAACATGATGTCACATCACATAGATAATAAACCCAGCATCCTAATACAGGGATAATGCATAACATGATGTCACATCACATAGATAATAAACCCAGCATCCTAATACAGGGATTATGCATAACATGATGTCACAGCACATAGAGAATAAACCCAGCATCCTAATACAGGGATAATGCATAACATGATGTCACAGCACATAGATAATAAACCCAGCATCCTAATACAGGGATAATGCATAACATGATGTCACAGCACATAGAGAATAAACCCAGCATCCTAATACAGGGATAATGCATAACATGATGTCACAGCACATAGATAATAAACCCAGCATCCTAATACAGGGATAATGCATAACATGATGTCACAGCACATAGAGAATAACCCCAGCATCCTAATACAGGGATAATGCATAACATGATGTCACAGCACATAGAGAATAAACCCAGCATCCTAATACAGGGATAATGCATAACATGATGTCACATCACATAGATAATAAACCCAGCATCCTAATACAGGGATAATGCATAACATGATGTCACAGCACATAGATAATAAACCCAGCATCCTAATACAGGGATAATGCATAACATGATGTCACAGCACATAGAGAATAAACCCAGCATCCTAATACAGGGATAATGCATAACATGATGTCACAGCACATAGAGAATAAACCCAGCATTCTAATACAGGGATAATGCATAACATGATGTCACAGCACACAGAGAATAAACCCAGCATCCTAATACAGGGATAATGCATAACATGATGTCACAGCACATAGAGAATAACCCCAGCATCCTAATACAGGGATAATGCATAACATGATGTCACAGCACATAGATAATAAACCCAGCATCCTAATACAGGGATAATGCATAACATGATGTCACAGCACATAGATAATAAACCCAGCATCCTAATACAGGGATAATGCATAACATGATGTCACAGCACATAGATAATAAACCCAGCATCCTAATACAGGGATAATGCATAACATGATGTCACAGCACATAGAGAATAAACCCAGCATCCTAATACAGGGATAATGCATAACATGATGTCACATCACATAGAGAATAAACCCAGCATCCTAATACAGGGATAATGCATAACATGATGTCACATCACATAGAGAATAAACCCAGCATCCTAATACAGGGATAATGCATAACATGATGTCACAGCACACAGAGAATAAACCCAGCATCCTAATACAGGGATAATGCATAACATGATGTCACAGCACATAGATAATAAACCCAGCATCCTAATACAGGGATAATGCATAACATGATGTCACATCACATAGATAATAAACCCAGCATCCTAATACAGGGATAATGCATAACATGATGTCACATCCAGCATTCTAATACAGGGATAATGCATAACATGATGTCACATCACATAGAGAATAAACCCAGCATCCTAATACAGGGATAATGCATAACATGATGTCACAGCACATAGAGAATAAACCCAGCATCCTAATACAGGGATAATGCATAACATGATGTCACATCACATAGATAATAAACCCAGCATCCTAATACAGGGATAATGCATAACATGATGTCACAGCACATAGATAATAAACCCAGCATCCTAATACAGGGATAATGCATAACATGATGTCACAGCACATAGATAATAAACCCAGCATCCTAATACAGGGATAATGCATAACATGATGTCACATCACATAGATAATAAACCCAGCATCCTAATACAGGGATAATGCATAACATGATATCACAGCACATAGATAATAAACCCAGCATCCTAATACAGGGATAATGCATAACATGATGTCACAGCACATAGATAATAAACCCAGCATCCTAATACAGGGATAATGCATAACATGATGTCACATCACACAGAGAAAAAACCCAGCATCCTAATACAGGGATAATGCATAACATGATGTCACATCACATAGAGAATAAACCCAGCATCCTAATACAGGGATAATGCATAACATGATGTCACATCACATAGAGAATAAACCCAGCATCCTAATACAGGGATAATGCATAACATGATGTCACAGCACATAGATAATAAACCCAGCATCCTAATACAGGGATAATGCATAACATGATGTCACAGCACATAGAGAATAAACCCAGCATCCTAATACAGGGATAATGCATAACATGATGTCACAGCACATAGAGAATAACCCCAGAATCCTAATACAGGGATAATTCATAACATGATGTCCCAGCACATAGATAATAAACCCAGCATCCTAATACAGGGATAATGCATAACATGATGTCACAGCACATAGAGAATAACCCCAGAATCCTAATACAGGGATAATGCATAACATGATGTCACAGCACATAGATAATAAACCCAGCATCCTAATACAGGGATAATGCATAACATGATGTCACAGCACATAATGGGGGAAATTTATCAAAACCTGTCCAGAGGAAAAGTTGCCCAGTTACCCATAGCAACCAATCAGATCGCTTCTTTCATTTTGCAGAGGCCTTGTTAAAAATGAAAAAAGCGAGCGGATTGGTTGCTATGGGCAACTGGTAACTTTTCCTCTTGACAGGTTGTGATAAATTTCCCCCAATATACATAAAAATTCCCTTATGGGGCAGAGTAAGCATTGTGAGCCCTAGGGCATCGGTACAATGTTAAAGGGGTACTCCGGGGAAAAACTTTTTTTTTTTAAATCAACTGGTGCCAGAAAGTTAAACAGATTTGTAAATGACTTCTATTAAAAAAATCTTAATCCTTCCTGTACTTATCAGCTGCTGAATACTACAGTGGAAATTCTTTTCCGTTTGAAACACAGAGCTCTCTGTTGACATCACGACCACAGTGCTCTCTGCTGACATCTCTGTCCATTTTAGGAACTGTCCAGACTAAAAGGAAATCCCCATAGCAAACATATGCTGTTCTGGACAGTTCCTAAAATGGACAGAGATGTCAGCAGAGAGCACTGTGCTCATGATGTCAGCAGAGAGCTCTGTGTTTCAAACGGAAAAGAATTTCCGCTGTAGTATTCAGCAGCTAATAAGTACAGGAAGGATTACATTTTTTAATAGAAGTAATTTACAAATCTGTTTAACTTTCTGGCACCAGTTGATTTAAAAAAAAAAAAAAAAGTTTTTCACCGGAGTACCCCTTTAACCTTTGCACTTCCTGAAAAAAATGAGACAACTGACAGGTTGTCATCCACCTTTACTAAAAATTAGATTAGAAAAAAAAGAAAAGTATGGATATTCGAGAATAGTATTTTTTTCGTATACTCTTTTTTTATTTCGTCACTGTCTTATTATTTTTAATACTGATTATGGGGGATTCATTTAAAAAAAAAAAAAAAAAAAAAAAGGGAAAAGAAAACTATGAATTGAATGGATAAGTATTATTTTTGGCTGCCGGTTAAATGCAAATATATACTGCAATGTATTCATTTGTATTCATTTGTCATGTTTCTAAGATCCGTAAAACTGGTGCATTGTGGGTAGATAATGTGACCGTCTGCTGATCACAAGCTGCAGGCTGAGTTATACCATCTATCAGTATAAAAACCCGAATCACATGGAACGCCTTGGCTGCGAGGATTTTTTCCCAGGACCGGGACGCCACGCTGTGAATGGGAATGGGATTTTTGTTTTGTAAAGACTCGAATTTATTTTGCTCAAGTTGTCTTACAGGAAATGCCCCCGAAATGCAGATAAAACACGGAACGTTGTTCCTTATAATCCAACAAAGACCCTGTTACTGTAATAACGTGAAAGGATAATCACACTTTTCTTATCTCTGATTCGGGGAAAGTTGGATGATATTATAATGAATTTCCTTAAAACTTTTTATAGAGGTTATAACCCAACTTTCCTCGAATACTGAGCCAGTGTTTCCCAACCAGGGTGCCTCCAGCTGTTGCAAAACTACAACTCCCAGCATGCCCGGACAGCCTTTGGCTGTCCAGGCATGCTGGGAGTTGTAGTTTTGCAACAGCTGGAGGCACCCTGGTTGGGAAACACTGTGCTATGTGGATTTATACTATGTCCAGACATGGCAGAATTTTCCCTGATTCCCTATACAGCTTTATCATCACGATTTATTTAAGGAGTTTTTAAAACCCTCTGTCTATATGTACAGTAGCAAAATAAATGGGCAAATATTTTCCAAATCAGCAGCAAAACCAATTTTTGTGTGGAATTGTTGCGGATTTTTCCCATAGTTGTTGCCCTTTGCAACCCCTAGGGTCAATTCCACAAAACAAACAACCCAAAAATATGAATGTTACACATACAGATATTATAGAGAATTCAACACAAAAGCCATGATGGAAAATATCTGCTATTTTTGGACTTAACATTGAGGGCCTATCTTTAGGAAGTGTCATCTATTCAAGTTTGTTCTAGGGATCGACCGATATCGATTTTTTTAGGGCCGATACCGCTAATCTGTGGAGGTTAGGGCCGATAGCCGATAATTTATACCGATATTCCGGTATAAATTATCAGCTTTAAATCAATGAACTGCAGCGGCTTTTGCGGTGCCATAGGCCACCGCCGCACCCCCCACCGCCGCATCGCACCCCCCACCACACCTCCCCGGCCCCATTGCCTCCCCCATCCCCGGTTTTATAATTACCTGTTCCGGGGGTCCACGTTACATCTGGCTCCGGCGGCGTCCTCCTGAGCTGTCACTGTGCGCACTGACGGTGACGTTGCATTGAGGACGTCAGTGCGCACAGCGTAACGCAGGACGCAGCAGGAGCCAGAAGTAGTGTGGCCCCCGGGAACACGTAATTATAAAACCGGGGATGGGGGAGGCAATGGGGCCAGGGCGGTGCGGTGGGTGGTGCGACGCGGCGGTGAGGGGCACGGTGCGGTGGGCGGTCGCGGTGCGGTGGGAGCGGTGAGGGGGGCGGGGCATTATCGGATTATCGGCAAGGTAATTGCCGATACCGATAACGCCCAAAATCTTGAATATCGGCCGATAATATCGGCCAAACCGATAATCGGTCGATCCCTAGTTTGCTCTATGGGGGTAAAACCATATGGACATAGACAAGTTGCAGTATCACCGCAATGTAAACCCTCTACTGTGCTGATTAGTGAGGGTCCTGGAGGTAAGATCCCTAAGGGTCCAGGACCTTTGCCAAGACAGCAGAGCAGCAAAATGACATTGGGGACTTTCAGCGCCGGTAGGTGGTACACCCAATTACAGGACCCAACCAGCCCATTCAGGTTACTAGGGCCCGTAATTTGGTGTACCACCGGCTGGCACCAAGAAGAGTGTCAGTTCTCGTTTTGCCCCTTCCCTGCTTGGGCAAAGAACCTTCTTTACTTCTCTGGCCTATCCCTTTTAAAGGGGTTTTACAGAACTTTAATAGCAATGGTCTATCTTTAAGGACCTTTTACAATTATTGGGCAAATGAGCATTCCTAGGAGTTTTTTTTATTTCTCCACAAGTCGGCCTTTGTGAAATGGCCGACGAATTAGTAATCTGGAAGCGGGTTAGGCCTTGTTGACATTGCTGTCAGACTCCACTATTCGGAGATCCTTCGGCAATAGGGCCAGTAGGACAGGAGTTTAGCGGAGAAAAAAATTGTGCAAGCTCAATTCTTATCTCCATTAAAATCTTGTAAAATTACCGGGGTCACCGATGGACCCCTTGCAAGTGAATGGGGGCCATCGGGACCCGTCAATAGCCATTTGTAACCGAGTCGTTTCAGGGTCGGAACGGCTCAAAAAAAAAAAGAAAAAGAAGAAGAAGAGCCGATCGGACCCTTAATGGGTCGGATGCAAAAAGCCATGTGAACCTAGCCTTATCCCCCACTCTGTAGTCAGCACAGCACCAATTTTATAGCTGAGGCTTGTGGTTACTATGGACACACTGCCTATCAACCAGAGTCAGGCAACATGACCTTATTAACCCTTCCATCTCACAATATTGCCTTATTATCCATACCAATAGATTTAGAAGGAGAAGAGGAGGTACCCTCTGGACCCCCTATAGTTTCGCCCCCACATGTAACCTCTTACGTAAGATAATATATAAAAAGCTAAAAAGAATATTAGGCTGGGTTTGCATTCCGTTTGGAGCCAAAAAACAGAACCAGACAGCCTGTTGCACAATGGACACCAATGGATCATGAAGGATCCCATTCACTTTAATGGGGGTTTTCGGGTTTCCTTCTGTTGTTTGTTTATTTAGCAGGATTTGGTCAGACAAAAAAAAATAAAAATAAAAAATTCCGCTGGCACCCCATCGAATGGAGCTCAGATGCAAATGTGAACCCAGGCATAATTAAGGGTAGGGTTATATACAGACTTCAGTGACCAGGATCTACTGCTGTCCGGACACCCGAATAACCCACTAGTTATTTTAGTTGCCCACTTCTCAATATTGTAGTCGAACTAACCATTACCGCCACCTACCACCCAATATGTGTCAACTAGAGTCGTGACGTTACCGTGTGTGCATCCTTTCTATAATACGCAGTTATAATGGGCGTCTAGTTCTTCCTGCGCAAGGTTTGTACTGTACATGTAGACTAGTGTAACCCAACCAGTGTGTCTCCAGCTGCTGCAAAACTACAACTTCCAGCATGCCCGGACAGCCGTTGGCTGTCCGGGCATGCTGGGAGTTGTAGTTTTGCAACAGCTGGAGGCACACTGGTTGGGAAACACCGATGTACACAGTCAGACTACAAGTGCCGGCATACTGCTGAGACTTGTAGTGGATAGAGGTTGTCCAGGCATGCTGGGAGTTGTAGTTTTTCCACAGCTGGAGGCACACTAGTTGGGAAACATCGATGTACACAGTCAGACTACAAGTGCCAGCATACTGCTGAGACTTGTAGTGGATAAAGGTTGTCCAGGCTTGCTGGGAGTTGTAGTTTTTCCACAGCTGGAGGCACACTAGTTGGGAAACACCAATGTACACAGTCAGACTACAAGAGTCGGCATACTGCTGAGACTTGTAGTGGATAGGGGTTGTCCAGGCATGCTGGGAGTTGTAGTTTTTCCACAGCTGGAGGCACACTGGTTGGGAAACACCGATGTACACAGTCAGACTACAAGTGCCGGCATACTGCTGAGACTTGTAGTGGATAGAGGTTGTCCAGGCATGCTGGGAGTTGTAGTTTTTCCACAGCTGGAGGCACACTAGTTGGGAAACATCGATGTACACAGTCAGACTACAAGTGCCGCCATACTGCTGAGACTTGTAGTGGATAAAGGTTGTCCAGGCTTGCTGGGAGTTGTAGTTTTTCCACAGCTGGAGGCACACTAGTTGGGAAACACCAATGTACACAGTGAGACTACAAGAGTCGGCATACTGCTGAGACTTGTAGTGGATAGGGGTTGTCCAGGCATGCTGGGAGTTGTAGTTTTTC
This sequence comes from Hyla sarda, assembly GCF_029499605.1. Classification (NCBI taxonomy): domain Eukaryota; kingdom Metazoa; phylum Chordata; class Amphibia; order Anura; family Hylidae; genus Hyla; species Hyla sarda. The sequence goes on along the minus strand of NC_079198.1, from coordinate 106,255,599 downwards.
CACAGCTGGAGGCACACTGGTTGGGAAACACCGATGTACACAGTCAGACTACAAGTGCCGGCATACTGCTGAGACTTGTAGTGCACAGCCAACACCTTTGTCCATTATATTTTTTGCATGCGGGACCAGGTGTCTATTTTCAATGCAGCCTACATCAGAGCCCTGACAACCTGCTCAGCTGTTCCTTTATCTTGTGTGGGTCTACATTACAGAACCCGCCTTCTTGCCTTCCCTGCCCCTTGTCTATATACCACTACCAATAGGCCATATACATCCCATACTGTATACTGTAAAGCCACCCGCCTTAGCTCTGTCACCGACTCCTCGCTGCACCCCTCCTTGTTTATTGTGGGGCCTCCTATGCAGACAGAAGGTGAACCCGGCCATGACATTGCCCTGTAAAACCTGGCACACTAGCTGGATGACGGGCCAGAAGCTGGGAGATCAGGGCTTGGCTGTGTGGCTACGGTGCTACAGACACCAGGGAGCCATCAAAGCAGCAGACACTCCACACATGGGCATCTATGAAAGCAATTAGCAGCATAAAAGAAGAACACAATCCCCCATAATTATAGCCCAGGCACATAATGCACTGCAGAGGTTGTGTTATCAAACACTGCTTATATCATGTTATACAACACAAAGGGTTAATGTCCGGAAATAGGAGTCACCTGATAAGACTCTGCGCTGGAGGAACATGAAGGTCAGCAATGTACCTGCAGAAGGGGACACACTGCTGCGCCAATGGGGGCCCTTGAGACCCAGCAGGAAAAACTTCAGGTGTTCCACCCTCCTATGACAGCTTCCACCCTCAGCACTAAAAATACACATTTACAAGCCCAGTTTGCCTACTACTTATTCCTAACAGGATATGAAAGCCGGCATTTATTAAATGCTGCTTTCTCCTTAGAAGTCAATCTCCCCCTCCCACATAATAATTGTTCTTTATGGAAAATGACAGTAAAAAAAAAATAAATAAAAAAAAAAAAGAAACCTTTGAAGCGGTGACATTGCAAGGATTAAACGTCCCCCATTCTCGGTGTACGACTCCTGGGAATCTTTTTCACATACTATTTCAGAAAACCTTGTTCAGCGCCGCCGTTATTGGAAATATATTTTAAGTAAAGAACCTCAGACGAGGAAGGGGGGCATACACTAAAGTGCGCTTCAAAATTGGGGACCTTATTTTTATTTATTTTTTTTATTGCCGAACATCCGCCGACGGCTCCAATGTTTTAGTAAGAAATCGGGGCGAGGTAATGCGATGGGATGAGGTAGTCGCAGGCGACGTCACGGTTTATTAGGATGCGCCATTTTTTTGGGGACGCAGAAGAAAGACGGACTTGATGTGGGGTTAAAAGCATAGCATGTATAATGTAGGTGCTGTCTGCCATATGGTGAAAGCGACAAAATGCCCGAGCGACAATACTAGTGTACGATCCCATAGAACAGTGGTCTTCAACCTGCGGACCTCCAGATGTTGCAAAAACTACAACTCCCAGCATGCCCGGACAGCCAACGGCTGTCCGGGCATGCTGGGAGTTGTAGTTTTGCAACATCTGGAGGTCCGCAGGTTGAAGACCACCGCCATAGAACGTGCAAGGCATATATATTCTATAAATTCAAAATTATTTTTATTTATTTAGGAAAATATTTACAGTTAGATTATTATTTCGTCCAAATATTTACATCATATAAATCATATTGGTTTTTATTTTTTATTTATATCGTTAGATATATTTAAAAAATATTGACACTCTATCAAAGCCAAAATGTATACAGTAGCCTCCAGAACAGACACCAGACCGCAGTAACTATGTATCATTGAAGGCAGATGTCAGATTGCAGCTGCCCTGCACACATAGACACAGACAGACACAGACACACACACACATGGGGTGGAAGGTGCGCTGCTTACCCAAAATCCTGGTCCATAGATTTGAAGAAGAATTTGTAATTGTGCACAGGTCTGTTGCTGAGGACATTTTTAAAATCTGCTAAGGTGACTTTTTCAGGAGACACAGGCAGTTTTACCAGATAAGGGGTCTCTTCTTCATCTATGTGGTAGATGATTTTAGTCTCAGCCATGAGCAAAGAAATGTCAAAGGGGGGGTAGACCCCCCCAAAAATGGCAAGGCTCCCTTCTTCTGCAAGCTGTAGCAGGATCAGGCACAGAATGCTTCCAGGATCAGTGCAGAAATATGGAACCAAAGTCTGGATTTTTCCCCCTTGCCAGTCACTCAGTTGGCTTTCACAATACACTGCTCTCAAAACAGGAAGGGAGAGATGGAGAATCCTGATCTTGTAATGCATTGTGAAATGGCTGCTTACAGGACATTCTGCTCCCTGCAGCACCCTCTAGCTGCTTACAGGAGAAGCGCAGTCTTTGCTTTCTCTAGAAGTGCTGATTTACTCCTTCCAAAATAAATACAGGATTTGCTTACGAATTCATCTTTTTTTATTTTATTTTATTTTTTTTAACTTGAGTTTATTGAGGCTTATTGGTCATTGAGTTCTCTGCACTGGATCCTTGCGGACGCAGCTTATGCTGCACTGTGTTCGGTTCAATGACGATCTTTTTGCAATTCAGAAAATGTATCCCAGCAGAATGCACGCAGCGTATTTTTCGGTTAGCGCGAAAAAAAAAAATATATATATATATGCTGCAGAAATTCTGAAGATAGTCAGTGGGAAACAAAATCAGCTACAGAAAGTACACAGCAAAATACCCAGCAAAATATGCAGCGTATATGCTATGTTGGACCCTAATTTTTTTTAGGAATATGTGCAGAATAAGTGACTTGTCTCTTTTTCCAGTGTATTTGAAATGTGCGCCGATAAAAATATGCACATATTCCCATAGAAAACAATGGGATGTGTGTTACACATATAGTTCGGTGTGTATTTTGGCAGGTAGTGCACGGCTAAATACATGAAGTCAAATTTAGTGTGAACCCACAGTCTAGGCCAGGGTTTACCAACCAAGGTGCCTCCAGCTGTTCCAAAACTACATCTTCCAGCATGCCCGGACAGCCAAAGGCTGTCCGGGCATGCTGAAAGTTGTAGTTTTTCAACAGCTGGAGGCTTCCCAGTTGGGAAACACTAGCGTAGGCATAGTCAAACAATCACATGGTTTATGGTCCATGTTCTTAATAAGAGCTCGTACAGAATCAAGCTCTAGAAATAAACATAGTATAACATGCAAAAATAGAGAGTTTTGGAGAGCGCTACTGTATGCAGAAGTAAATGATTCAGCGTACGCCAACAATCACACAGGACTGGCTTTTATTCTAAAAGAGTCAAATCGATAAAGGACAATGGCCCTCATTTACTATTGCAAACCCGAGATGTTTTGTCGGGTTGTGCGCCAGATTCCGTCGCATTGCGCCAGATTTTGCGCCAGAATTGAAAAAACCCCGACTAACTCTCCATTTTGCTAAGAAAACCCGAAAAAGGGGCGTGGCTGTCGGGAAAGGGGCATGGTCTCCAAAAGGGGCGTGTTCCTGACATTTTCACAAAAACCCTACATATTTACTAAGGTTTCCACAGAAAATGTGGTGGATTTGAGCCGAGGAAAACCCAACAGATCAGAGCGTGTGTAAAAAAAAGCAAAATGTAGGGAAAGTGGAAAATGTAGGGAAACCTTAGTAAATACCGTGGAAAATAAATTGTAGGGAATTAAAACCCACAAAGAAACCTACACAACACTGTTAGTAAATAAGGGCCAATGTGTTTCGGTGCACTCGCGCCTTCCTCAGGTCCACAACAATTTAAGGTCTGTAGTCCTTGAGGGTTTTACACAGGAAAACCCACCATGACTACAGACCTTACATTTTTGTGGACCTGAGGAAGGCGCGAGTGCACCGAAACACGTTGTCATGTATCGATTTGACTCTTTTTGAATAAAAGCCAGTCCTGTGTGATTGTTGGCGTACGCTGAATCATTTACCACTGCATACAGTAGCGCCCTCCAGAACCCTCTATTTTAGCATGTTCTACTTTGTTTATCTTCCTCCGTACCCTCTGGGACTACGGATACAAGGGGTCAGAGCAGCAGACTGTTCACAACCACTCCTGCACACCCCTAGACCACACGGCATCAGTTGTTCTTGCCTTATTGTACACTTACAAAAGGTTGGTACGACACCTTGGGTGTTGGTGGTGGGTATTGCAGTGTTCATTTAAAGGGTACCTCTCATCAAATAAACTTTTGATATATTTTAGATTAATGTATGTTGAATAACTTTCCAATAGCATGTTAATGAAAAATATGCTTCTTTCTATTGTATTTTTCTCGATCAGTCCTGTCAGCAAGCATTTCTGACTCATGCTGGAGTCCTAAACACTCAGAGCTGTCAGCCTGCTTTGTTCACAGCCAAACAGGCTGTGAACAAAGCAGGCTGGCAGCTCTGAGTGTTCTCCTTTGTGAACAAAGCAGACTGGCAGCTCGTAGTGTTTAGGACTCCAGCATGAGTCTGAAATGCTTGCTGCCAGGACTGGTAGGGAGACCCCTAGTGGTCATTTCTTCAAAATGGAAAATTAAATAGAAAGAAGCATATTTTTTAATAACATGCAATTGTAAAGTTATTCTGCATACATTAATCTATAATATATCAAAAGTTTTTTTGATGAGAGGTACCCTTTAATTGTTTTTAAATACTACACAAGGGAGCACTCCGCCTTTTTCCCCATTTTTTCTCTCTATCAAGCTCTAGAAATAATGCAACACCTATAATACAGCTTATCCCTATTCACTTTAATAGAGCTAAGCTGCAATACCAGACACCACCAATTGAAAGGCGTGGTGCTGTTTCTGTACACTATCACTGACAAATTGTACGCCTATGTACAACTTAACTAGTTCAATCCTATAATAATTACCAAAAAACTAGCTTATCCCCGTTTCGGTTCCGTTCTTGCAGGCTGTAAACTGATAAAAAAAAAATATTTTTTTTAAATCCCATTCATGTCAATCGGATTTTTTTACAATCTGTTTACATCCGTTCATTCCCGTCTGCACTCATTTCCGTTTTTTTTACGACAGAAAAAACGGCACATGCAGTATTTTTTCTTCTATCAAAAAAACAGAAGTAAAAACGGATACAATAAATTTACTGCCTTTTTTAAATCTGTTTTTTGATCTGTTTTTACTTCCGAGCATGCTCAGAACAAAAAAAAATAATTAATTTTTTGGTTTATTAACTGAACAATAACGGATCCAAACGGATAACATCCATTTGCATCCAATATTGTCTGTTTTTTTTTAAAGTCTGTTTTTGTTTTTGACGGGAGAAGAAAGGGACGGGTCTAGACGGTCGTGTGAACGCAGCCTTAGAGATCCTCCTAAGGATCAATCCCAAACTTCCCCACACGTTTCCCCGTATGTCTGATTATACTACGGTTCATCAGGGGTTTATTCTATAGTGTGGGTGTGTGTGGAGATTTAAATATACACATGCATAAGACTATTTCCAATTATGCAGAAATCAGCAAATTACAGAGTTGCTGATTAGGAGCAAAACATAACAGAACAATACACTGCGGTACTACAAAGCCTCACAGTCACTTCATGGTAGATCATATAAGAGAAACTTGAGACGTGTCTTCATATTGATGTAGCAATTACTACATTGGAGGAAGAAAAGAAAAAAGACAAACATGCCGCAAAAAAGAGAATTTTTAATATATAGCACATCATACATAAAGCACATAAACAAATAATCTTATGATTTACCTTACAATGTCATGCGGATGGATACAAGATTTTATAAGATAAATGGCAAATGTCTGATTGAGATCACAATAAGAAGCTTTCCAGCTTTCCATAGATATCTATATCTATATATATATATATATATATATATATATATATATAGTGACCCCCCGACCTACAATGGCCCCGACATACGATCATTTCAACATACGATGGCCTCTCAGAGGCCATCGCATGTTGAAGGCAGCATCAACATGCGATGCTTTTGTATGTCGGGGCCACCACATAAACGGCTATCCGGCAGTGCAAACTTCCTCAGCTGCCGCCGGATAGCTGTTTACGGTGACCCGTGTGGTCCGCTGACGATCACTTACCTGTCCTCGGGGCTCCGTAGCGTACTCCTCGGGATTACCTGGATCGCCGGCACTCTACATCTTCGTCATCACGTCGCCGTGCACGCCTTCCCGTCATCCAATAGGAGCGGCGTGCGGAGCGGCGTGCGGAGCGGCGTGCGCAGCGACGTTATGGCAGCGACGAAGAGCGAGGATCCCGGGCAGCAGAGACCTTCCCGGAGCGTCGGGGACACCCCAGGGATGCGGCGACAGCGATGGAGGGCGACATCCAGGGCAGCGGTGACGAGCGGTGACGGTCCGGAGCGGCGGGGACACGTGAGTACAACCTCCAATACCAGTGGTCTTCAACTTGCGGACCTCCAGATGTTGCAAAACTACAACTCACAGCATGCCCGGACAGCCAACGGCTGTCCGGGCATGCTGGGAGTTGTAGTTCTGCAACATCTGGAGGTCTGCAGGTTGTAGACCACTGTCCTATACTTTACATTGCACGGATCCCTCAACATACGATGGTTTCAAAATCGATGGTTCATTTGGAACGGATTACCATCGTATGTTGAGGGACCACTGTATATATATATATATATATATATATATATATATATATATATATATATATTTCTTCTTCTTTATGGGGCAAACCAGTTATTAAAAAGATGATTCTCTTTCTCTCTCTCTCCCCCCCTCTCTCTCTCTCTATAGAGAGAGAGAGAGAGAGAGAGAGAGAGAGAGAGAGAGAGAGAGAGAAGCAGACAATAAATAATAATAATAAATACATCAGACCATACCATATTAAAAACCTAGTGACAGGTTAGGAGGTCACAAACAGATAAATAGAAAATCATGCAACACGGATATGTTAAAATTACCTGCAAATATAACAACAGATCCCTTATCCTAAGGTGGCTCACATCCAAGAGCACATCACTTGATGAAAAGGGAAAACTCCAATGCTCCACTAAAGAGAACAAACCAATATATCTCCATAAGAATAGAAGCAAAGAAAATGATCTATTGTCATATACAATGCAGCAGCTAAAGGTCTCATTACCTTATTAATTCTCCTATACTACTAAGAACTACTAGGAAGAAACGGAATAATAGCAGCGAAAGGTTCACTTTCCTAAGGAAGCCTACAAATAGATATACTGAAGATAACATAAGGTATATTCATCCTGCCCACCCATATACAACATAAGGAACGTAAGACGTATCTACTCCTTTATATCACATCTAGTAGTTCGGTCCTGTTTCTGTACAATTGGAGACATTTATCATCCGCAGCATTTTGGTGCGCTGCACATAAATAAAGCTCTGCACATTTTCGGTCCGCTTCCTAATGTCTTTTTCATGCCCCTGGGTGCAAGCAGCGGAAATCCTCTACACTTGCACATTTTTGTGCAGAAATATATATATATATATATATATATATATATATATATATTAATATATATATATTATTTATTTATTTTTTTTTTAAAGCAAATATCGCCATTTAAGGACAAAGATTGTATGAATTGGTGTAGCTTGACAAATATCTTCCAAGGTTTTCAAGAATACTACAAGGGGTAGTTCAGACCCCAAGAGAAACAATGACAGGGCCAAAGGGGAAGAAAACACAGCAAATGCCCAACTAGTTCTGCTGCCAGGAGACAATAAACTGATGCCAACTGAGGTTCTTTAGAGCCCTGCCACCGGCCTTTCAGCTGCACTGTGCTCCTAAGCTTATTCACATCTGTCTGGTGATCCTGAGCCACCTCGGTATAGAAACCCAGAATGCAAGCAGCTGGCTGAGTTTTACCTTGTGTCCCCACAGGGACTCCATAGGCTAATATTGGGTATGATGCAGGAGCTACGGGCATGGCGCCTAATCGAGAGACACTGCATGCAGTTTTTTTAATCCTGTACAACCACACACAGGCCATATTATTGTATATACTATATGTGAAAACAGTTTTATCAGTTGTAGCGGAATAAGGCTATGTTCACACTCCGGAATGTCCGCACGGAAAATCTCTGTACGGACCTTCTGCAGACTGCAGGCACGGGCATAATATGCAGCACTAGGACCACACGGGAATGCCTGTCTCATAGACAGCTATACAGTCCGTGCAGAGTCCGCAGAAAGAATGGACATGTTGATTCTTTCTGCGGATGCTGCTGTGCTGTGGAATCTCCCTATGGAATTCCGCATGGAAATTCCGACGCATGAACATAGCCTAAGGGTCATAGTAACCATGATCAGTGGCACTTAGCCTCTCATTCACATGAAAACAAGACACAACCAACTCAGATGACCTACAGTCATGGCCGTAAATGTTGGCACCCCTGAAATTTTTCAAGAAAATGAAGTATTTCTCACAGAAAAGGATTGCGGTAACACATGTTTTGCTATACACACGTTTATTCCCTTTGTCTGTATTGGAACTAAACCAAAAAAGGGAGGAAAAAAAGCTAATTGGACATGATGTCACCAAACTCCAAAAATGGGCTGGACAAAATTATTGGCAACCTTAACTGAATATTTGGTTGCGCATCCTTTGGAAAAAATAACTGAAACCAGTCACTTCCTATAACCATCAATAAGCTTCTTACACCTCTCAGCCGGAATGTTGGACCACTCTTCCTTTACAAACTGCTCCAGGTCTCTCTTATCGGAGGGGCGCCTTTTCCCAACAGCAATTTTAAGATCTCTCCACAGAAGTTCAATAGGATTTAGATCTGGACTCATTGCTGGCTACTTCAGAACTCTCCAGTGCTTTGTTGCCATCCATTTCTGGGGGCTTTTTGATGTATGTTTGGGGTCATTGTCCTGCTATAAGATCTTGGACGCAAACCCAGCTTTCTGACACTGGGCTGTACAGTGCGACCCAAAATCTGCTGGTAATCCTCTGATTTCATGATGTCTTGCACACATTCAAGGCACCCAGTGCCAGAGGCAGCAAAACAACCCCAAAACATCATTGAACCTCCACTATATTTCCCTGTAGGTACTGTGTTCTTTTCTTTGTAGACCTCATTCCGTTTTCGGTAAACAGTGGAATAATGTGCTTTACCAAAAAGCTCTATCTTGGTCTCATTTGTCCACAAGATGTTTTCCCAGAAGGATTTTGGCTTACTCAAGTTCATTTTGGCAAAATGTAGTCTTGCTTTTTTATGTCTCTGTGTCAGCAGTGGGGTCCTCCTGGGCCTCCTCCCATAGCGTTTCATTTCAATATCAACAGATAGTTTGCGCTGACATTGATGCTCCCTGAGCCTGCAGGACAGCTTGAATATCTTTGGAACTTGTTTGGGGCTGCTTTTCCACCATCCGGACTATCCTGCGTTGACACCTTTCATCAATATTTCTCTTCCGTTCACGCCCAAGGAGATTAGCTGCAGTGCCATGGGTTTCAAACTTCTTGATAATGTTACGCACTGTGTAAAAAGGCAAATCTAGATCTCTGGAGATGGACTTGTAACCTTGAGATTGTTGATATTTTTCCACAATTTTGGTTCTCAAGTCCACAGACAGTTCTCTTCTCCTCTTTCTGTTGTCCATGCTTAGTGTAGCACACACAGACACACAGTGCAAAGGCTAAGTGAACTTCTCTCCTTTTTATCTGCTTTCAGGTGTGCTTTTTATATTGCCCACACCTGTTACTTGCCCCAAGTGAGTATAAAGGAGCATCAAATGCTTGAAACATTCTTATTTTTCCACAATTTTGAAAGGGTCCCAATCCTTTTGTCCACCCCATTTTTGCAGTTTGGTGTGACATTATGTCCAATTTGCTTCTTTTTAGGTTTAGTTCCAATACACACAAAGGGAATAAACATGTGTATAGCAAAACATGTGTTTCTGCAATCCTTTTCTATGAGAAATACTTCATTTTCTTGAAAAATTTCAGGGGTTCCAACATTTACAGTCATGACTGTATACAGCCACCCGGCACAACCTTGGATCCATGTCTGGAGCCACATGTGCCTGGTACCGAATGCCTGGTGTGGACGAATCTGTGAAGATGTCAGTGAAGTGCCAATTTGGAATTGAAAATAGAGATTCCTCCCCTCCAAAATAATGGAGATAAATATATGGATAAGTTCCTCTCAAGAAGGCGCTGGTACCCGGGGATGGAGATAAACTTCTTTATTAGCAACGCGTTTCGATCCCGTTTGGGATCGAAACGCGTTGCTAATAAAGAAGTTTATCTCCATCCCCGGGTACCAGCGCCTTCTTGAGAGGAACTTATCCATATATTTATCTCCATTGCTATTCACCGGACTGACGGACGTCACACCGGGTTGTTCCTCGTGGCAGCGGTTTCCCTCGATTTTCTGCACATAGACGCTACTGTAGGTGTTGTGCTCTGAGCGCAACACCTAGGGGTAAGAACCCATCTTTACGTTAACCCTTTATCATTGTCAAACGGTCCTCACTAGGGGCGCACCTCCTGTTGTTTTTTCTCGTTTATATATTATTCCCCTCCAAAGTAAGTCTATATCACTCCACATAAGGGTGATAGTAAAAGAGACAGACACTGTGGTCGTGCCCACTCTCCAATATTTTTCTGTTATTTTATTTGGTCTCTACAATGGCACCTGTATTTTTTGGGAGAAACTGGTGAAGGAATTATAGTGAGTGGACATATACAGTATGTATATATATATATATGGATACACACATACATATATATATATATATATATATATATATATACATGTATAGATATATGGGAGTCTGCCCATCACTGAACACTGAACTCTGGTATGTTTAGAAGTCCCATGCAGAGTGGATGGAATAGAGGTTGACCTCTTTTCTTGTAATCGGTGGAGATCATAACGGTCTGACCACACCAATCAGCGATTTATCCCTGTAAATGCCGGATGACTTTTGGGTTAAGCTCTATAATAAGGGGGAGCTCCATCCTTCATGGGATCTGTGTATAAATCCCAGTTACAGATTGATAGTCACGGCTGTTTTTATAACTACCTCAAACATTCTGCGAAGCTTATACTATCCTATACCATAGCTGCAGTCTATGATGGTTATTTCCTAATGGAGCAGAAAGGGGACAACTCTCCACTGCACCTCCTCCGGGATATGGTGGCCAGAATTGGGTGTCCCAGAGGTGTGCTTGGGAGATAAACCTCACCTGTAATATGATTTCTAAAGTGAAGGAGAAATTATTTTGTTTTCATTAACAACTTCAACAAGTCCTAAGTAATATATATCTTTAGACGTGTGTATCACTAGCGCTGGACTTATTTCATTCTGGCAGCCAGTTGGTCACTAAGAGGGTCCTGGCAAGTCCCCCAAGGTACAAATAGACAACAACAGTAAGTATTTGCGACTCGGCGCACAGAAAAAAATATAAAGATGGTATGAGACAACTTACTGAACAAGTGATGATCAGTTTGGTCCTGGTTGTGGGATTTGATAGGGGAGTATTCAAAATTGGTAAGGGATTCCACTGTAAATAGCAAATAAATTATAAATAAATAAACTAATATGCAAAATACTCCATTCGTGCAGGTGGTGACTCATATATTCAATATATATATACGAGGATGATTTGTCACTTACTTAAAAGTGCTATATAGGTGTTCTGCAGCAATGTCCAATTGTATACTTATAGGTAGCTTCTCATTCACAAAAATGCTGGACACTGTAACTAACAGAAAAATAAAGCATAAAGACGTGTCTGGGCCGAGCAGCAGAACAGGTTTGCGGTAATGCCTGGGCACTGTGCAGTGACGTCACTTAGTGTCATAGGGCATGGGAATTAGATCCTATGCATTTCGGATAGTGCGCTATCTGATCCCTGAGTAAGGATAGCGCACTATCCGAAATGCATAGGATCTAATCCCCATGCCCTATGACACTAAGTGACATCACTGCACAGTGCCCAGGCATTACCGCAAACCTGTCCGCTGCTCGGCGTGCGCCACACCGGTGAGACGCTTTCCGGCCGGAGCGACACTCCCGGCGTGTGCAACCGCTATCATTCCCAGACAATAGAATCTTCAGTTTAACCTCCGCTGTAAGCTCCCTGCAACACGCGGACACCGGCTCGTCACCGAGCGTGGAGACATGGCAACCGGTACGCGATCTTTGAGGAAGCCGGAGACCGCGATATCACCATAACAAACACGGAGGCACTGCATTACGACAGTAGGTCTGAACCTAGAATAACTTTTATTAATATACAGATTGTACTGTTTCTTGTGCCATTGAAGATAAAAGTTACATTGATAATATAGTAACAGGAAGAAACTTATGAAGATACCTGCAGCATACCCAGACACGGTGTCTTTATGCTTTATTTTTCTGTTAGTTACAGCGTCCAGCACTTTTGTGAATGAGAAGCTACCTATAAGTATACAATTGGACATTGCTGCAGAACACCTATATAGCACTTTTAAGTAAGTGACAAATCATCCTCGTATATATATATATATATATATATATATATATATATATATATATATATATATATTGAATATATGAGTCACCACCTGCACGAATGGAGTATTTTGCATATAGTTTATTTATAATTTATTTGCTATTTTCAGTGCAATCCCTTACCAATTTTGAATACTCCCCTATCAACTCCCACGCCCAGGACAAAACTGATCATCACTTGTTCAGTAAGTTGTCTCATACCATCTTTATATTTCTTTCTGTGCGCCGAGTCGCAAATACTTACTGTTGTAATATATGTCTTTAAATAAAATACAATATATGCAGCCAGCCAAAAAATTGTGACCCAGGGCATATTGCAAGCTTATCCCTGTAGCTAGTTTGTAAGGCAAGGACAGGGACTCTCCATCAAAGTAAAATGCAGGGCATACGTACAATAGGAATACAACCTGGCAATAAGAACAAATAACAAAAAATAACAAAATGACAAAAAAAAAAAGGGAAAGTCACAGTGATTAAATGCCATGGTTGTAAAGAGGAGTAAACCTTATGCTTCTCCCCAATCCCCCCCTCTCACAGGTAAAAGAGATTGTATGTTTTTTTGAGGGAACATGTTGTTATTTGAGATAATGCTTATTCATGCACTTTTATGTTATTACATGTTTTATGTATGTTGTGCTGTTAACCCCTTTCTGTTTCAGAATTTACTTGGGGCTGGCTGGTTTGCTGTACTTTGTGGTGTTGCTAGACTGTAGCACATTGGATGGCAGTAAGGAAGATTGTTCACTAGTCAGCTGGGTGGAGGAGGGGGCTTGGGATAGCGTGGGCGTGGAAGGTGCCCGGCACTAGTAGGGAGGTGCAGGCGCTTGTACGGTGCCAAGGGGGTGTAAGGAGAAATACCTTATCACTTTGTGCAGGGGCAGATATACCGCCTGTGCAGCCAGTTCGGCTGCACAGGGGCCCAGCATGTTAGGGGCCCGCCCAGCCTGGGCCCCCTGCCACTATTTCAAACTATATGCTGAAGCAACAGGTCCTGGGCAAGACGGACAGGCCAGGGGCTGATGGGAACAGACGTGCCCCGCGCAGGCACTCACGTCTGTTCCAAGCCCCACGGCCCCCGGCAGGAACAGCTGATCCTCCCGCCTCACACCGCCGCATCACAGAGCTTGCAGGCTGGTGAGTGGACAACGATCGTGTGCGGACCGGGAGGGAAAATGACGGGGTTATAATGTAATGAGGACCGGGCGGGGGTGCTGCTTGCAATGATAATGTGGTGATGTGGTCGTCAGGGGATTGTAAGGATGACGAACAAGACGGGGGGGGGGGGGGGTGTAATGCAATGGGGGAATGTAGTGATTATAAGGAGGATCAGAAGGGGGGTCAGGGGTGTAGTGATTATAAGGAGGACCAGAAGGGGGTCAGGGGTGTAAAGATGATGAGGAGACCGAGGACTGTTTTTTTTTTTTTTTTGGGGGGGGGGGGGTCTGTGGGGTGGTAGTGGGCGGGAGCAGACTGATCACCAGATTTGGTTGCCATATAGTACCCAACTTGGGGTATATGGGGTGATGAGACTGAGGATGGAGTGTATGGGGTGAGGCGGAGACCAAGGATGGAGTGTAGGGGTGATAAGGAGACCGAGGATAGGGTTTGAGGTGATGAGAAGACGAATGATGGAGTGAGGAGACCGAGGATGGGATGAGGAGTATGCTTGATAAGGAAAGCGAGGAAGAGGGAGGGATGTGTGTATATGTATGATAGATATGTGTGTTTGTGTGTATGTATGATAGATCTTGTATTCAGGGGGTACAGTGGTTGGCAGTATTATATTCAGGGGTACAGGGGTTGGCAGTATTATATTCAGGGGTACAGTGGGTGGCAGTATTATATTAAGAGGGTACAGTATGTGGCAGTATTATATTCAGGGGGTACAATAGTTGGCCGTATTATATTCAGGGGGTAGAGGTGATTGGCAGAAATATAATGCTTATTGTCTTCATACAGAGGATGAGGATCTACTGACAAATTAAGGAAGCATTGATGTCCAGGTGTCAGACACTGCAGAGAAGATGCAGGACATCCTGGTGTCTGGACCAGATGAGGAAGAAAAGTAAAGACAACAGGGAAGACATCACTCAGGTAACTGATATCATTGTGTATTCTCCTGACTGTCCCATCGGCTGTAGTCACTGATATCATTGTGTATTTTCCTGACTGTCCCATCAGCTGTAGTCACAGTAAATTCTGTAGTTATGATGGGAGACGCTGTAACCCAATCTGTGGCTGTTGCAAAACGGCAACTTCCATGATTCCTGAGGCTTTTCAGACGTGATGGGAGTTGCAGATTTCCAACATCTGGGGAGGCACTTGAACTGAGGTGATTGGTGGGGGTTCCATGAGTCAGACCCCCACCATAAAAATGTCTGCTTATTTCAACCAGGCCAGCGGTATTCCCGAGCGTGACTCGGGGTTAATTTTCGCTGCCAGAAGCAATAACCCCGAGTCACGCTCGGGGTAGATTACTGAGCTGGCAGCGGAGTCTTCTTACCTACTCCTGGCGATCCAGCGATGTCCCCGCTGTGATCGCCGGTGAGAGCCCCGGCGGATGCCTCCATCTGACTTCCTGGTTCCGTCTCTGTGAGCCGCTGCGGCTCATGGGGGCGGAACTGGGCGGATATTCAAATGTTTCAAAGCATAAAAGTGACACACACACATAAAGTCAGGTGATACAGTAAAATCCTGTCAGATTACATTGTATCACCTCAGATTTGACATTTGATCATCCTACACTGCCCTGCCTGCCCTTTTTGCTGTAATTTCTGCCCATAAAAGAAGTTTTTTTACCATGGCATCAAAGGGTCACTTTAGCATCTCCAAAGTGGGTTTGGATCCGATGAGTGACAGCGGCAGCGACACAGAGCCCCTCACAGAATTGAGCGACAGCAATAGCGATTCATGGCAAGATTCGTCATCCGACTCTGACACTGACCAGAGAAGTAGCGACAGCGACGATTCTGCACCTGAGCTCAGTGATGTGCGCACTTGGTGCCCTATTGATTGCGGTATGGATGAGGTACCGCCGCCAAGATTTCCGTTTACTGGATCACCTGGGACGAAGGTAGACGTTGAGCACAATCATCCTTTGGCGTACCTAAAATAATTTCTCACAGATGACGTCATTGAAAAGATTGTCACGGAGACAAATCGCTACAACGAGCAGCAATCCGCTACTCTGCATAGCAAGTTTTCCAGGAACAGAAAATGGGAACCGGTAGCTAAAGAGGACATCTGGAAGTTTCTTGGGCTAATACTTCTTCAGGGGGTGGTGGGGAAACCCCTGCAGAAATGGTACTGGACTACCAATAAATTGCTGGCAACCCCATTTTTTGGCACCATCATGTCTGAGTACCGATTTTCCCTCATAATGAAGAATTTGCACTTCACCAACAACGAGGAATTTGACGAAGCCACACATCCAGCGCCAAAACTCAAGAAGATCTGGGAAGTATACCAAATGCTCCTAAAAAATTTCCAGCAGGCCTATGTGCCAAATAGAGACATCAGCACTGGTGAAAGTATGATGGCTTACAAGGGACGCCTCAGCTGGATTCAATACATCGCATCCAAGAGAGCACGGTTTGGAATAAAATCCTATATGCTCTGCGAGTCTGCCACTGGCTATATATGGAATTCCGTCATATACACCGGTAAAGGAACACAATTCAACCCCAGGTACAGCGGCTATGGGATGGCATCGTCATCAGTCCTTACACTGCTTGAGCCATTGCTGAATCAGGGGTATTGTGTGACAACGGACAACTTTTACACATCGCCTGAGCTGTACGAGTTTCTGCTAAAACACAAGACTGATGGATATGGAACCGTTAGGGCCAACCGACGTGATCTGCCATCTATGTTTGCCAAGAAAAAACTGAAAACAGGAGAAATGGTTGCCTGGCAGAAAGGAAAGATGATCGCAATGCGTTGGCGTGACAAAAAAGACGTGTGCCTCATGAGTACAGTGCATAACACCTCCACTGCCATGGTCCACACAAGAGGTGGGAAAGATGTCATGAAGCCACAACTTGTGATTGACTACAACAACACCATGGGAGGAGTCGATAGAGCCGATCAGGCGATGACATTTTATCCGGCTATGCGGAAACAACAAAAAAAATATAATACAAAAAAATCTTCAGCATCTCCTGGAACAATGCCTCTGGAATGCCTAAATACTGCACAGAGGAAAGAGTGACAAGCCTCTTGTTCATTCTGGGGCCGTGAACAGATCTGGACGTCGTGCTGTTGACGTTGTCAACCCAGAACGCCTGACTGGTCGTCACTTTATGGATTATATCCCGCCAACCGCAAAAAAGGCAGCACCTACAAGGATGTGCGTAGTTTGCTGCTCAAAGCAAGATGGCAATGGAAAAAAAATCCGAAAAGAAACCAGGTTCCATTGCCCTGATTGTGACGTCGGTCTATGTGCAGTCCCATGTTTCAAAATTTACCACACCCAGGATGTTTACTGAATTTTCTTTGTTTGACAAATTTCATTATTTATTACATTATTGAATAAACTTATATTATTTATTAGATTATAATTCATGATTTTATGTTTCGAACTTTATTACATCTGAGAGGTCTACTAGAGTCTTCTTTGGTCAGGTTTAAGTAAGTAATTACTATGAATTGCAGGTCTGGAATACATAACACCAAATTTCCATGCAAAAAAATGGTACCGCTTTTGGTACAAAATTCCTGACATAATCATACCGCCAGGGAGGTTAAAATGCCTGGGCCTATTTCTGGTCCCAGTCCAGCCCTGCCTGTAAGTCACTTCTATCACTATGGAGTCAGGGAGCCAGGAGCTACCCGGGTAGCTGGAGCGGGGCGCTGAGGGGTGTCATGCTAAGTCCAAGGGTGCAAGTGTAAGGGGGATACTCCCCGGGCCTGGGCCGCACACTTAGAGGGACAGGGGCCCCCCGGAGCCCACCTCAGGAGCCGTTCCATCCACCTGTGGGCTGCTGCACCCAGATCTGTGCTGGACGTTACACACGCGGGGTAAATGGGGCACTCAGGTGGGGTCTTGGTACATGAGGGGGCACAGTGCTGGGGGGCCCAGGCACATTCTTTGCACAGGGGCCCTCTGCTGTCTGTGTCCGCCCCTGACTTTGTGACGCCGGGGCACCATTAACCTATACACAGTTCGAAGTTGGAGACAGCTTCTCCTGGGCCAGACAAGGGGAAGTCAGGTTACGTATTACTGTCTTTACTGAGCTGGGTGCAGATGATATTACACAGACAGTTGGTTGTGGGTGAGAGGATGCAGCATAACCCCTTGGGAGCCCTGTTGCCTTGCTGGGGCTTGTGGTGCTTTCACCTAACGGATTTATACTGACTTGTAAGGCGGGTAGATGAATCCTGGTAGGTAGGGTTCTGTTAAGGTATTGAAGCCTTCTCTGCCGGGGCATGAACTTCCACTGTGCGGGAGATCCTATGAAGAATGACCAGAAAGAGTAGATTTTAGCTAGGCCTTTCCCCAGAGCACACAGCACACCATACCTGAACCACTCCTCCTCCCACTACACTACAAATAGGAGACTTTAGGGGTTCCCATTGGCAGGCAGGGTTACATGGGGTTCACTGCTCTCTCTTAAGGGTACAGTAATAGAGGAATAACATATATACAAATAACAACAGAATTAATCTGGAAACTATATTACTTTTCAATAAAGTGCATCCATAATTGATATAACAGGAAGTCTCTGGTGGGCCCGACACCTTATGCTGCCAAGCTGAGTGAAGCAGTCCAAAGCCACAGGACAGCAATTGGTGCTGGGACACCACACTTGTTGTGACTCTCATTTCCCAGGTGACAAGGCTGGAAGGTGGAGCTAGAAGAATGGGTATAGGGCAATGATCCTGGCCCAATAGGGAATGTGTGGCTTATTCTTGTGTAGGCCATGTGGAAGACGAGTAAAATAGGTTATCCAGGTTGTGTGTGGCATTGCAGCTCAGTTCCATTGAAGTGAATTAAGCCAAGTTGTAATACCACACACAACCTGAGGACAGGTGTGGTGCTGTTTTTTGGGTTTGCCTAGCAAGGACTGTAAAGTGTCATTGAAAAGGATTATAAGCTGTCCTCTTGTTTGGGGCACCTTTGGGTTTGGGCTGAGGCAGTAGGCAGATTGGAGAGCTTAGAGTAGGTTGGTTCCTAGATGGATGAAGCATAGTGTATTATCTGCTTGTTAAGAGGTGGCAGGCTGTATGGTATGGAAGTTGGTAGACCCAAACCTGGTAGAAATGGTTGTCGGGACCTAGATCGTTGCTGGCACCTTGCTGGGTGTGGGGATGGGTCAAGTGGATCAAGTATAGCTGGTGTGAAGTGAGGACAATCTGTGGGAGTAGCAAGTAGTTTGGTGGGTAGACCTGTGTTAGGTAAAAACCCTTAGGCCATGTTCAGATGGCGGAATTTCCATATGGCATTCTGCTGAGGAAATTCCACATTTAGCTAAATTTTAAGATCAGTCTTCATGGCAGAAACCCATTGAAGTGAGCGGGGCTATGAATTTCAGCGGAATTGTGTTTTAATAACATAGAATTCCGCTGAAATTCTGCCGCAAGTACAGCTTGCCGCAAGTACAGCTATGGAACTTCGGATATTCTGCCGTGTGAACATTGCCTTACGCTGTGGGGCTAGTCTAAAATTTGGTGCTAGTAATTCTTAGGTCAGTTTGTTGTAGTTTGGGTTCTAGATAATTTTGGCTGAGATCGGCTCCAGACAAAGATGACATCACAGTGCCCGGAGCAGAGTTCGTAGCTCCGCCCATGCCCCAGGCAACTAATTTGCATATACCGAAAAAGATCAATTACGGCGGAACAGAGTAATGGTTCAGGGCGCCGTAAGTATAATTTTGAACAGTATCTCCCACACTACAAGCTTATGTAACAGGTTAGTGCGGGTGATACTGATGATAGATTTCCTTAAAATTTTGTTATGTGCTAAGCCTATCAGGCTGTATTTGTAAGAGAGCGTGAGTACTTCCACCCCTATACTTCTAGGCGAGGTGTTAAGAAGTTGTGTGTAGGGGGCGGGGGTATAGAACGCCCCTGCACCTACTGGGGGGGGGGTAAGTGACATTTTTTCGGAACATGTAGACGTGCTGCATCCGGCGTTTGATTCTCCCACCATATGTCGAAGTGCTTCAACTGCTCACCTCTATTGAGCCTTGCTGTTCCTGAGGGTTACGCCATCGGCAGGGCCGCAACATCTCCCGTAGTCTGCTACCTGTCTCATGATGAGATGCCTGGCTGACTGCTTGGTAAGATCGTGGCTTACCTACAGTACGGAGGTCGCCGCAAAAGGTACTGTTCATATAGAGATTGGGGAGACAGAGAGCCCACACAGCAGCTACTCCGTGAGCTGCGCTCGGAGTGACGGGGGGCAGCACAGTAAGTAAGTATGCGGGGACGGGGTTCTCCGCTGTTTGACACCAGGGTTTGCATGGGGCCGTTGCTTCAGTGATCCGGCTTCAGCTATAGGACCAGATATATGGAGCATCAGCGGTATGCTCAATGCTTTCTGACCTGTTACAGCTGCAATTTAGCGTTATGCTTGTTTTGTTTTTTTCATGAGCATGTCCTGATGACATGAGCATGTCCTGAGTTCTACACGCTCGTAGAACTCACACTGTACATACGCCAGTTGCATTTGTACTTTACATACGCTCGTGGTTCCACTGTACATGCGCTCATAGCGTTATTCGCTTATAGCTTCATACTGTACATGTGTTGGTTGTCATACCGTACACACGCTTGTACCTTTTATATCGTACGTACGCTTGTAGTTGTAACTGCACATATGCTTGTACCATTTATACCGTGCATACGCTACTGGTTGTAATACTGTAGTAGTTGTTATGCGGTATATATGCTTGTACCATGTGTGTTGTACATACACTCGTACTATTAGTACTGCACATACGCTCGTAGTTATACATACTCTTGTGTCATTCATACGGAAAAAATGCTCATAGCTGTTAATGTATACGCTCATAGCTTTATACTGTTTAACGCACATATGCTCATATCTTGTGCTGTTCATACGCTCATAGCTTTATATAGTGTTTACTGTACATACGCTCTTAGCTTTCATACTGGACATATGCTCGTAGCTTTCATACTGGACATACACTTGTGTCATTCATACGGAACATACGCTCATAGCTTCATACTGTTTACCGTACATATGCTCATAGCTTATGCTGTTCATTCGCTCATAGCTTTATATTGTGTTTACTGTACATATGCTCATAGCTTTCATACTGGACATACGCTTGTAGCTTTCATATTGTACATACGTTTCGTAGCCATACCATATGTTCACTAATAGTTTTACTGTACATAGGCTTGTACCATTATACTGTACATGCGCTCGATAACATCATTACACATAAGCAGTTGTATACCCTTCATATCTGACACATCTACTGGCACGATGGTTACACAAGACCTGTCATGTTTACAGGCTCAATGGTTATGCAAAGACCTGTCACGTCTACAGGCACGATGGTTACGCAAATACCTGTCATGTCTACAGGCACAATGGTTACGCAAAGACCTGTCACATCTACAGGCATGATGGCTACGCAAAGACCTGTCATGTCTACAGCTACAATGGTTATGCAAAGACCTGTCACATCTACAGACACGATGGTTACGCAAAGACCTGTCACGTCTACAGGCACGATGGTTACGCAAATACCTGTCACGACTACAGGCACGATGGTTACGCAAAGACCTGTCATGTCTACAGGCACAATGGTTACGCAAACACCTGTCATGTCTACAGGCACGATGGTTACGCAAACACCTGTCATGTCTACAGGCACGCCTGTTGGTGTACAGGAGATATGGTGCCACAAAGTTATTATCACCAAAGGTCTGTCAGGCAGTTTTGTTATTGTATATCATTTTGCTAACAGTTTATTTTTGCCTCTCAATAGCAGGGACTTTGATAGCTGCATGTTATGCCATACAGGTATCTATTGGTATCTATCTATCCATGATGTCATAAGTAAGTATGTCATGATGTCAGAAGTAAGTATGTTAAAGATGCATATATCAGCTAGCATGTCAGCCTGCTCCTGTTTCAGTGCCGGCTAGTTTCTTTCAGAGTGACTATCATAGCTCATCCGGTTAACTTATTGCTCTCTTAAGGCATGGCCTCCGTTGCAGTTATTGGGCAGAGATCTGACCGCCTTGTTGAGTTTGATGTTGCTCCATGCAGGTATGCGTATCGATGTAACCATGAGCAAGGGTGTAAAGCTCCGAGCACAAGTGTTAAGCCTATCAGGCTGTATTTGTGCAAGGGGCGTGAGTACTTCCGCCCGAGCTTCTAGGTGGGGTGTTAAGGAGTTGTGTATAGGGGGTGGGGGTATATAACGCCCCTGAACCTACTGTCAGGGCGTACGTGATGTTTTTTTGGACCCCCACCAACCTTCCCCTTTTTCAATGTATTCATTACAGGGCATGCCCTCTTCGCGGTTATTGGGCACAGATCTGACCGCTTTGTTGAGTTTGATGTTGTTCCATTCAGGTGTGTGCGTATCGATGTAACCACGAGCACAAGTGTGAGGCCCTGAGCACAAATAGAAATTCCATCACATTCAAGTTACGTATCCACTTTATGAATAGGAATTGCCAAGCTGCCATTAAAGGGGTACTCCGGTGGAAAACTTTTTTTTTTAAATCAACTGGTGTCAGAAAGTTAAACAGATTTGTAAATTACTTCTATTAAAAAAAATCTTAATCCTTCCAGTACGTATTAGCTGCTGAATACTACAGAAGAAATTATTTTCTTTTTGGAACACAGAGCTCTCTGCTGACATCACGAGTACAGTGCTCTCTGCTGACATCTCTGTCCATTTTAAGAACTGTCCAGAGTAGGAGAAAATCCCCATAGCAAACATATGCTGCTCTGGACAGTTCCTAAAATGGACAGAGATGTCAGCAGAGAGCACTGTGCTTGTGATTCAGTAGAGAGCTCTGTGTTCCAAAAAGAAAACCATTTCCTCTGTAGTATTCAGCATATAATAAGTACTGGAAGGATTAAGATTTTTTAATAGAAGTAATTTACAAATCTGTTTAACTTTCTGGCACCAGTTGATTTAAAAAAAATAAAAAAATAAATAAAAGTTTTCCACCGAAGGAAAACTATAAAGAATTTGATGTTGTCTGTACATCTGCCTGTGTTTGTTTCACTCACAATTAGAGATGAGCGAACTTACAGTAAATTTGATTCATCACGAACTTCTCGGCTCGGCAGTTGATGACTTTTCCTGCATAAATTAGTTCAGCTTTCAGGTGCTCCGATGGGCTGGAAAAGGTGGATACAGTCCTAGGAGACTCTTTCCTAGGACTGTATCCCCCTTTTCCATCCCACCGGAGCACCTGAAGGCTGAGCCAATTTACGCAGGATAAGTCATCAACTCAAGTTCGTGACGAATCGACAAGTTCGTGACGAATCGAATTTACTGTAAGTTCGCTCATCTCTACTCACAATATGACCTTTCATCAGTTTTTCCAAACCAGAGCGCCTCCAGCTGTTGCAAAACTACAACTCCCAGCATGCCCGGACAGCCTTCGGCTGTCCGGGCATGCTGGGAGTTGTAATTTTGCAATAGCTGGAGGTCCGCTGTTAGGAAAACACTGCCTTGCATAGTAGCAACAGTGACTGTGCCTCCTAAAAGCTCAGATTTAGAACCACTGTGACTATATTATGACAGAGTGAATGGGGATTTACATCAGTAAAGGCTGCCAATGTGTGATAAATATAGATCCAGAGATACAGTACGTATACCAAGTATAAATATTGTATGCCGCTGCACAGCAACACGCGGCGTATATTGTGCCAAATGATTCACGCCGTACAATACCCTGTTTACTCTGGCCAGCTCTCTATAATCAGCACTACTCATGTCATTGAGTCATACCTTTATGTGTTGACTTCTCGCCGGCCCTACCTTATCACCGGCTGAGGGCTATTATGAGCCTGTAGTCACAGCAGTCAGACAGATATCTACGCCATTGATCTACATTTCCACACAGCCATTCCAAATACAACCCAGAAGGGGTAGGCAGCGCCGGTTTGATCCTGCAAAAATCAATATGGTTCCTATAGACTCAAGTACTTTGCTTTGATGGCGTTTTTTTAATTTTATTTACTTCATTGGTTTTGCAAGAGGGGTCGAACGAAGCTTCGTGGCAATAATGTCACCATCTGTAGAAATACCATTATGTCTTGTGATGGAGGAGCTTAAAGACAAAATGAAATATTGATGAGTTAGCCATTATCATACATCAAATCCCTACTAATGTACTTAGAGAAAAACCTCTGAAATGTCTTAGGAATAGGGACCATGGGGGGAGATTTATCAAAACCTGTGCAAAGGAAAAGTTGCCCAGTTGCCCATAGTAACCAATCAGATCACTTCTTTCATTTTTCACAGGCTTTCCTTAAAATGAAAGAAGCAATCTGATTGGTTGCTATGGGCAAGTTTTCCTCTGCACAGGTTTTGATAAATCTCCCCCCATATCTATGCTAAATCCCATACAATCGAAGGGCCAGGGCCCCCAGGGCTCCATACCAGATCTCCTATCCTTCATCTTGTTTTAAAAACATCCTATACTAAGCATAGGCCATCCATTAAAAAGACCCCCTTAATGCATGCCCCTTTAAAGAATATTTGGTAATGCAGGATGTATCAGTAATATAATGGCATTGTGTGAATACACCGTAGAGAGAGGACTGCAAAGTATTGTTAGGATAGGTTCACATGTTTAGAGCAGGGCTGGACTGGCCTATCAGGAAAATTTCAGGTAGGCCGCCGGCCTGTGCCTGGCCACCGAACACAGCCCCAGCCACCCACACTAGCACACAAGGTCCTGACATAAGTATGAGGATGTTGTGTGCAGTGGCCGCAGAGGGGCGGAGCGGAATGATATAAGCTCCCAGCCCCTCCACTCACTACATTACCTTCCGGGAGACCACCGCTGCGCAGGACGTCTGCATCATGGCACGCAGACGTTCCTGTGCCCGACAGAATGTCTCAGCATGGGTACGGTGGGAAGGTTAGTTGTTGTTGTTTTTTTTTTAACAAATATTGCTGCAAAAGGGGAGGGAGGGGGAAGCCTACCTGCCTGCCTACATACTCTAAAGGGGGAAAGCTTACCTGCCTGCTTTAAAGGGGGGCTACCTTCCTAATCTAAGGGGGGGGGGGCTGCCGGCCCTTCTTCCTCTGTGCCCTCCTCGTTGGCTTTCTCTGGAGCCACTTATGCTCAGATGATGGGTGTGTTTATGATGACTGAAGGAATGTCCTTTATAAATGTGGGCGTGCTTATCCTAATTCAGGATGTATTCCCTATCTATAAATATACATATATGGTTTGGTAGGTTGGTTGAATATGCATTAACTCGTGGATGTATGCATTATGTACTCGTTCCGGATTGGAAATTACCAACCATCCACATATGGACATGATATTTTATACACAGCAACCCCCTTATTACCAGCACTGGCCCAGAGAGTGTAGGAGCAGGTTGGGAAGACCCTCGAGCCATTGACAATAATGTGACCAGGCTGGGGCACACTACAAGGCCCAGCCGTCCGGCAGGTCTCTTCCCTAGCCACACCACCAGCTGCCAGTCAGTACAACCTTACAGGACCTAAAGGATCTGCTGCTAATGTCTTGGTGCTAGATACCACCTCAGGATACCTTCAGACTCTCTGTGGACTCCAGGGCTCGACTAGACAGAGCCATTTTGGAGGCACTAGGTAAACAATATCGGGCAGATGGTTTTATCGTTATGGCTGATCGTTGTATATCAATATATAACAATCATTAAATAATATTCCTAGTACAGAAAGAACTGTGTTCGCTCTCATCCTGTGTCTTTTTAATAAAAATCCTTTCCCTATAACACCATTCATGGGCTAGACATGGACTACAAAGGAGGATCCAGTCTGCAGAGCTTAGTACAATGGGGCATTAGTTCTGGCCTTCCCCCATCATGTCATGCTTTTACTACATTACCGTAACCTAATGTGATTTCACAAGTGCCAAGTGGTTCCTGCTCAGGGGATTCTTCAGGGTCCCCTCTAACACTGTTGTTGAGAACAGGCTCCTATTATATGGGTCTGGAGGGGGATTATGTAAGGGACCGTGCTGTCTGTTTCCCACAGGGAAGACTTATTGTTATCCATTTATGGTAGTATTTGTAGTAGGACAGGGCTGCCATCTACATTGACAGGGGTCCAGGTGTCTTAAGATATTTAACAATGTATGCTGGACAAGAAATGTAGGGTATTATCATTCAATTCCTAATATTTATATGGTGCCAATACTTTTACAGCCCTTTGGGGCTTGCATTGTAAATTCTCTATGACAGAGATATGCACTAGGGCTGTTCAGTATGAATTTTTGGTGTGTGAGGAAACCATAGCAAAAATCCATGTAGGGATTAATAAAATAAGCAAGCACTATGCTAAGTGTACCCAAGTACTATAATACAATAGGGCTACTACCCAAGTAATCCTACAGGGAGCTGCATACTGACCCCTTAAGTACCCCATTAAATAGGCCAACCCAGGAATGGAGCGGTAGGAGTTGTAGAAGAAGCAATACTATTCAGGCCCTGGTGCTTGGGAAGTCCAAAAGACCCTCTACCACCTGCTTCAAATATATCATCATTCTTCCAGCTCTCTAAATTTGGAGCCATGGGTCATAGAAGTTTGGGAGTTCCATTGCAGTGGTGGTTCTTGGGCCTTTGTATCCTTGTCCAACCACCTTTCTTGTCTCTTCAATTGATTTGTCTCCCTGCCCGCTGCTGCTTGGTCATCTTCACACGCCATATTTTTCTGTCTGGAAAAATAAGCTGGGAAATATATAGCAGACATCGAAGGCATACCCTTAAATTTATGCAACATACCTCAGTCCTTATTGCTATGGATTTGGCTGTGGATTTAATAGAGCTAATCCCCATCCACATCTTGGCTGTAGAATACGCATTAAAATAATAGTATGTCAATTATAAAGGATAATTTTAAATTTGCATCAGAAAAAATGTGTGCATTCTCATTGAAAACAATGGGACACATATTACACACAGCTTGCAAGCAAATTGCAAGGCAGAATAAGCGTTGAATATTTGTGAAAATACACTGATTCAACATGAATTTAGGTCAGGGGTGTCCGAGTTTATTCTGCAGGGGACCACTTTATTAGAGGAAATAAATGGTCTTTTAGCTGTGTAATTCACGTTAATATAGTGTTACTTTGGCAATAAGGCAAAAATAGTCAACAAACACCACAAGCATAAAACATACCACAGTAAACATCACCACCAACACTCATCAATAGCACCCTCCCCGGGCACCACACACCACTATAAGACCACTACCTCTAAGCATGTTTGACGGGGAGTGCAGGGCTTGGAGCTGGAGCTCCAGAAGCTCCAATAACGATCTGGCCCTGGATGTGATGTTACCACTGGAGATCTCCATCAGGCTGCACCTTCATGTTCAACATGCCACATTTGTCCCCCAGGTCGCATGTTGGACATTCTGCCTGTAGGTCTTTCCTGTTTATGCTTTCTTGTTGCTCTTTCCCTCCGATTCCTAACCATTGGTACATTTGATTCTTTACGCCTACACGTGATCACCTCATCCCATTTTCTCAGTAGAGAGACACAGTGGTCAGCCCAATCACACAATTCAAACCCTTATATACGCTATTTATCCAATTTTCTTACTATATCCTGTGTTTTACATTGTTCCACCACTTGCACTTCAAAATTTTCAATAGTTTCTATTTAAAATTTTAACAGATACAGTTTTACATATACTTTTTAATCGTATGGTTTTCCCTATTGATATTAAATGACAATTTAATACATATGGCATGTCACAGCTTAACATAACTGTGGTTTCTGCTGCATTGTAGGAATTTTTAGACTTCTTCAGTGCAATGCGACACCTGAAATCTGCAGCCAAAACAACAATGAAGTGGTTAGTGTGTGTATACCCTTATTTTAGGATTATGATTTGTATAAAGAACTATATACAAGACCCATGCAGCAATACAGGGGTTAATCAGCGATGATAAATTTGTGTTGACTGTTTGTTAATGCATTTGAGGCAATAAAACCGCCTGGTTTATAGCTGCACAGACTCTGCCGCTACAAAGGCGTCCGCCGTTCTTTTGACAGAATCCGTTTAATGCCTCTGATGTGCTTCATTTTCAAACGTGTTGATCTCCTGCCTATGTAATCGCCAAGCAGGCGGCTTGGCGCCCTGCTGAGCGTACAGTGTGTAGCGTAACAGCAGGCCTGCAGCACGTCTCTTTCTGCCTTCTAGAGAGGAGCAAAGAGAATATATCACCTGCCGAGAGAAAGGAAGCAAGAAAGGTTAGTGATGGATGAAAATAAGCACATAGTACTGTAGGAGGAGAGCCATACATCGTAGCGGCCAACTTTACACATATCAGGACCAATATAGTCCCTTCATGTGATTTAAAGAATAATGGAGGCTTACTTTCACCTCATTGCTGCCCTATGTCCTTTACCTAAAACCTTGGCCTGGCGACCCCTTGAATCCAACATGCATACCCCCACAACCCCCCACTTACACCTGTAAGAGTGTGGAGGTTCCTGAGTGCATTATTGGGATTTGTTTGTTTTCACTAGTCAGATGATGTGCCTTTTGATACTCTGTGTGTTGAAAATAATTTACACCCTTTATTATGCCTTTCACGGCCTACACACACTACGGATTTTAAAGTGTACCCATTAGATCCAGTACCTAATCCTGACTATGTACATCTATTTTTATGTGTCTAGCACCTTTATTTATTTTTTTATTACACTTTTAATTTAGCTCACTAGTCTGAATTCCTCTCAAAGGGAGGGGGCGTGGCCTCACTGTGCAGGTCTCCGCCCCCTCACTCAGTATGCTGTCTGCTCACATCTCCCCTAGCATTAGCAAAACTACAACTTCCAGCTTGTCCTCACTGACAGTAGCCGGACACAAGCTGACAGTGGGAGGATTTTTCCTCCAGCTCTGAGCCCTGCACTCACAGCTGTCAATCAAGGAAGTGTGTCCATGACATAGGTGATGACGCATGGACACAGCAGGACTAGTATGTGTCCATGCAGGCGGGGGGGGGGGGGGGTGATTAGTTGTTTGACTGGCTTTCTTTCTAATGAAAGAAATTACAAAACCTATTGGTTTTGCATGCTTTAAATCATATCAAAAGTTTTTGTATCTGACCAAGCCATTTAAATTCCGCTTGCAGCAAAATCCTATTGATTGCATTAGGATTCTGCTGCTCAGTGCACATTACAGAAGTTCTGCAGCAGTACTTTCTATGTGAATCTGGATTGGTCAAAAGACTGAACATGTTCACTCTTTTGGCAGAGATTTTTCATGAAAAGCCAATTAGTCAATGGGGCTTTGATTTCCAATGGTAATTTACAAGGTAAAATTCTGTGCAAAATAAGCACCAATTCCGCAAGCAAATTCAGTGAGTCCTAACCCATCTAATTTTGCACACCCATATATATTACAGTAGGCTTGTATTATTATGAACAACCGAAAGAGAAGAAAACGGAGCCACTTACAGAACAATAAAAAATGGTAATCTTTATTGAAGAATGTCTAAAAAGTGTTAATATAGTATAAAAAGGAGAAATTCATACATCAAAAAAGTGATGTCACCGGACCTGACCATATAAGTTAATCAAATAAACCAAAAAGTGCCTTATGCTATAAATATCACTAATATAGGTGCAGGTATCAATAAATCACATTGCAATATAGTATACCAATGTATGGCAATTTCCTCATCGTCCCTACAGCAGCATTGAAGGGATATTCTAATTCCCCGAATCCGTCTCAGGACCTTCCCCATAAACAATAAACTAATAATTAGTTAATCGCCGGGGCAGGCCAGAGGCTCTATAAAGGAACCCCGTGCACCTACTGCCTTGTGTTTTATATTAGTCCTTCATACCATAAGAATCGTCCTCTATCCTAGGGATCTGGCCTTGCAGGGTCCTGGCTACATCTATCTTGACCGTTGCGGGGTCTCTGGCTACATCCCGGTTTCACTAGTGCGGGGTCCTGGTATGGTATGTATATGGGAGATTTTTTTCCAGTGCGGGGTCCTGGTATGTAATTCATTTTACCTTTGCAGTGTCCTGGTTCTCCTTATGTTTCTACTATGTAGCATTTAGCATTGCAGCTGTGCGGCTAGCATATGTATGTTTAGTTATCATCCGGTACTGTAGCCGGTACAGGGTCCTGGCGGTGCTAAGCAAGCATTATACAGGCATATTACTTACTGTTCTATGCCCCGGTGCGGGGTCCCGGTAGTGTCTGCCTGAGAGCCAGTGAGGGGTCCCGGTAGTGTCTGTCTGAGAGACGGTGCCGGCATCTCTTCTATATTGTTACTTGCGCAGGTTCCGGCGGTATTCTGTTAGGATGCACTGCTGTCGCAGCGCTCAGGTGATTGTGCCTAATTGATACAGTAAACTGTTAGTTGCGTCTCCCTGTTACTGTCACTGTTGTGTAACGGTTGTTCCTTACCTGCTGCGTTAGTCTTCAATGCGCTGCGCTGTCTGCTGCAGGCGCATGTCTGTGTGTGCGGCCTCCAGCTGTTTTCCTTGTAGGGTTGGTCGTGCGCCTCTGACATCAGCAGCTGGTCCAGAATCTTTATCAGACTGGGTACCTGCCGTTAACGGCCTCTCTGAGCTGGGCAGGCGGGTTCTTGGTCTGATAAGGTAATTAGTTAGTTAGTTGCACTATAGCAGTTGTGCTGTCTGTGTCTCTCTCCAGATGTCTTCGGCAGGATCCAACAAAAAGAGAGAGAAATCTAAACAACGGCTGTATATTGCATGCAATCAGCCAATGCCAGATGACTGTCCATATGATGATTGTGCCAAGAGTAAAAGGTCATCAGAGACTGTGAAAACAAAGAGATGTATAAGTTGCATAGAGCCTCTTATAAAAGGATGGCCATCTGAAATATGTGGATCTTGTGCCCCTGCTGAAAAGTCTTCTAGTTTGGCCGCAGAAACTAAGACATTCTTTAGCTTGTTCCGTGAAAAGTTTGCTGATGAGAAACCTTCTTCTAGGAAAATAAAGAAACATGCTAGGAAGCAAACATCTTCTTCTTCTACTTCCATTTCCTCTAGACAAGCGTTTTCTGCTAAGTAAAGGAGAAAATCTGTTAAAGAAATCTGTTTCTTCAGATTCAGACTCATTATCTTCCACAGCCGGACCTTCCAGTAGGAAGAAGAAAAAGTATCGCAAGAGGAAGATTTCTTCTTCTTCATCTTCAGCTTATGAGTCGTCTGATTCAGCCTCTGAATCTGAGGTTATCACAGAAGATTTCTATCTTTTTTAAAGAGAGGGGGCAGATGGCTTGATTAAGAAAGTTAAGCGATGTATGGAGTCTGGTAAATATGAGCGGCCTAGTCAAGATAAAGAGAGTTTATTTTACTTCCCTAAGAAAAAAATCTAGAGTTCTCCCTGGTCATCAGGTCCTAAAAACCACTAACTGTTTTCATCACTGTGTCTTTAAAGGTTCGTCGGAATCTTCTATGGTGGACCATCCGCTCAAATTTAGAGCAGGGGAAGAAGTTCCTCACCAATTACAATGTAACCATTACTACAGATGCAACAGGATGGGCTGCCCATTTCAAGGAGATTTGGATTCAAGGTTCCTGGTCGTTGGAAATCAAATCAAAATCCTCCAATTTTCGCGAGCTGAAGGCCATCCAGTTAGCCCCGTGGCACTTCAAATCCTTTGTCTACAGAAAATCTGTTCTTTTGCGAACCAACAATGCCACCGTGGCTAACTATATAAACAAGCAGGGGAGCACACTTTGCCTTTCATTGCAGAACCTTTTGCTCAGATAATGTCTTGGGCAGAGTCAGTGGTAGCGGATCTAAAAGCTGTGCATATCAGAGGGATGCTGAACCAAGCAGCAGATTTACTGAGCCGTCAAACCCTTCTATCCACCGAGTGGTCCCTGAACAGGAAGTATTTCAAGCCGCTGATAAAGAAGGGATATCCAGAGATCGATCTAATGGCAACTCGAGAGAATCGAGTGTTGAAGAGATTCGGGTCTCTGAGGGAATGGGATTAGCCAGAAGTCTTGGGTGCATTCTCGATCTCTTGGAGCTAGAGGTTTCTCTACCTATTCCAGTATTTCCCAGGGTACTGAGCAAGATTCTGAAAGAAGGGCCAACGGTGATTCTGGTAACTCCCTTTTGGCCATGCAGGGCCTGGTTTCCTGTCATTCTACACCTAGCAGAGGGGAGGTTATACAAATTCTGGAAGGTTCCAGATCTTTGGCTCCAGAAGGGATTTCTTTATCCCAACCTGGACAGATTTCACTTAACAGCCTGGTATCTGAAAAGGAGAGATTAACACTGATGGGTTTGTCCAAGGAGGTGGTGAATACACTTCTATCATCCACAAGATCATCCACGAATTTTGTGTATTCCAGAATGTGGAAGAAGTTCCTGAGCTGGTTATCTCAGTCCAAGCTGCAATTATCAATTACATCAATTCTTCATTTTCTTCAGGAGGGTTATGATAAGGGCCTAAAACCTAATACCCTTAGAGTTCACATGACTGCTATTAATGCCATGTTGGATGGGAAATTTGCGGATCAACCTCTCATCACTAGGCTCTTCAAGGCCCTGGAGAAATTGAGACCTACTGTTCGCCCTCCGGTTGCTTCATGGGACTTGATGCTGGTTCTAAATGCCCTTACTAAATCTCCTTTTGAGCCAATTACAGGCATTGATCTCAAATAGTTATCCATGAAGATTCTCTTTCTCATTGCAGTAACATCGGCCAAGAGAGTGGGAGCTCTGTCTTCCAGGGAACCGTATCTGAAGATCTTGCCTGAAGGTGTAAAGCTTAGGACGGTTCCCTCCTTTCTACCAAAAGTTTCTTTTTCAGCCAATATCAACAAGGAAACTTTTCTTCCAGTATTTTTTGCAGACCCAGTATCGGAAGAACAAAGAAGATATCACTTACTGGATGTAAAACATTCTTTGATCTATTATTTGCATTGGGTCCAACAGCTTCGTAAAGAAGAGAATCTCTTTATTCTACCTGCAGGAGCAAGAATGGGATATAAAGCGTCTAAAGACACTCTCGCTAGATGGATCCGTTGTACCATTGTGGAAGCATACTGTGGGGAAGGAAAAGAGCCTCCTTTAAAGGCACATTCAACACGCTCTACATCCACCTCCTGGGCAGAGAGAGAGAGCTAGTGACATTATTGGATATCTGTAATGCTGCATCCTGGTCTTCATCCTCCACCTTCGCCAGGCATTACAGGCTGGATTTTCAGACCTCGAACCCAGCCTTCAGCACCGGAGTGTTGTCAGCAGTTTGCAGAAATTGATCCCTCCCTTTTCTTCTTTGTTAGATCCCTTCTGTGCTGCTGTAGGGACGATGAGGAAAGTTGGTATTTTACTTACAGTAATTTTACTTTCTTCGAGTCCCAAAGGCAGCACAACACCCATCCAATTAAAGTTTGTTTGCATTATTCGGTCTATTTTATTTACACAAGGCAGTAGGTGCATGGGGTTCCTTTATAGGGCCTCTGGCCCCTAGGGGACAGGTCTGAGACAGGTTTGGGGAACTAGAATATCACTTCTGTGCTGCCTTCGGGACTCGAGGAAAGTAAAATTATGGTAAGTGAAATACCAACTATATCTAAAAACATAAACATTCAAAGCACTCAGCATTTCAATATAGCAGGGACCGGGACAGCAACACTCCGACGCATGTTTCGGTACACAGACCTTCGTCCAGGAGTCACTGTGAGGCGCTCTTTCTGCCCTGCGGTGTAAGAGACTAACACCGTCTGCTGTGAGTCATGACAAACTTGATTGATTGAGGGCAGTGGTCTCCAAACTGTGGACCTCCAGATGTTGCCAAACTACAACCCCTGGCATGCCTGGACACAGTGTTTGGCTGTCCAGGCATGCAGGGAATTGTAGTTTGGCAACAGTTTGGAGACCACTGCCCTAAATGGTTAGTGATAGACATCAATACTGCTTTCCTGTAATGTTTTTTTTATGTGCCCCCCCAACTGGGAAGATGAAAAGCCAACTTTGTGGTGCTGGCTGAAACCTGATTTAACAACTGATGATCTGAAAGGGTATGCTGTCCTACCTTCACCCTGTGTCTGGGCAAACCCACACTGTTACCCACCCTTGCAGGTATGATGTCAGCTGAAAGGGGTACTCCACTCCTAGACATCTTATCCCCAGCGGCGGGACCCCCGCGATCTCGGCTGCGGCACCCCAGACATCCGGTGCACAGCGCGACCTTCGCTCCATGCCGGATGACTGGTGATGTGGGGCGGAGGCTCGGGCCATGCCCCACTTGTGACATCACTGTCACACCGCTCAATGCTGTCACACCCCCTCCCATAGACTTGCATTGAGAGGGGCGTGGTCGTGATGTCACGAGCCTCCAGCGTTGCACCCGACACTCTCTAAACGAATGATCAGACATCTTATCCCCTATCCTATGTATAGGGGATAAGATGTCTTGGGGCGGAGTACCCCTTCAAGTACATTTAGACCATAAAACCCGTTAAAAAAAAAAGTTAAACCCAACCCGTTTAAATTCTGGTTTTACCACACGACACACATCGAGGAGTGGTATGCTGGACTGGAAGATCCTGTTAAAATTGGCTTAAAGGGGTACTCCAATTTAGAAAAATGTATCCACTATCCAAATGTGGCATGCGGGGGTGCAATGTAGGGCAGATGTTGTAACCCAAGGGGCAGATGTTATTAACCCCTTCTTGTCGTGACGCAAGGGCGTGGTTTAGCTTTAACCACCCGAAGGCAATATCGCTGGTCCTGGGCTAGGCACGAGGGCAATGAAGACCAATGCCAAGTTACGGACAACGGTAGCTTTACTGAGGGTAGACAGGTGATACAGTCTATGCAGTACAGCTAGTATTCCAAGTAGGTGACACAGGGGGACCTCGCAGTCTTGCTGGGACTTGCAGTATGTAGAGACACTTTAGTGTAGGCCACAGTGACTATATAGAAGACTTAACTGACTTGACAATTGACATGAAGATGACTTTGAGTTTACTTGAGCCGACTTTGTGGCTGCAGACTTTGCTCCGGACACACTCTGAGACGACTACACTGGACCTCAGCAGGAGCAAGAATGCTGGAAGAGAGAGATTGTAGCTTCACCCCCTGGTTTATATAGGGGTGTCTAGCAAAGAGCCCATAGGTCACTTGAGGGGTCACCTGGTCACTAGTGCCTCCTGGGTAAGAAGCACATGATCACAGTAATTAAAGAAACATTACACTTTTAACATATAACGTATGTACATAGGGGATAACACTGCATGGGTCACTGGGGAAATAAAGGGACTCGGCCTGACAGGGCAGGAGAAGGGTACGGGAAAACACCATCCCGTACTGGGCCATCGCACAAACGATATGAGATAAGTGTCTGATCGCGGCGGGTCTGACTGCTGGGACCCCCCGCGATCTCCTGCATGGGGCCTCGGCTCTCCCCCTGCACGGAGACGCCGACCATTACATGAAGCGGTGTTGGCATGTCCCCTCCATGGATCTCTATAGGAGAGCTGGAAATATGTGGTGTCCCGTTACCGTATTGTATACGTTACCTGTATGGAGGTCCCCATAGTCAGAGTCCCTAGGACATCGGGGTCCTTTTTCTGTAGTTTTCCCCTTGTCACCCCTCAGTTAGTCAATGACTATAGGGAAGTTCTTATCAATATAAATATAAGTAGAGATATATGAACATATGTAATTGCCTACCTGTTCAAGCGTAGCAGGACCTGCGGGTCACGTGATCAGGTTAGAACTCTATGGTTTTGCTAAAGGACATTTGGAGGTTCCTGTGATGTGTTCACCCGCAATGCACTGTAACGGTGAGAGACAGTCGTTACCGACCAATCCAAAATGGCCAGCCCCTGCCCATATAAGGGACCTGCTCCATCTTGATCGCTCTCTTGGGTTGCTGACTCTGGAAGAGGTAGGACCTCCGCAGCTTACAAGACGATTTACTAGGCCAAAGCCTTGCGGCCTTGGCCTATATCAAAGTGTATAGACTAAGCAATTCCCCGCTACTCATCGCAAGACCACTGGACCTAAATACTCCCCTAAATCCAGCAGATCTCTGCTATATAGTCCTCAAGAAGCTAAATTGGGCTTATCTGATCCCAACCGACTGTCAATCGCTGCTCATATGCATAGAGACTCTGTTATCTGGACTGTTACTATTGCTACATGTACAGAAATTCCTCGGTAAAAGTTCCTGCAAGTTTTCAGTTAACAGCGGTTGTGGACAATCCTTCATTTCTGCTTCACCTATTGCTCTTGGGAAGGGTGGCAATAGGCCTATCAAGAAACACAGCATTTAACCCTTGTCACCCTGGCGTCACGAGGGACAAGGGTTAACAGCGCCCTTAACTAAAATGAACAGCAACACCCTAAACTACCCTACACCCCCACAAGGCTTGTTCCCAATCCAGTCACCACAAATACACAAATACAATGTTTTGGCTCTCCCATAGAGCTGCATGGAGGGTGCGTGCTGGCAGACACTTACACCCTATCCTTTGTATAGGGAATACATTTTCCTAAACTGGACTACTCCTTTAAGTCCTTTCTGTACACAAGAATTCAATATAGGTTTCTGTTGACAGATCCCATTAGTTTAAACAGATTTGCTATCGATCTAATGTTTATGAGAAGGAGGCACTGGAAAGATCTAAGACATCTACAGGGTTGTTGTACGTACATTCTTGCTTATTAAAGGGGTAGTCCGCCCCTGGCATCTTATCCCCTATCCAAAGGATAGGGGATAAGATGTCAGATCGCCGCGGTCCCACTGCTGGGGACCCCAGGGATCACCGCTGCGGCACCCCGCCATCATTACTGCGCAGAGCGAGTTCGCTCTGTGCGTAATGACAGGCGATACAGGGGCCGGAGCAGCGTGACATCATGGCTCCGCCCCTCATGACATCCCGTCCCGTCCCCTTAATGCAATTCTATGGCAGGGGGCGTGACGACCACCACGCCTCCTCCCATAGGCTTGTATTGACGGGGGCGGGCCGTGACGTCACGAGGGGCGGAGCCGTGACGTAACGATGCTCTGGCCCCTGTATTGTCCGTCATTACGTGCAGAGCGATCTCGCTCTGCGCAGTAATGATGGCGGGGTGCTGCAGCGGTGATCCCCGGGATCCTCAGCAACGGGACCCCGGCGATCTGACATCTTATCCCCTATCCTTTGGATAGGGGATAAGATGTCTAGGGGCAGAGTACCCCTTTAAGAAGGTTTTGCATTGTTTTTTACACCGAGAAGTTGGGTGACACAATGAAGAATTCACATAGCATGAACTGTGGCGGCCAGAAAATGACAAGGAATGAGCGGAAGGAGGTACACGATGCCTTGGAGATAACATTCCTGCACTGAGTGGCATGAAGGTCAATGGGGCCTAGATTGTGGCTCAGAGAGGTAACACTGGGAGTCTGTGCTGCAGCCTGCAGCACTTCTCACCAGGTCCTTATTACCTGCGGTTCTCGCAGCATTAAACAAGCACCGGCACATACACAGCAACAGAACGAGGAGTCTTTGCCCAAAACAATGTTCCTGCTATTTAAACACAAGGCATGTTATTGTATTCAGTTATATGCTTTGTGTATATCTATGCCAAATATGTCATACCACCATCTCTGCCAACTTAATTCATGTTGAAGGAATTTCCCTTAATGGATCAGTGGTAGGGTTGCCACCAGGCCGGTGTTTTACGGCACAGACGGTATTTTGGCCACCCTGCTGGTATTTTTATATATTCGTGTCATAAGGTGAACACTGATGCAAAATAGCCAGTAGTGCTGTGCAAGTACTCAAGAAAGGGGTAACAAAATCTAAAATATATTAGCCTCTATGGGAGGGACAATGGCTACAAATATTCGTCCATATATTCGCAAAATATCGCAAATTCAAATATGGCCCTTACCGCTCATCACTAGTCTTGTGATCCCTGAAAACCCAGTCCTTTTGGAAATTTCCTCTTTACTTTATTAGACCAGAAGTTAGGTGTTAAAGGGGTACTTCGCTGCTTGGCGTTTGGAACAAAACGTTCCGAATGCTTGGAGTCGGCGCCGGGAGCTCGTGACATCATAGCCCCGCCCCTCATGACGTCAAGCCCCGCCTCCTCAATGCAAGTCTATGGGAGGGGCGTGACAGTCACACATAGGCGGAGTCATGACGTCACGATACTCCGGCCCCGTAGTCGTGAGGCTTCAGACTCGGAGCCTTGACACAGGTTGGTGCTGCATGAGAGATTGCGGTCCCGTGATCGGACATGTTATCCCCCTATCCTTTGGATACGGGATAAGATGTCTTAGGGCCGGAGTACCCCTTTAATGCAGACAACTTTTCCCTTTTAATATAAAACTATGTCGTTTTTCATCTTTTTAATTTCCTCTCCTCCTTTATCGTTACTCAATTGTTGAAAGACTTAACCCTTGTGTTTAGATCAATGCATTGCTTTTACATTCACCAGATGCCAAGGGGCTCCCTATACCAGTTATGGATGGGTAGAAAAAGAGTCCATGGAAAAAGAGTCAATTGACCACAAGACATTTCCTCCAAAGGGGTTAAACTTTTATTTGACTCAATTATGTGTCTATGTTGCTGTTCTATCATCTCATGTTCCCTGCTATAGAATGTGACTGTGTGACTAGGTGACATTCCCAGCATTCTTATTTTCTTATTTGTTCAGGGCTGCAGTCTGCTCTGATCATGTTCTCAGATAAGGTACAACCAGCAGTATCGGTGCAAATTATTAACTTGTACAAAATACTTTGCTGACCCTTATTTTAAAGTTTATCCCCTCCCCGATTTAAAAACGTATTTCTGAACACTTGCAGCCTGCTAGAATGTCTTTATTTAGAAGATGAATTGTAGTGTTCCTTGGTTATTCTTCCTGGAAATGGATGACTGTGTTGATGACTGCGTGTTACCATTCCTCTTGTCATTAGGGTGGTGGTTTATCGCACAGTCTTACAATTGTAGAACGTTAGTGTTGTACCTTACTACTTTTGACTTCTTTAACTTTTTTTTCTTTTTCAGTCTTTGAGTTATTATTATAATTTTTTTTGTGTATTGAGCTGTAGTTTATTGGTAGCACTATCCAGGCATGCTGGGATTTATAGTTTTGTGACAGCTGGAGGCACACTGGTTAGGAAACACCGCTGTATACAGTACCAGAGCCCTATACTGACAGGTGCCCCTGCTCCTAGCGGGGCTGAGCTGTGCCCTTGGCTATGCAGCGCTACATACTGAACTGCCTGTAAAGGTAAGTAGTGATGCATTGCCAAAACATTGCCAAACGCCACCAGGGGCGGATCCAGAGTCGAGTCTCGGGAGGGGCACTATTAGAGAATTTTGCGTTGGCGGACAGAAAATAAGGTGTTGCTTAAGGAACTTACAATATTATTAAATATATCTAGTATAATAATCAAATATACCAATTACCACAGAATGGGAAAGAGATAAAGACGTTTTTACCATTTAAAACTACAACTCCCAGTATGACCTAAGTAGTGGTGAGGGGATGCTGGGAGTTGTTGTTTCACCCATCATTACTGCAAAACTTTCCAGTGATGGGACAGTCAGGACACTACACAATGATATCAGCGACTACAGGTGACGTCTTCTCTATAGTCTTTCCTTATCTAATTCAGATGGTACATACCGCCAGGTCCAGCTAAATGTTCTTGCTGAAGAACTTGACGCCCAGATGACTCCTCACTATGTCAGCGGATACTGATCCTCTATATGAAAACAAGTATTATTAGAAACCTTCCAAACACTGTATCCTTTGAATATAATACTGGCACACACCCTCTGAAAATAATTCTGGCACACTGTACCCACTAAATATAATACTGCCACACACTGTACCCACTGAATATAATACTGCCGCACACTGTACCCCTGAATATAATACTGCCACACACTGTACCCACTGAATATAATACTGCCACACACTGTACCCCTGAATATAATACTGCCACACACTGTACCCACTGAATATAATACTGCCACATACTGTACCCCTGAATGTAATACTGCCACACACTGTACCCACTGAATATAATACTGCCACACACTGTACCCCTGAATATAATACTGCCACACACTGTACCCACTGAATATAATACTGCCACACACTGTACCCCTGAATATATTACTGCCACACACTGTACCCACTAAATATAATACTGCCACACACTGTACCCCTGAATATAATACCGCCACACACTGTAACCCTGAATATAATACTGCCACACACTGTACCCCTGAATATATTACTGCCACACACTGTACCCACTGAATATAATACTGCCACACACTGTACCCTTGAATATATTACTGCCACACACTGTACCCATTAAATATAATACTGCCACACACTGTACCCCTGAATATAATACTGCCACACACTGTACCCCCTGAATATGATACTACCTCACACTGTACCCCCTGAATATAATACTGCCACACACTGTAACCTCTGAATATATTACTACAACACACTGTACGCTCTAAATATCCCTCTGAATACAATACCGTGATGTATTGTGGCTAATGAAAACCGTACTACCCCAGAAATTCCTTATACTCTCTGCCCCTCATATATAGTAATAATGCCCCATCCTGTGCCCCCACATATAACTATGGCCCACCCTGTTCTCCCTCATAATAATAATGCCCTCTGTCCTGTCCCCCTAGCATATAATGCCCCCCTGTGCTGTGCCCCTCACATATAATGCCCCTGTAATGTTCCCCTCACATATAATGCCCCTGTAATGTTATAATGCCCCCTGTCCTGCACCCTCAGGGGGCATTTTAAGTAATGGGCACAAGACAGGGGGGGCATTATAAGTGAGTGGCACATGACAGGG
Source organism: Hyla sarda (assembly GCF_029499605.1). Taxonomy (NCBI): domain Eukaryota; kingdom Metazoa; phylum Chordata; class Amphibia; order Anura; family Hylidae; genus Hyla; species Hyla sarda. The sequence continues at coordinate 106,215,065 of NC_079198.1, read as the reverse complement.
GGGCATTAAATGAGTATGCTTTAAAGTGTCCTCTTCTCACCCCTATAACCCTTTTATTTTTCTGCATACAGGACTATATGAGGGCTTATTTTTTGTGATGTGATCTGAAGTTTTTGTCAGGACCATTTTTATTTAGATTTTATTTTTTTTTAGTTATTGAAGTGACCAAAAATACGCACTTCTGGACTTTGATATTTTTTCATGCTTTCACCTTTCAGTGTGCAACTTAACTATTATATTTTATTAGTTCACACATTTGTGCATGTGGTGCTACCATATGTTAAGGGTTTATGTATAGGGGTTTCCTTACATTATTTCATTAAAAAAAATGGGAACAAAGGGTGATTCAAACTTTTATTAGGCAAGGGGTAAATCACATTTATTACTTTTTTAAATGTATTTTTTTTTACACTTTTTTGGTCCCCATGTATAGGCCGGTATAGGCCAGTGAGAAAAGGGACATAATACTGCGGGACTATATACATCAGCTGTGCTGTACCCACTGCCCTGGCTACTATATATATATATATATATATATATATATATATATGTTTCTATGCATAAATATAGCTGCCAGGGCAGTGGGTACAGCACAGATAAGCTGATGTATATAGCCCAACAGTATTATGTCCCTATATACGAATGTCTGTGCTGAACTGGTTAACACATACTACATATATTATATACGTAATATGGGCCAGGCAGGGAAGAGAACACAGCAGACATTGGCATACAGTGACATATACTGACATAACACTGCCGGGCTATATACATCAGCTGTGCTGTACCCACTGCCCTGGCTACTATATATATATATATATATATATATATATATATATATATATATATGTTTCTATGCATAAATATAGCTGCCAAGGCAGTGGGTACAGCACAGATAAGCTGATGTATATAGTCCTGCAGTATTATGTCCCTATATACGTGCTGTGTGTCCTCTGAACTGGCCCATACTACATATATTATATACGTAATATGGGCCAGGCAGGGCAGAGAACACAGTACAGACATTGGTATATAGTGACATAACACTGAGGGGCTATATACATTAATTGTAGCCTTGACTACTATATACATGCATATATTTATAGCAACCAGGGCAGTGGTACAGCACAGCTGAGGTATATAGCCCTACAGTGTTTCCCAACTAGGGTGCCACCAGCTGTTGCAAAACTACAACTCTGGTTGGCTGTCTGGGCATGCTGGTAGTTGCAGTTTTGCAACAGCTGGAGGCACCCTGTTTGAGAAACACATGACTGTATATCAATGACTGGCCCATACTGCATATACTATATGTAGTAGGCCAGAGAGGGCACAGCAGTCACTGGTATACAGGTAGTGACTGACATGCCCGGACACTGGGACTTCACTACAGACCTCCTCACCTCTGATGGCCGCCCTGCAGATCGGAGACTGTCAGACTGGACGGAGCTCCGCTGGTATGGAGGATACAGGCCGCAGAGGCTGTACAGCTGGCAGGCAGTGTCTTCAGCTCTGCGGTGAGCAGCCTGCGGAGGGGTCGGACGAGCAGGGACTAAGTTGCCGCGTCCATCAGCTCCCTCTCTTAAAGGGGCAGCAGGAGCTGGAGCAACGTGTGAAAGGTGAGGGGACAGTGGAGCCGGGGACAGCTCCTGCTTCTCAATAATAGGGGCAGCAATCTCGGGGGGGGGGGGGGGGGGGGGCAATTGCCCCGTTGCCCCCCCCCCCTGGATCCGCCACTGAATGCCACTCCATACACCATTGTTTCCCTACCAGGGTGCCCCCAGCTGTTGCAAAACTACAACTCCCAGCAAGCCCGGACAGCTGCTGCCATTGACAATGAAAGGAGCATTGAAAGGAGCCGTCTACTCCTTTCATTGGCGGAGACATTTCTGTCTTCTTCTGGGCATCAATCAATCATCTACTTATCACCTATGCTAGTGTTTCCATACCAGGGTTCAAGCTGTTGCAAAACTACAACTCCCAGCATGCCCGGACAGCCATTGGCTGTCCGGTCATGCTGGGAATTGTAGTTTTGCAACAGCTGGAGGCACCATAGTTGGGAAACACTGTCCTAGGCTATGGATGAGGGATAATTTACCAAGATGCAAGTAAAAGTGAATTCTTCACCCAATTCAGACCATAAGGTAATGCATCTGCTGATGTCCCTGAAGGACATGTAAGCCTCAGCATTAGTGTTGCTCGCGAATATTCGCAATACGAATTTTATTCGCGAATATCGCATATTCGCGAATTTGCGAATATAGCACTATAAATTCGTAATAACGAATATTGTTTTTTTTTTTTTTCACAGTACACATCACTAGTGTTGAGCAGCATAGGCCATATTAGAATTCGCGAATATTCGCGAATATATGGACAAACATTCGTCATATATTCGCGAATATTCGCATAGTCATAATATTCTCGTTTTATTTTCGCATATGCGAAGTGTCGCGAATGCGAAAATGAACATATGCGAAAATCAGCATATACAAAATTAGCATAAGTGAAAATTCGCATATACGAAAATTAGGATATGCACATTTTCGCATATGCGAAAATTCGCACAGTGGTATTAGAGCCTTCTTTACACCACACGAGCTGGAAGCAGAGAGGGATGATCACTGTGATGTGTACTGTGTGCAAAAAAAACAAAAAACGAATATTCGTAATTACGAATATATAGTGCTCTATTCGCGAATTCGCGAATATACGATATACGCGAATAAAATTCGCATTGCGAATATTCACGAGCAACACTACACATCACAGTGATCATCCCTCTCTACTTCCAGCTTGTGTGGTGTAAAGAAGGCTCTAATACTACTGTGTGAGACTGGCAAGCGAATTTTCGCATATACAAAGATTTACACAAGTTAATTTTTGCACATGCGAATTATTGTATGCGTTAATTTTCGCATGCGCGAACTATTCGTTCATGCGAAAATAAACCGCGAATATTATGAATATGCGAATTTCGCGAATATATGACGAATATTTGTCAATATATTCGCGAAATATCGCGAATTCGAATATGGCCTATGCCGCTCAACACTACTCAGCATAGACAAAGCATACTAAACTAATGCATTCATTACTAGTGTTGCTCGCGAATATTCGCAATACGAATTTTATTCGCAAATATCGCATATTCGTGAATTCGCAAATATCGCATATTCGCGAATTTGCGAATATTCGCGAATATACCGCTATATGTTCGTAATTACGAATATTCGTATTTTTTTTTTTTTCACAGTACACTGTGATCCCCCCTCTCTGCTTCCAGCTTGTGTGGTGTAAGAAGGCTCTAATACTACTGTGTGAGACTGGTGTGCGAATTTTCGCACATGCGAAAATTAGTATATGCCAATTTTCGCATATGCGAATGTTTTGTTTTATGCTAATTTTGTATATGTTAATTTTCGTATATGTTATTTTCGCATACACGAATTTTCGTATATGCGAAAATAAAACGCGAATATTCGCGAATATATGACGAATATTCGTCCATATATTCGCGAATTCGAATATGGCCTATGCCGCTCAACACTATTCATTACTAGTGTTGAGCGGCATAGGCCATATTCGAATTTGCGATATTTCGCGAATATATGGACGAATATTCCTCATGCATTCGCTAAATTTGCATATTCGTAAGAATCGCATGCGAAAATTAACATATACAAAAATGAACACATGCGAAAATTCGCACGCCAGTCTCACACAGAGCATTCTTACACCACAAGCTGATGTGTACTGTGAAAAAAAAACTAAACTAAAAAAAAAGAATATTCGTAATTACGAATATAAAGTGCTATATTCGCGAATATTCGCGAATATGCGATATTCACGAATAAAATTCGCATTGCGAATATTCGCGAGCAACACTATTCATTACAGCTGTTAGATAGTCCACCTATTGTACCATGTGACGTTGGACTTGTAGGCTATATTAGGGCCTTTCAAAAACTTTACGCACTTAGTTTTTTATTATTTATTTCAAAACAAATGACATCACTTTTCGATGCTAGTCACATGACACACTAAGACCTGACACGCTACGACTCCCCCCGCCTTCACCCTTTCCAACGAAAATAGAAAAGTGCTGAAACTTTTTGAACTTCCCTCACAATAAACAGGATTGGCAAGTTATGGGTAGTTGTATTTTCAAAAAATACAAGCAGGGTCACACAGAGGGCACATCCGCAGCATATTTCAAGCTGCGGATGCACCAACGGCAGTCATAGAGTGACTACAGAGCAAGCTCCCGGCTGCAGCCTGGTAGCTCTGTGTGTGCGCTGGTGACTGCTGGCAGATTTCTACAGCGGGAAATCCACCGCTACGAGCGGACCCGCAGAGCTACCTGTGTATCTCGTTCTGCAGTCTCTCCGTGTCTGCCGCGGCAGAAATATGAAATGTGATGCGCGTGAAAAAAGATGCGCCTTGTGTGACCCGGCCCTACAGAGGCAAGAATCGTTGCTTATCTTCACACAAGGTCATCATGCAAGTTTACTAGGAGAAAGGTTTGATCTCTACAGAATTCAGTTTTTAGGAAAAATAACCTTTTATGTCCTGTTACACCAGCTCCATTTCACCCATCATCAATTAGACTTCTAGAATGCATGGTCCAGACTACTAAGGCCTCGTTCAAATTGCCGTCAGACTCCGCTATTCGGAGTTCCAACGGCAATCCGGCCAAAAGGACAGGAGTTTAGCGGAGAAAAAAATTGTGCAAGCTCTATTTTTTTTCTCCGCTAAATTCCTGGAAAATTACTGGATCACCGTGTAAATGAATGGTGTTTTTGTGCCTGGAATTATTGGCAGGTTGGTAGTGGGGCCTGTAAGGGTGCTTTCACACCACATTTTCAGCCTACGGCTGCCGGATCCAGCTGGGGGAGGGGAAAACCGTGCTCTTCCGTACCCCAGCCGGACCGCCGCTGAAATCCATTGACTTTAATGAGCCGACCAGAGACAACATTTGACTCTGGTCGGCTCATTTCTGCCCTGTATCCACTTTTGTGACCGGACCTAAAACCGTAGTATACTATGGTTTTAGGTCCGGTCAGAAAACCGGATATAGGACTAAAATGAGCCGACCGGAGTCAAACGGTGACTCTGGTCGGCTCGTTAAAAAGGCAATGGATTTCAGCGCTGGTCCGGCTGGGGTACGGAAGAGCACGGTTTCCCCCTCCCCCAGCCGGTTCCGGCAGCTGTAGACTGAAAACATGGTGTGAAAGCGCCCTAATTCCCTTTCTGGACTGTCAAGACTTTCAGTTTGGCTACAATCAGTACAGGTACTGCAATTCGCTTATTAAGGTGCATGCACACCACGTTTTCACTCTACGGGTGCCGGAGTACAATGGTGACTCTGGTCGGCTCATTAAAGTCAATGGATTAGGGGGTTGGTCCGGTTGGGCTACGGGAGCGCACGGTTTTCCCCTCCCCCAGCCGGATCCGGCACCCATAGAGTGAAAACGTGGTGCGCATGCACCCTTACTGGGCTTTAAAAAAAAAAAAGGTGTAACAAGAGGGGCTGTGAGGAAACTGGAACTTTAGTGGGAGTTGGAATCCTAAGGCCTGCTAGTCCCTTGTGGGACACGTAAACGGTGTGCGAGTAACACAGCTTGATGTTTATGGTTTATTCGGCTGACTGGTATTATTCCATTTGTATATCCAGATAACATATTGTTGGTTAGGGCTTGGACAAGCAGGATTTACTTCGTATTTTTAAGCCTGAAGCTCAAGGCTGTATTTTGTTTTGTGGTGAAAAATAAAGACAGTAAAAGCCCCGTTTGAACTTTGTGACAATGTCATTGCCTCTGACTGCTGTTTTGCTGTTATATGCCTGGCCCTACAGAGCTACATCTAAATGTTAGTATTGTATTGTCAACAGGATCTTCATCAAATCAATGCATTCTTCTTCATCAGTCCTCACAATTGGCAAAGTATAGTAATTAATATACATGTATTTTTAGTGTAAGATGTTATTCCCAGTATCTCAGGTCCTTGGAGCTTTATATAAAAAAGCAACGCGTCCTACATCTTGGATGAAAAAATATTTCTGACCATGTGAAAATGCAAACTGCGGCAGTCAGGCATCACCCGCCGATCCCCATTGTGCATCTTCCACATAAGGATCCGGAAGAACAAAGCCTTTCGAGGACAGGCAACTTCAGATATAGAAACCTGGCGCGTTCTTGTGCTGTGCGAACAATACGCAGGTGCCACTGTCACTGTGGAGACAACTTCAATAGATTTGATTCCAGCCAGAGAGAATGTTTAAGTTGAGGATGTGAGGGAAATGGCAAGATCACAAGAGCGCTTCTCTCCACCCCTCCCATCCTATTGTGCTGCCCCCTGCTGTGCTGACAGACTTTGATGCATTAATTGGCACCTAGAATCAACAGGAGGAGTCTATGAGCGGCTTTATGCACTCAAGTCAACCATGGCAGAGACATGGGCAATCTCTTCTAATAATATATTCGCTTTGTTATTTCTGATGGGTTACTGCCAATTACATTTGGGCACCATTTTCATCTTCGTATACATTATGATACATGATGGCATGTGCTAGTGCATACACAAATCTGCTCTCTTTGCAGCCCTGTCCCGATGCATTACCTACTAAGGCATCCATATTTAGTGATGCATGGAGTCCTGCTACCATCTGTAGGGCACAATACCACCGCGCCAATTAGAAATGACACTTCACATAGATGACTCTTTATTCCAGGGTCACTTTTATTTTCTCTAGTTCCCTTGGGAACAGGAACTGCGGTATGATATATTAGGTTTATTTATTGTGTATTGCCACAACGTTTAGCCTCCTCCGGGGAATAAGGGTTGGAACTCGCCTATTAAGTCGCATGTATGTGCAAGGCGCAGTCACTAATACATAATTTATGGGGCTTTGAAAAGGAGGGCGATGGTGAAAGAAAATTCTCGGGCAGGTAAAGGAATGGTGACAAATAGTTATTTATCACTGTATTACAGAAAAGGCATTTGGTCCCGTTCACACTGGCGTATGAAAATATGAGATGCATGCTGTAGATCCCTTCTGTATTCCGTCTGTTTTAGTTCTGTCATTTAGTATAAATTGTTTGTTTTTTATTTGCATTTGTTAGCTGCTATTTTTTCTTTAATGTAAATTTTTTTTGCTGTTTTTGTAATGTGGTGGAAATAGGAATGTTAAAAAGTGACATATACAAATAGAAACTATAAAAAAAAAATTAAAAAAAACCTCAGGCTAAGTTATGACTTATTTTTTTTTTTGAAAAACGGCAAGAAAAACGCCAATTCTGCCGCATGGCGTTTTTTCGACCAAAAAACGCTGCGGTCAGATGTTAGCTGTAAATCAATGAGAAATCGCAAAATTCTTATTCCACTTGGCGTTTTTCACTTTGCCGTTTAGTGTGCTCCATGTTGGGAGTAGTAGTACCTGTAGGTAAGAACAGATCACAGCGGGTATCACTACTGATTCCCGTTGCGATCGTCCTTTCTATTGCAGAGATGGAGCGGCTTTCTCCCGCGTTCGCATCTCTCCACTATACTCCGGCCAGTGATGTGAATAGAGCATCACTCATTCATATTTCCCTCAGAGCTGTGATTGGCTGCAACCATCCAGCCAATCCCCACTCTGGGCGGAAAATATTCACATCACTGGCCTGAGTATAGTGCAGAGATGCGAGCGCTGTTGTTACGCCGAGCGCTCCGGGTCCCCGCTCCTCCCCGGAGCGCTCGCTACACTCTCCCCACTGCAGCGCTCCGGTCAGATCCACTGACCCGGGGCGCTGCGATTACGCTTCCAGCCGGGATGCGATCCGCGATGCGGGTAGCGCCCGCTCGCGATGCGCACCCCGGCTCCCGTACCTGACTCGCTCTCCGTCTGTCCTGTCCCGGCGCGCGCGGCCCCGCTCCCTAGGGCGCGCGCGCGCCGGGTCTCTGCGATTTAAAGGGCCACTGCGCCGCTGATTGGCGCAGTGGTTCCAATTAGTGTGTTCACCTGTGCACTTCCCTATATCACCTCACTTCCCCTGCACTCCCTTGCCGGATCTTGTTGCCATCGTGCCAGTGAAAGCGTTTCCTTGTGTGTTCCTAGCCTGTGTTCCAGACCTCCTGCCGTTGCCCCTGACTACGATCCTTGCTGCCTGCCCCGACCTTCTGCTACGTCCGACCTTGCTTCTGTCTACTCCCTTGTACCGCGCCTATCTTCAGCAGTCAGAGAGGTTGAGCCGTTGCTAGTGGATACGACCTGGTCACTACCGCCGCAGCAAGTCCATCCCGCTTTGCGGCGGGCTCTGGTGAAAACCAGTAGTGACTTAGAACCGATCCACTAGCACGGTCCACGCCAATCCCTCTCTGGCACAGAGGATCCACTACCTGCCAGCCGGCATCGTGACAGTAGATCCGGCCATGGATCCCGCTGAAGTTCCTCTGCCAGTTGTCGCTGACCTCACCACGGTGGTCGCCCAGCAGTCACAACAGATAGCGCAACAAGGCCAACAGCTGTCTCAACTGACCGTTATGCTACAGCAGTTACTACCACAGCTTCAGCAGTCATCTCCTCCGCCAGCTCCTGCACCTCCTCCGCAGCGAGTGGCCGCTCCTGGTCTACGCCTATCCTTGCCGGATAAATTTGATGGGGACTCTAAGTTTTGCCGTGGCTTTCTTTCCCAATGTTCCCTGCATCTGGAGATGATGTCGGACCAGTTTCCCACTGAAAGGTCTAAGGTGGCTTTCGTAGTCAGCCTTCTGTCTGGAAAAGCCCTGTCTTGGGCCACACCGCTCTGGGACCGCAATGACCCCGTCACTGCCTCTGTACACTCCTTCTTCTCGGAAATCCGAAGTGTCTTTGAGGAACCTGCCCGAGCCTCTTCTGCTGAGACTGCCCTGTTGAACCTGGTCCAGGGTAATTCTTCCGTTGGCGAGTATGCCGTACAATTCCGTACTCTTGCTTCAGAATTATCCTGGAATAATGAGGCCCTCTGCGCGACCTTTAAAAAAGGCCTATCCAGCAACATTAAAGATGTTCTGGCCGCACGAGAAATCCCTGCTAATCTACATGAACTCATTCACCTAGCCACTCGCATTGACATGCGTTTTTCCGAAAGGCGTCAGGAGCTCCGCCAAGATATGGACTCTGTTCGCACGAGGCGTTTCTTCTCCTCGGCTCCTCTCTCCTCTGGTCCCCTGCAATCCGTTCCTGTGCCTCCCGCCGTGGAGGCTATGCAGGTTGACCGGTCTCGCCTGACACCTCAAGAGAGGACACGACGCCGCATGGAGAATCTCTGCCTGTACTGTGCTAGTACCGAACACTTCCTGAGGGATTGTCCTATCCGTCCTCCCCGCCTGGAAAAACGTACGCTGACTCCGCACAAAGGTGAGACAGTCCTTGATGTCTACTCTGCTTCTCCACGTCTTACTGTGCCTGTGCGGATGTCTGCCTCTGCCTTCTCCTTCTCTACTATGGCCTTCTTGGACTCTGGATCTGCAGGAAATTTTATTTTGGCCTCTCTCGTCAACAAGTTCAACATCCCAGTGACCAGTCTCGCCAGACCCCTTTACATCAATTGTGTAAACAATGAAAGATTGGACTGTACCATACGTTTCCGCACGGAGCCCCTTCTAATGTGTATCGGATCTCATCACGAGAGGATTGAACTTTTGGTCCTCCCCAATTGCACTTCTGAAATTCTCCTTGGACTTCCCTGGCTCCAACTTCATTCCCCAACCCTGGATTGGTCCACTGGGGAGATCAAGAGTTGGGGGCCCTCTTGTTCCAAGGACTGTCTAAAACCGGTTCCCAGTAACCCTTGCCGTGACTCTGTGGTTCCTCCAGTAACCGGTCTCCCTAAGGCCTATATGGACTTTGCGGATGTCTTCTGCAAAAAACAAGCTGAGACTCTACCTCCTCACAGGCCTTATGATTGCCCTATTGACCTCCTCCCGGGTACTACTCCACCCCGGGGCAGAATTTATCCTCTGTCTGCCCCAGAGACTCTTGCCATGTCTGAATACGTCCAGGAAAATTTAAAAAAGGGCTTTATCCGTAAATCCTCCTCTCCTGCCGGAGCCGGATTTTTCTTTGTGTCCAAAAAAGATGGCTCCCTACGTCCTTGCATTGACTACCGCGGTCTTAATAAAATCACGGTTAAGAACCGCTACCCCCTACCCCTCATCTCTGAACTCTTTGATCGCCTCCAAGGTGCCCACATCTTTACTAAACTGGACTTAAGAGGTGCTTATAATCTCATCCGCATCAGAGAGGGGGATGAATGGAAAACGGCATTTAACACCAGAGATGGACACTTTGAGTATCTGGTCATGCCCTTTGGCCTGTGCAACGCCCCTGCCGTCTTCCAAGACTTTGTTAATGAAATTTTTCGTGATCTTTTATACTCCTGTGTTGTTGTATATCTGGACGATATCCTAATTTTTTCTGCCAATCTAGAAGAACACCGCCAGCATGTCCGTATGGTTCTTCAGAGACTTCGTGACAATCAACTCTATGCCAAAATTGAGAAATGTCTGTTTGAATGCCAATCTCTTCCTTTTCTAGGATACTTGGTCTCTGGCCAGGGACTACAAATGGATCCAGACAAACTCTCTGCCGTCTTAGATTGGCCACGCCCCTCCGGACTCCGTGCCATTCAACGCTTTTTGGGGTTCGCCAATTATTACAGGCAATTTATTCCACATTTTTCTACCGTTGTGGCTCCTATCGTGGCTTTAACCAAAAAAAATGCCGATCCCAAGTCTTGGCCTCCTCAAGCGGAAGACGCCTTTAAACGACTCAAGTCTGCCTTTTCTTCGGCTCCCGTGCTCTCCAGACCTGACCCTTCCAAACCCTTCCTATTGGAGGTTGATGCCTCCTCAGTGGGAGCTGGAGCTGTTCTTCTACAAAAAAATCCTTCCGGGCATGCTGTCACTTGTGGTTTTTTTTCTAGGACCTTCTCTCCGGCGGAGAGGAACTACTCCATCGGGGATCGAGAGCTTCTAGCCATCAAATTAGCACTTGAGGAATGGAGGCATCTGCTGGAGGGATCAAGATTTCCAGTTATTATTTACACCGATCACAAGAACCTCTCCTACCTCCAGTCTGCCCAACGGTTGAATCCTCGCCAGGCCCGGTGGTCTCTGTTCTTTGCCCGATTTAATTTTGAAATTCACTTTCGGCCTGCCGATAAGAACATTAGGGCCGATGCTCTCTCTCGTTCCTCGGATGCCTCGGAGGTTGAACTCTCTCCGCAACACATCATTCCTCCTGACTGCCTGATTTCCACTTCTCCAGCCTCCATCAGGCAAACTCCTCCAGGAAAAACCTTTGTTTCTCCACGCCAACGCCTCGGAATCCTCAAATGGGGTCACTCCTCCCATCTCGCAGGTCATGTGGGCATCAAGAAATCTGTGCAACTCATCTCCCGCTTCTATTGGTGGCCGACTTTGGAGACGGATGTTGTGGACTTTGTACGAGCCTGCACTATCTGTGCCCGGGATAAGACTCCTCGCCAGAAGCCCGCTGGTTTTCTTCATCCCCTGCCTGTCCCCGAACAGCCTTGGTCTCTGATTGGTATGGATTTTATTACTGATTTACCCCCTTCCCGTGGCAACACTGTTATTTGGGTGGTCGTTGATCGATTCTCCAAAATGGCACATTTCATCCCTCTTCCTGGTCTTCCTTCAGCGCCTCAGTTGGCTAAACAATTTTTTGTACACATTTTTCGTCTTCACGGGTTGCCCACACAGATAGTCTCGGATAGAGGCGTCCAATTCGTGTCTAAATTCTGGAGGGCTCTCTGTAAACAACTCAAGATTAAATTAAATTTTTCTTCTGCATATCATCCCCAATCCAATGGACAAGTAGAAAGAATTAACCAGGTCTTGGGTGATTATTTACGACATTTTGTTTCCTCCCGCCAGGATGACTGGGCAGATCTCCTTCCATGGGCCGAATTCTCGTATAACTTCCGAGTCTCTGAATCTTCCTCCAAATCCCCATTTTTCGTGGTGTACGGCCGTCACCCTCTTCCCCCCCTCCCTACCCCCTTGCCCTCTGGTCTGCCCGCTGTGGATGAAATTTCTCGTGACCTTTTCATCATTTGGAGAGAGACCCAAAATTCTCTCTTACAGGCGTCATCACGCATGAAGAAGTTCGCGGATAAGAAAAGAAGAGCTCCTCCCATTTTTTCCCCTGGAGACAAGGTATGGCTCTCCGCTAAATATGTCCGCTTCCGTGTCCCTAGCTACAAGTTGGGACCACGCTATCTTGGTCCTTTCAAAATTTTGTCTCAGATTAATCCTGTCTCTTACAAACTTCTTCTTCCTCCTTCTCTTCGTATTCCTAATGCCTTTCACGTTTCTCTTCTTAAACCACTCATCATCAACCGTTTCTCTCCCAAATCTGTTCCCCCCACTCCTGTTTCCGGCTCCTCGGACATCTTCTCTGTCAAAGAGATTTTAGCATCTAAGAAGGTCAGAGGGAAAACCTTTTTTTTAGTGGATTGGGAGGGTTGTGGTCCAGAAGAGAGATCCTGGGAACCTGAGGACAACATCCTAGACAAAAGTCTGCTCCTCAGGTTCTCAGGCTCTAAGAAGAGGGGGAGACCCAAGGGGGGGGGTACTGTTACGCCGAGCGCTCCGGGTCCCCGCTCCTCCCCGGAGCGCTCGCTACACTCTCCCCACTGCAGCGCTCCGGTCAGATCCACTGACCCGGGGCGCTGCGATTACGCTTCCAGCCGGGATGCGATCCGCGATGCGGGTAGCGCCCGCTCGCGATGCGCACCCCGGCTCCCGTACCTGACTCGCTCTCCGTCTGTCCTGTCCCGGCGCGCGCGGCCCCGCTCCCTAGGGCGCGCGCGCGCCGGGTCTCTGCGATTTAAAGGGCCACCGCGCCGCTGATTGGCGCAGTGGTTCCAATTAGTGTGTTCACCTGTGCACTTCCCTATATCACCTCACTTCCCCTGCACTCCCTTGCCGGATCTTGTTGCCATCGTGCCAGTGAAAGCGTTTCCTTGTGTGTTCCTAGCCTGTGTTCCAGACCTCCTGCCGTTGCCCCTGACTACGATCCTTGCTGCCTGCCCCGACCTTCTGCTACGTCCGACCTTGCTTCTGTCTACTCCCTTGTACCGCGCCTATCTTCAGCAGTCAGAGAGGTTGAGCCGTTGCTAGTGGATACGACCTGGTCACTACCGCCGCAGCAAGTCCATTCCGCTTTGCGGCGGGCTCTGGTGAAAACCAGTAGTGACTTAGAACCGATCCACTAGCACGGTCCACGCCAATCCCTCTCTGGCACAGAGGATCCACTACCTGCCAGCCGGCATCGTGACAGCTGTATAGAGCCGCTCCACCTCTCTGCTATATTATGGACGATCGCATCGGGTGTCACGACTGACACCCGGGGCGATATGTCTATTACTACAGGTACTACTACTCCCATCAATGAACAGTCTGATCCATGCTGGGAGTAGTAGTACTACCTAAAAAAATTTGAAAAATAGAGAAAAAAAGTGAAACACACACACTTTATTAAAAACTTATTTAAATTTTGTTATAAAATATATAAATTTCGTTTAATAAAATTTTTTCCATCACTACTGCATCCTTTTTTTTTTTTTTTTCGGTACCCAACAAATTTTGGGTACCAAAAAAAACTGCCAAGGTGCAATTTCCACACAAATGAAAAATAGCCAGAAAAAAGTGCAGTTTTTTCAGGGGTTTTTTCTTGCGTTTTTATTTCAACCCAAAAATGCAGGACAAAAAAGCAAGTAGAAACTTAGCCTTAACGTTTGTATTTAAAATCAAATAACATGGATTTGATGGACATGTATATTGTGTGTGTGATGTCCCAGTGCAGGATATGCATCTCACAGTCCTATCAGCTTGAGTCCCTGCACGTCCCCAGGGCTCACCTGCATTGTACCCCTATAATCTGTATAATTGTTTATTATATGTAAAGGACCTTTGATATGGTCACATGGTTATTAGTCACATGATAATGGTTGTCACATGTTAAAGTCACATGTTTTGTTACCCAGAGAGCATCAGGTGACCAGATGACCCGCAGCTAGCCTATGGGCTCCTTGCTCAGCCCCCCTTTATAAGAGGGGGAGGTACTACAATCTCTCTCTTCCACCACCCTTTCTGCTGAGGTCAAGTCCAGTCCAGACGTCTCAGAGCCAGTGTCCAGTACATCTGGAGGCCTCAAGCCTAAATTGCAGCCACAAGTCAGTAAGTCAAGTCATCTATGCTGTCATCTTCAGTCAAGTCAAGTCACCGTGGCTGTCCTAAAGTCTGTGAAAGTCACTGCAAGTCCCAGCAAGTTGCGAGGTCTCCTGTGTTACTGGTCACCTCTCTGGGATCCTGGCCTAGCTGTATAGACTGTTACCATCTGTCTACCTCAGTAAAGCTACCATTAACCCTGACCTTGCCTTCTACTATTATTTGCCCTGCCTAACTAGGACTAGCGGTGCTACCGTTCGGGGTGTACAACATCTGCCCATACACCTCACATCGCAGCACTGTGGCACACCATCAGAAAACTAGCATAAAAAACCCCCATAAGACAAAAAAGTTAATAAAAACGGAAATTATTTAACTGCGTTAACATTGTTTTTTGTTCAATAGCCCCTTTAAGTTATGTTTACCTCTGTATTTGTTTTAGGTGTAAAATTAAGTGCTGGGGCCTTTTGTATTTTAACAAATAATTTGTCATGTCATTTGGAACGTATTTTGGGATGTAAACGCACCAAAAAATGTCCCAATTAAAAACATCTAAAAATGCTAAAAAAAAAATGCTCAAAAAGATTAAATATTTCAGACATCTTTTGCCTGTACATGCAGATGTTTTAAGGCTCACATAAGCCTCAAAAATGATGTGAGGATATGAAAAACGTCTGCTTTATGTCTACAAACAGCGCCATTCTTGTTTATGAGTTCTGTCTGGTATTGCAGTCTAGCTCCATTGACCAAAGTAAATGAAATGCACACTGTCAGATTCAGAAACTTTTTAAATGCTGTACATCTTGGCAAAAACATAAACTTTTCGAATATACTTCTTATAAAATGTATTTCCTTTTTATAAAAAAAAATCATGGCGTATAAAAAATGACCACTAGGGGTCCCCATATCATTCAGTACATAATCCTGTTCGGCTGCAGCATCATCTTTGTCCAACCTGAAGCCCAGACTGGGACAAAGTCCAGGAAGTGAGGGTGGGACTAGCACTCCCCTGTGCTCACTCCTGTCCTATCAGACTGCAGCATGAAAACAGAGAGGAGGGGGTTACAGAGCAGACTGCAGTTATTGGATGAAGAGACGCTGCACGGCTGACTCAGGGAGGAAGTGAATGCATGGTGAGTGAGGGCGGGCTCCGTGCTTACCTTGGACACACCCCTTCCTGAGCAGTGGATGTGAGCAGCAGATCAGAGGGATTTGGGAGCTATATATATATATATATATATATACACAGAAGCTAGACACATAAAAAACATGTATCTGCATGACATAGTGAGTAACATATACAGTGATTCCCCGACCTGCAATGGCCCCGACATACGATAATTTCAACATACGATGCTTTTGTATGTCGGGGCTATCGCATAAACGGCTATCCAGCAGCACAGACTGCTTCAGCTGCTGCCGGATAGCCGTTTAAGGTGCCCCGTGTGTTCCGGCGATGATCACTCACCTGTCCCGGTGCTCCGGAGCGTCCTCTTCAGGATCCCCTGCATCGCCGGCGCTCTCCATTGTCGTCATCACGTCGCCGCGCACGCCGTCCCATCATCCAATCGGAGCGGCGTGCGCAGCGACGTGATGACAGCGATGAAGAGCGATGATCCCAGGCAGCAGAGCCGGTCCAGAGAGGCGGGGACACCCTGGGGACCCGGCGACAGAGATGGAGGGCGACAGAGATGGAGGGCGACATCCAGGGCAGCGGTGACGGTCCGGAGCAGCGGGGACAGGTGAGTATAACTTCCTATTCTTTTCATTGCACGGATCCCTCAACATACGATGATTTCAACTAACGATGGTCCATTTGGAACAAATTACCATCGTATGTTGAGAGACCACTGTACAAGCATTATTTTTTCTGTGATATGACAGATACGCTTTATGAATGATTAAAAATGTCATGAAATAAAAGAACAGGTCATAAAGGATCACATATCATGGAACCATGTCCCTACCGGCATAAGGAGAGGATAGTGATATGCCCTGAATTCCAGTGCATGGATAGATACACAAATTATCATTTTTACCTGTATAGAGCTGTGTTTCCCAACGGGAGTGCCTCCAGCTGTTGCGAAACTACAACTCCCAGCATGCCCGGAGAGGATAGTGGAGAGGATAGTGATATGCCCTGAATTCCAGTGCATGGATAGATACACAAATTATCATTTTTACCTGTATAGAGCTGTGTTTCCCAACGGGAGTGCCTCCAGCTGTTGCGAAACTACAACTCCCAGCATGCCCGGAGAGGATAGTGGAGAGGATAGTGATATGCCCTGAATTCCAGTGCATGGATAGATACACAAATTATCATTTTTACCTGTATAGAGCTGGGTTTCCCAACGGGAGTGCCTCCAGCTGTTGCGAAACTACAACTCCCAGCATGCCCGGAGAGGATAGTGGAGAGGATAGTGATATGTCCTGAATTCCAGTGCATGGATAGATACACAAATTATCATTTTTACCTGTATAGAGCTGGGTTTCCCAACGGTAGTGCCTCCAGCTGTTGCGAAACTACAACTCCCAGCATGCCCGGACAGCCTTCGGCTGTCCGGGCATGCTGGGAGTTGTAGTTTCGCAACAGATAGAGGCATGCTGATTGGAGAAACACTGCCATATAGAGAATCCTCCATCTGCAATGTTATAAATGAATGCAGCAAAATCAAACCCAGTCCTGTAGTAATTCACCCTGAATCACAGGAGCAAAATACGGGAGAAATGTGTCTGTGGTTATGGCGCACATTGTGAGATTAGGGAGCTGTGGTCAGATAGCTTTCACCGCAAACCATACAGGACAAGAACATCTGTCAGATCCTATATCAGCCTATAGCGGCGAGCACCACGGATATATATTCAAACACCAGAGGGCGCCTTCACATAGGACTTGGTTCAACAAACATCGGTAATGCGCAATGTTTTTCCCTCTTAAATAAGGGATTCAATGTTTTAAAACAAATATACATGGGATTGAATGCAATGCAAAATCTGCCAAATCGTAGGTACGTTATGTTACTTGTATTGTGTCTAGGGATCGACCGATATCGTTTTTTTAGGGCCGATACCGATAATCGGTAGAGGTCAGGGCCGATAGCCGATAACTTATACCGATATTCCGGTATAAGTTATCGGCTATTTATCCCCCCCGCGACACCGCTGCAGATCATTGATTTAAAGCGGGCGCTTTAAATCAATGCACTGCAGTGGCTTTTGCGGTGCCATAGGCCGCTGCCGCCACCACCCGCTTCTCTCGCCCTACCTGTCAGGGTGGTCCGGGCCATCCTTCCTTCCTGTAGTGTCCGGCGGCATTCCGGGTGGAGGGTGAACCGGTCCGGGCTGCCCTTCTTCTCCGGGGGTCATCTTCTCCACGCCGGGCAGGCTCCGGCCTAGTAACGCAGTATAGATGCCGCTGCGCAGTGACGCCCGTGCGCAGCGAGGCACCTGACGTCACGGCGTAGCGGCGTCTATGCAGCGTACTAGGCCGGAGCCTGCCCGGAGTGGAGAAGAGCACCCCCAGAGAAGAAGGACAGCGCGGACCGGTTCACCCTCCACCCAGACCGGTATAGCAGTATGGGCAAAAATCCATACCGTGGGAGAAAAAAACGGTATCTGGTTCATACCGGTATACCGCCCAGCACTACGGTGGGGGTGCGGGGGGCGGGGCATTATCGGCTTATCGGCAAGGTAATTGCCGATACCAATAATGCCCAAAATCGTGATTATCGGCCGATAATATCGGCCATACTCGCCCTGCCCCCTGGCCTGCTCGCAGCGGCAATCCACTGCTCCGAGCAGCCACACAGGGGCCTGCGAGTCACCACGCGCATGCGATATCTTAGTACACTGCAGTGTTCACATATGTTTCTGTGGTGAGGGTGTGATGGAGGGCAGATGTTGTTACCCTAGGGGCAGATGGCATTGACCCCTTGTATTCGTGATGCCAGGTCGTGGTTTAACCTCTGCACCACCCGAAGGAATACACCTGGATCCTGGGCTAGGCACAGGGGCAAATAATGACTCCAATGCCAAGTTACGGAACAACGGCAGCTTTACTGAGGTAGACAGGTGTAATAGTCTTGACAGCTCAGTTAGGCCCAAGGAGGTGACCAGTGACTTCAGAAACTTTAGGGCTCGCTGGGACTTATAGTGGATTTGGACAATTTGCTGCAGGCCCACACTGACTTGATACAGACTGATTTTGACTAGACTGACCTCACTCCGTATGTAGTTTACCAGGTTTTGACATTCACCTGTGGGGTAGTGGACTTGGCTGCATGGTAGGCTTTAGGCCTCCTCAGGACACCAGACACTCTCTCTGGACTTCACTGCTCTGTATCTCAGCTAAGCAGGAACTAAGGAGGACTGAACTAGCTCCTTCCAGGGTTTATATGGGGAAACTCTGGAGGGGTCCTATAGGTCACCCTATTAGTCACATGGTCACTGGTACCTTCCTTGGTTACAATACATGACAACAGGGGGCGTTGGCAGAACATGCCAGCGCTAGGATCATTTGGAAATGCGCCATCTCTGTAGACTTGTCAATTCTTTCTGCGGAGATTGAAATTGGGATTTCCATGGCAGAGATTCTAACTGTGTGCACGGAACAGCAGAATCCCATTGAAAACAATGGGACAGAATTGAAAACAATGGGACTCAGCAGCAACGGAATTTCCAAGCAGAATTCCAAATTTCACTATGTGATTAAGCCCCATTGTACAAATTGGACCTGTGTCTCTCTTTATGTGATAGTAACTGAGCAAAGTGATTCTGAGACAGTTTATTTTTTTGTGACATATTGGGGAAGATTTATCAAAACTTGTGTAGAGGAAGAGTGGTGCAGTTGCCCATAGCAACCAATCAGCTCTACTTTCATTTTATAGAGGCCTCCTTACAAAGGAAAGAATTGATCTGATTGGTTGCTATGGGCAACTGCACCGCTCTTCCTCTACACAAGTTTTGATGAATCTCCTCCATCCTTCTTTATATCAGCACAAGCACAAGACATTACAATTTTATTTTTATGATAACATAAGGTTTTTGGATAGGGGCATTCATTTTTTTTTATACTTTATTTATTGAAAAACGTTTTATTTTCATACTTTCTGATGTGTGTTATACTATACTGCAGTACATCTGTACAGATGTCTGTGAGACCCTTTGGCTGGGCTTCATAGGTTTCAATACTTGACAGACAGGAGGCCATCATCAGACTTTCGGCTGCCATGGCAACCTTCGCAACCCCATGACTGCATTGTAAGGTCGTCAATAGGGAACAGGGAGTGCCCCCTCCCCCTGTCAATCTTATAGATGCTGTGTTCAGTACTGTATTATGCTGTGGGCACAACACCAGTATACACCTTACACAAAGATGGTGCTCGTATAGATGGTACCAGGATCAGCCAACATTCACCCGCAGTCCTTTGGATATAATAGGGTTGCCACCTTTCTTGTAATAAAAAAATACCGGCCATGGTAATTTGTATAATTAATTATATATACGTGACATGTGACATCACAAGAAGCTCCACCCATGCCCATGCGCATTGTGTTACGTACCAGCCCAGCGTCAGCGAATTCATTCCTCAGCCACCTGAGGTCAACAGCGGGGGGGGGGACACCGGGCAAGAGTGGATCACGGAGGGCCCCATGTGTTTCTCAGCCATGTGTGAGCTACATCTATATAGGTGCACTGCCCACATACAATAACATGTATTTCCTTTTTTTTTTAAATAGATCTTTTAATACCTCCACATATGAATTGTTACTACATACTGACCCCACATCAGTTATATACTGGTCCCCACAAATGAATTTATACTATATACTGACCCCCATATATGAATAAATACTATATACTGACCCCATATATGGATTTATACTATATAATTTTCAGCGGCATGATTGATAAATGTATATACGATTTATCAGCGCACAACCCACTCGTGGTGGTCTTTAATGTGAACTGTGCTCCAGTACCCCAATCTGTATACAAAGATTTACCCTACCTTAAATAATACTGTAACTGAATATCCCCACACCATAACAGGGCTGAACAATACCACCATACACCAAGACTGGATAACACCCCCATACCAGAAGTGAACAATACCACCATACCAAGACTAGATAATACCGCCATAACAGGGCTGAACAATACCACCATGCCAGAAGTGAAAAATACCACCATACCAAGAGTGGATAACACTGCCATACCAGAAGTGAAAAATACCACCATACCAAGACTGGATAACACCGCCATAACAGGGCTGAACAATACCACCATACCAAGACTGGATAAGGCTGGGTCCACACTACGTTTTGTCCCATACGGGAGCGCATACGGCAGGAGGGAGCTAAAACCTCGCGCTCCCGTATGTGACCGTATGCGCTCCCGTATGCCATTCACTTCAATGAGCCGACCGGAGTGAAACGTTCGGTCCGGTCGGCTCATTTTTGCGCCGTATGCGCTTTTACAACCGGACCTAAAACCGTGGTCAACCACGGTTTTAGGTCCGGTTGTAAAAGCGCATACGGCGCAAAAATGAGCCGACCGGACCGAACGTTTCACTCCGGTCGGCTCATTGAAGTGAATGGCATACGGGAGCGCATACGGTCACATACGGGAGCGCGAGGTTTTAGCTCCCTCCTGCCGTATGCGCTCCCGTATTGGACAAAACGTAGTGTGGACCCAGCCTAACACTGCCATACCAGAAGTGAAAAATACCACCATACCAAGACTGGATAACACCTCTATAAAAGGGCTGAACAATACAACCATGCCAAGACTGGATAACACCGCTATAAAAGGGCTGAACAATACAACCATGCCAAGACTGGATAACACCGCCATACCAGAACTGAGCAATACCACCATGCCAAGATTAGATAACACCGCCATAACATGATTGAACAATATCACCACAGAAGCCATCGTTCTGCATAAGGGTACATTGACACGTGTATATTTTACTGTGTGTTTTGCTGCTGATTTTCATACTCATTGAAATCAAGGGGCAGCTATATCAGCTGCAGAAAATCAGCAAAGGGCAGCAAAATATGTGTTAACATGGACGGATTTGTTTTCAAACTCAAACCGTGTTTCCCGCTGTGAGTGTGAATGGGGATGGGCTGTCTGCGGTAAATTTACAGCAGCAGAATTTCCACTGCGGAAAAAGTCCGCCACAGATCTCATTGCAGTCAATAGGGTTTGTAGCAGATTTTCCACAGAGGAAATTCCACTGCCAAAAATCTGCTGTGGAAAGCTCGCCCACATTCACACTAGGGAAACACGGTACGAGTATGAAAATAAATCTGCTCATGTGAAGGCAGCCTAAGGGACAGTTCACACTGTGTATTTTCTGCAGCATAAATAAGGATGTGTGTGTTTTGAGCCTAAGGCTGATCCTTATACTTCTACAGAAGCTGCAGAGCCAGAGGGAACTGTATATCACAGAGTAAAATACAAGTACTAAAATTCCCAGTGTGCTCTGTCTCTGAGAAGATCCTCGGAGCCTGAATAAAAGATGGACATCCAGTGATAGCGCTCCTAGCTGTTTAGGAAAAATATTGAAACCCAGGATTACCGGACAAAATATAAAAAATAAAAAAAAAGGTTTATTTTGGACAACGCATTTCGAAGGCTCCGTCCTCTTTGTCAGATTCACCTGATATTTGCTTCACAGCCTGGAGTGCTATCTCTGGATGTCCGATTTTGTATTTAAGTCATGTCTCCTGTTCAGAAACGCAACACACCTTTCCCAATATGCCATACCCTTTTGAGACCCAAAAGTGTCTAAAAATTGTCTAACACACTTCCAGACACTGAAAACAGGCGTCAGGAGTGGAGAAAGCCAGTGTGATAAAGTTTACTGTGAGATTGTAGTCAACTGCAGGGCTCGCATTACACATGTGCGTACGAGTCACTTTCTGCAGGATTCTATGCAGATTCAGGCTATTTTCTACAACATTGTGATCTTGTATCATGGTATATAAAAGCAGATTGCATTTACCTATATAAAAATACAGGATCTGCTACAGTACCAGCTGTGACTCACGGGAACTATAAGTCACAGCATGTTCACTCCACATGCAGGTTAAAGGGATATTCTGGGATTCTTTGAATCTAAGACAGGCAGCAAAGTTACTAATTAACTTTACTGACCGTGTTTGGTGGCTTGTATTGAATTTCTTTGTCTTTCTTTTCCCCAAAAGTTCATTTTCTGCGGCCTATAAAATGAGTGTTGTCTCTGACCTTTTCCAGCTTGCTGTGTGGACTGAGACAATACATCACAAGTCAGGGTCTAAAAGGGGGCTTGGCTACTTTGTCTGTTGTGTAGAAACTCAGCCCCTGATGACGTTACTGGCACACATTCATCATCACACAGATCCACAGCTTGTGTGTCAGGTTGTGCTGTGCTGCAATGGGTGGGGCAAGCTATGTGTGGGAGGGAAATAAGTCACCTACCATCTTAAAAACAAAGGATCCTGGGGATTGTAGTCTGCGGGAGGCCACAGAAACAGGAAGTAGCCAGTTCCCAAAAACAAGCCAGCAGTGTGACTTGGACACAGGACATGGCCATTTACCACCAACACAAGTACATTTCCTTGGTAAGCATGTTCATTACTGTATGACACTTAATTACTTAAGTCACCTTATGTTGGATAATCCCTTTAATTCTGAAATAGATAGCAGTGATCAAGCCGGCACACCACCATTTAATTTACACTGGGTGTCTGCCATTCTTGTGATCGGTGGGGGTAACAGCAGTCAGATAAATTTTGTTATTTGGTAAACCCCTTTAGGATGCCTCCATATGTATTAATTCCAGGTAGGAAGCAGATACTGTGGTATTTGGATCCATGACAACACTGTTTCCTACTAATATCATGTCTAATCTTAAGGCTAGGTTCACACTGCAGAATTTCTGGGCAGAATTTCTGCCAGAGAATGAGCAGGCGGCGGTAGGACCGAGCACACTGCATTGCTGCTCCCATAGACTGCAATGTATTTCTGGGTGGATCTTTTGGGAGATCTGCTCAGAAATGTATTGCCATCTATGGGGACGGCAATGTAGTCCACGCGGTCCTAGTGCTGCCAACTCGATCTCCGGCAGAAATTAGGCCCAGAAATTCCACAGTGTGAACCTAGCCTAAAGGTTAGCTGGGGCGTAGTTATAGGGGGTGCAGAGGAAGTAGTCGCACCATGGGCCCTGTGACTGAGAGGGCCTCAAGGCACCTTTGCCCCATGAGAAGACACCAGTATAATAAATGGCACATGATACTAGACATGGTTACATATTTTGTACTGGGGTCCAGAAGCTACTAGTTACACCTCTAAAGGTAAGGGATTTATGGTATCCGGGATATGTATGGCCACAACCCATCCTAGCTTTTTTCGGGAGAGGTGAGGACAGAAAGTGATGGTTGGCATTCTGGCCCACAGATTAAAGGGGTACTCTGCCCTTAGACATCTTATCCCCTATCCAAAGGATAGGGGATAAGATGTCAGATCGCCACGGTCCGGCTGCTGGGGAGCCCCGGGATCGCCGCTGCGGCACTGCGCTATCATTACTGCACAGTGCGAGTTCGCTCTGCACGTAATGACGGGCAATGCAGGGGCCGGAGCATCATTACATCATGGCTCCGCCCCTCGTGATGTCCCACCCCGCCCCCTCAATACAAGTCTATGGGAGGGGGCGTGGTGGTCGTCACGCCCCCTGCCATAGACTTGCATTAAGGGAACGGGCCGTGATGTCAGGAGTGGCGGAGCCATGATGTCACGCTGCTCCGTCCCCTGTATCGCCCGTCATTACGCACATAGCAAACTCGCTTTGTGCAGCAATGATAGCGCAGTGCCGCAGTGGGGATCCCGGGGCTTGCCAGCAGCGGGACCGCGGCGATCTGACATCTTATCCCCTATTCTTTGGATAAGGGATAAGATGTCTAGGGACGGAGTACCCCTTTAATGAATAACAGACTGGCATTATCTATGGTGATACAGATATAACAGGAGAATATTGCTTTCTTCCATTAGTGATCCGGATCTTCAAAGGATAAGTATGTTGGAAGCCGCTCTGGTCTCGACCTCCTCATTCATTTGCTTCTTCAGACGGTGCACACATATAAACAAGGTGTATTTCCTTTCATAGTTATTACTGGAATTAATTTTATGGCCCCGCATGAGTGATTTGTGAGATAAACCAGATAAAACTGCACTTCATTTATACACTATCCTATAATGACAGGAAATTTCTGAGATATAAGTATACGGGGGTAGAATGAGAGAGCGGAGGCGGTGTAATTTTATTGTCTACCAGCGAGGAATACAAAACATCCTAGTTGTGTTTATATGGCTCAGATATCTCAGTAGCATCTTACCGTATATACTCGAGTATAAGCCGAGTTTTTCAGCACGATTTTTCGTGCTGAAAACACCCCCCTCGGCTTATACTCGAGTGAACTCCCCCACCCGCAGTGGTCTTCAACCTGCGGACTTCCAGAGGTTTCAAAACTACATCTCCCAGCAAGCCCGGGCAGCCATCGGCTGTCCGGGCTTGCTGGGAGTTGTAGTTTTGAAACCTCCGGAGGTCCGCAGGTTGAAGACCACTGCGGCCTTCAACATCATCCAGCCCCCTCTCACCCCCTTTAGTT
The DNA here is from genome assembly GCF_029499605.1 of Hyla sarda. NCBI lineage: Eukaryota > Metazoa > Chordata > Amphibia > Anura > Hylidae > Hyla > Hyla sarda. The sequence goes on along the minus strand of NC_079198.1, from coordinate 106,190,195 downwards.
CTGAGTACTCACCTCCGCTCGGCGCTGGTCCGGTCCTGCAGGGCTGTCCGGAGAGGAGGTGGTCCGGTGGCATAGTGGTTCCGGGCTGCTATCTTCACCGGGGAGGCCTCTTCTAAGCGCTTCGGGCCCGGCCTCAGAATAGTCACGTTGCCGTGACAATGACGCAGAGGTGCGATCATTGCCAACGTACTTCTGCGTCATTGTCAAGGCAACGCCTCTATTCCGGGCCGGAAGCGCGGAGAAGAGGCGCCCCCGGTGAAGATAGCAGCCCGGACCACCTCCTCACCGGACCACCTCCTCTCCGGACAGCCCTGCAGGACCGGACCAGCGCCGATGAGTACTCAGAACTAAAGGGGGGGAGAGGGGGCTGGATGATGTTGAAGGCCGCAGTGGTCTTCAACCTGCGGACCTCCGGAGGTTTCAAAACTACAACTCCCAGCAAGCCCGGACAGCCGATGGCTGCCCGGGCTTGCTGGGAGTTGTAGTTTTGAAACCTCTGGAGGTCCGCAGGTTGAAGACCACTGAGGGCGAATGATGAGAAGAGGATGATGAAGGGGGGGGGGGTGTGGGGATGATGAAGGGGGGTGGGGATGATGAAGGGGGGATGTGTGGGATGATAAGGGGATGATGAAGGGGGATGTGCGGGATGATAAGGGGATGATGAAGGGGGGATGTGTGGGATGATGACAAGGGGATGATGAAGGGGGGATGTGTGGGATGATAAGGGGATGATGAAGGGGGGATGTGCGGGATGATAAGGGGATGATGAAGGGGGGATGTGTGGGATGATGACAAGGGGATGATGAAGGGGGGATGTGTGGGATGATAAGGGGATGATGAAGGGGGGATGTGTGGGATGATGACAAGGGGATGATGAAGGGGGGATGTGTGGGATGATGACAAGGGGATGATGATGAGGATGTTAATGATGGGTCTGGATGATGACAGGGGGGGATGAGGTATTTCCCACCCTAGGCTTATACTCGAGTCAATAACTTTTCCTGGGATTTTGGGTTGAAATTAGGGGTCTCGGCTTATACTCGGGTCGGCTTATACTCGAGTATATACGGTAGTCACTTTCTTTGTTTGAGTTTCCTACACACTTGTGCTAGCCTGTAACAATTTATAAAAATCGATAATAACAATATCATATACAGAGAATACATAGCTATTCATATATTCAATTATATTTGCTGCCCTGCCCCTGTATCCAAAAAATGCAATGTCCCACTGGGTATGTTTCTAGCTGCACTGCGCTTCTCGGACAGGTTACTTTATTGGTTGTGTATTTTATTATAGTTACACTTTATAGTTTGTCATACATTTTATATGTAGCCAGCACCTAACCCAATACACGGGTGCACGCTGCTGTGGCAAGTACAAAACATGTAAAAAAAAGAAAATGGCAGCAGCATACTTGGTCAACAAAATGGAGGCTCTTAGCACACTTTTTGATCAAAACGTGTCCCCCCCATTCACCACGCGGAGGTGGCCTCATATCGGATGGGACCCTAACACAAATACTGAGCCTAACACTCATAACACTCACCTCTGCTGGGCATATAGCCTCTGACTGGGGGACATGTTGGATCCACTATCAATCCAAACCACCTCCTGTGAAATAGGGGAGGGGATGCACGGCTACAGAGGGAGCAACTCCCCCCAAATTGCACAGCAAAAAAAAAAAAAAACAGCAGCCATTTTCTTTTTTTACATGTTTTGTACTTGCCACAGCAGCGTGCACCCGTGCATTGGGTTAGGTGCTGGCTACATTTTTTTTTTGCTGTGCAATTTGGGGGGAGTGGCTCCCTTTGTAGCCGTGCATACCCTCCCCTATTTCACAGGAGGTGGTTTGGAATGATAGTGGATCAAACATGTCACCCAGTCAGAGGCTATATGCCCAGCAGAGGTGAGTGTTAGGCTCAGTATTTATGTTAGGGTCCCATCCGATATGAGGCCACCTCCGCGTGGTGGATGGGGGAACACGTTTTGATCAAAAAGGGAGCTAAGAGCCTCCTTTTTGTTGACCAAGTGTGCTGCTGCCATTTTCTTTTTTTACATGCTTTATAAATTTTATATGTATCATTTATTATTTCGTTTCATGTGACAACACTGAAGAACTGACCCAATGTAAAGTAATGAGTGCACGGCCTGTATAACAGTGTTTATTGTTGTGTCCCCTAAAAATGACTCAACGTTAATGTCATTAATTAAGGTAACTTGCACGCGGCACCCTGTTTGTAATCAGTCCCCGGAGCGTGTTCGCTCCGGGTCTGATTACCGACGAGCACTGGGCCGGCGGTGTGTGACGTCACGCCTCCGCCCCCGTGTGATGTCACGCTCCGCCCCTCAATGCAAGCCTACAGGAGGGGGTGTGATAGCTGGACTGATTACAAACGGGGTGCCGCGTGCAAGATCCCGAGGGTCCCCAGCGGCGGGACTCCCGCGACCAGGCATCTTATCCCCTATCCTTTGGATAGGGAATAAGATGTCTAAGCACCGGAGAACCCCTTTAAAGTTGGATGTGAAAATGAAAAAAAGAAAAAAAATTTCACTAAAATGCTGGTGTTACCCTACATTTTTCGTTTACACAAGGGAGAAAAGGAAAAAAGCCCCCCAAAATCTGTAGCCCCATATGTGGATGTAAAGTGCTCTGCGGGCGAACTACAATGCTCAGAAGAGAAGGAGCGCCATTGGGCTTCTGGAGAGAGAATGTGTCCGAAATTGAAGGCCATGTGTGTTTACAAAGCCCCCATAGTGCCATAACAGTGGAGCTCCCCCCCATATGTGACCCCATTTTGGAAACTACACCCCCACGTATTATAATAAGGGGTACAGTGAGCATTTACACCCCACAGGTGTCTGACAGATTTTTGTAACAATGGTCCGTGAAAATGAAAAATTTTATTTTTCATTTGCACAGCCCACTGTTCCAAATATCTGTCAAACTCCAGTGGGGTGTAAATGTTCACTGCACCCCTAATAAAATTCTGTGAGGGGTGTAGTTTCCAAAATGGGGTCACATGTGGGGGAGTCCACTGTTCTGGTACCACGGGGGGCTTTGTAAACACACATGGCCTCCCACTTCTATACCAACCAAATTCTCTCACCAAAAACTCAATGGCGCTCCTTCTCTTCTGAGCATTGTAGTTCGCCCACAGAACACTTTACATCCATATATGGGGTATTTCCATATTCAGAAGAAATGGGATTACAAATTTTGGGAGGCTTTTATCTCCAATTACCCCTTGTGAAAATGAAACATTTGGGGTAAAACCAGGATTTTTGTGAAAAAAATAAAATTTTTCATTTTCATGTCCAACTTTAGCGGAAAATTGTCAAGCACCTGTGGTGTGTTAAGGCTCACTGTACCCCTTGTTACATTCCTTGAGGGGTGTAGTTTCCAAAATAGTATGCCATGTGTTTTTTTGCTGTTCTGGCACCATAGGGGCTTCCTAAATGTGACTTGCCCCTCAAAAACCATTTCAGCAAAAAAAAATTCCAAACGCCAAATGTGACTTCTTATCTTCTGAGCATTGTAGTGCGCCCGCAGTGCACTTGATGTCCACACATGGGGTATTTCCATACTCAGAAGAGATGAGGTTACAAATTTTGGGGGGCATTGGGGGGGTAGGGTTTGCAGTTTTTTATTATGGGGTATTTATAATATGAAAAACCCTCAAATCCACTTCAAAATTGAACTGGTCCCTGAAAAATTCTGATTTACAAAATTTTGTGAAAAATTGGAAAATTGCTGCTGAACTTTAAAGCCCTCTGATGTCTTCCAAAAGTAAAAACATGTCAACTTTATGATGCAAATATAAAGTAGACATATTGTATATTTGACTCAATATATACTTGATTTGGAATATCCATTTTCCTTTTAAAGTTAGAAAAATGCAACATTTTTTACATTTTCATGAAATTTTTGGATATTTCACCAAGAAAGGATGCAAGTAACGACGAAAATTTACCACTGTCTTAAAGTAGAATATGTCACGAAAAAACTATTTCAGAATTAGCATAATTGGTAAAAGCATCTTAGAGTTATTAATGCATAAAGTGACAGTGGTCAGATGTGCAAAAAACAGGGCTCAGTCCTTAAGAGGTTAAGCCCCTTGCAATCATCATACGTTCCACATATTTTTTCAGGGTGGATAGGTCCCACCATAGCTTAATTTCTAAGCATTTGAATACGTAAGACCACAGTGTCATCTGTACCTGTATTAGTTTTATAAAATATTTGCGAAATCCTCTCCGACCGGGCTTGGCAGTCCTCAGTAGATTTTAAGCATTTGCTGCTTACCATATTTAGAAATTTCTTGGATGCCAAATGGGGAGCACGGAATCAAAAAGTCCAATAGTAAGATTCAAGGTGCTGTAGCATCCAGCTTTCCCTTGTAGCCCTCAAGTCTCGGACCGGAGCGGACCAAATCCAGACAATATGAAAAGACAGGATAGTCCAGCGTTGTTTAGCCGGTAAATTATGAGGAATTTATTCAGGTTAAGGGATTTAGAGGCGTTAATTTTTAACGTAAATTTGTTTTCCCTTAGTCCTAACAGCAGCACAAGTGGGGGTGTTCTGCCCCTGTGAAGCTGGCAGGACGGTGGAATTTTTAATTCCGCCCAAGAAATTTAAATTAATTAGCCCCCCCATAAAAGGCCTCCTCCCCTAGGCCATCTCGCTTAATAACAAGTAACAAAAAAGTTTAGGGCGGGAAATTTGTGTGCTGCTGTTAGGACTAAGGGAAAACAAATTTACGTTAAAAATTAACGCTTCCCTTACGTCCTAACCAGCAGCACAAGTGGGGACTTAGCGAGTAACAACACAAATAGGGAGGGACTACGGCAGAGTGGCACTTAGGATTGACTGCCCAAAGGCCAACTCTTCCGATCGTTTGGCATTAACCCTGTAATGACTCAAAAAAGTATTGTGGGTGCTCCATGAAGCAGCAGCACAAATCTGTTCCAGAGGAACAGACCTTTTCTCAGCAAAGGAAGTAGAGACTGCCCTAGTGGAATGGGCAGTGACAAAGGCAGGAGGAGTTAGCTCCTGGACTATGAAGGTCTCTCGGATTGCCTCCTTAATCCACCTACTTAGAGTAGGTTTAGAGGCTTTAAAGCCCTTGTTCTTTCCAGAAAAAGAAACAAGGAGGTGTTCCGACTTCCTGAATTCTCCAGTTCTTGAGATATAGACTCTGAGAGCTCTAGAGATGTCCAGAGTGTGGTCAACCGCAGTAGAACTGGAAGAGAAATAACCTGGTTGGTATTGGAGAAAGTCGGAACCTTAGGAAGGAAGGTAGGTAAAAACCTCAACAGGACTCTGTCCTGTAGAAAAACAGTATAAGGCTCGAAAGCCGAAAGGGCCTGAAGCTCACCCACTCTCTTGGCTGAGGTTATGGCCAATAAAAAAGTGACTTTAAGGGATAAATACCTAAAGTCTACTTCTTCCAGAGGTTCAAAGGGGGGAGAGCATAACCCCCTGAGAACAGTGGTTAAATCCCAACTGGGAATAGGTCTGAGAACTGTAGGTTTAAGTCTTTCAGCCCCTTTGAGGAATCTTCTAACCAGGGATTCTTGTGATAGAGACCTGCCTAGGAAGGCAGAGAGTGCTGCGACCTGAACCTTTAAGGTGGATGGGCTAAGACCCTTGTCAAGGCCATCCTGGAGAAAACGCAGTATTGCAGAAAGAGGAGGATCTGAGGTAACTACCTCTTTCGTTGCACACCATTGAAGGAAAATCTTCTTTATCCTGGAGTAAACCTTGTTTGTAGACTCTGCTCTAGAGTGTGCAATAGTTCTCAAGACCTCCGCAGGAAGCCCACTCCTTAGTAGGGTCCTGTCAATCTCCAGGCTGTCAGATTGAGTCTCCTCAGATCTAGGCAGGAGCCTGTGTTGTGAGACACAAGGTTCTGCACGTGGGGAAGCCTCCAATAACACCCCTGACTCATCCTCATGAGTTGGGTGAACCAAGACCTCTTCGGCCAGAATGGGATGATGGCAATCACTGAGGTCTGGTCTTGCCTGACTTTCATCAATACCCTGGGTATCATGGAAAGTGGAGGGAATATGTAGGCCAGCCTGAACCTCCATGGGATGGACAGAGCGTCTATCGCCACCGGATTGTCCTCCTTGTAAAGGGAACAAAACTTGCTCACTTTGGCATTCAGCCGGGTTGCCATGAGGTCTATTTCTGGTGTACCCCACTTCAGGGTTATCCTCCTGAAGATCTTCTCATTGAGAGACCATTCTCCCTGGACTGCAAGCCCGCGACTTAGACGATCTGCCACTACGTTGAGATCCCCCTTGATGTGGACTGCAACAAGGTGGGATAGGTTGAGCTCTGCCCACGATAGAATAAGTCCGGTCTCCCTGAGGAGCACTTGGGACTTTGTGCCACCCTGTCTGTTGATATAAGCCACTACAGTGGTGTTGTCTGACCGGACTCTTATTGCTTTCCCTAAGATATGGGGAGCAAAGTGGAGGAGCGCAAGACGAACTGCTCTCAGTTCTCTCATGTTGGATGAGAGTAACCTTTCCTGAGGGGTCCAGGTACCCTGAACCGGATGGTCGTCCAGATGGGCTCCCCACCCTAGAAGGGAGGCGTTCGTGGTCAGAGTGATCCACAGAGGTTGAATCAAGGACTTCCCATCTGTCAGGTTTGTCCACCACCTGAGAGAGGCACGGACTTCGGACGACAGGGTGCATTTTTTGTCCAACCCACTGGGGTTGCGATTCCAGGCAGTCAAGACCTGATCTTGGAGAGGTCGGAGGTGCCACAGGGCCCAGGGGACTGCTTCTGCAGACGCTGACATGTGGCCCAACATCTTCATTAGAGTTCTGATGGGCACTCTGCGAGGTACCGACAAAAACTCTGCGGCTCTTATGACACGCTCTCTCCTTTCTGGGGTGAGAGACAGCGTCATCCGAGAGGAGTCTAGGACAAACCCCAGGAACCTTCTTGAGGTAGATGGAATGATTTCGGATTTTTCCCAATTTATGAGCCACCCTAGGTGTTGAAGAAAATCCAGGGTCAGTTGAAGATGAGCTTGAAGAATGTCTAGAGTCGCGGCTTTTAAAAGCCAGTCGTCTAGATAAGGAACAATCTCTAGGCCTTTTAGTCTTAGAGCAGAGACAACTGGAGCCACCACCTTTGTGAAGGTGTGGGGAGCGGAGGTAATGCCGAACGGTAGAACAGCAAATTGGAAATGCCTTACCATACCTTTTATGGTGACGGCGATTCTTAAGAATATCCTGTGGGCAGGAAATATAGGGACATGAAGGTATGCATCCTTCAAGTCTATAGTGACCATGAGATCTTGTGGGTTCAGGATACTGACCACCGAGCGAATGGTTTCCATTCTGAACCGCCTTTTCCTTATAAATCGGTTTAGGTAGCGCAGGTCTATTATCATGCGCCAGTCGCCATTTGGTTTGGGAACCAAAAATATCGGGGAGTAGACGCCAGATCCTCTTTGATCTGGGGGAACTTCTTCCAAAGCTTGCTTTTCCAAGTATTGTAGAACTGAGGTTTCTATGACAGCCTGTTTTGGCTGAGGAAGTAACTTTGTTAAGACAAACTTCCTTGGGGGAGGGGAGGTAAATTCTATCCTGTACCCCGACTGAATAACCTTCAGAACCCAGGGATCCTGGATTTCTTGCATCCAGGTTGTAAGGAATAAACTTAAACGTCCTCCTACTGGAGGAGGATGGGCAGATAGATTCTCTGCAACAAACACTTGAGGGGAAGGGAGAGGGAAAACGTTGGTGGATGTCAGTGGAGAGTCATAGCTCGGCCTTCCGGTCTTTACCGCGGCCGCGACCTCCACCACGTTTTTGAAAGGACTGACGTCTCTGGGATCTAGGAGGGCCCTGGGACTTCCCCCCTCTTGCTCTACCTTTACCCCGAAAGGCCTGAACAGGAAGGCACCTGCCTTTTTTGTCAGCATAACCTTCCATTATGCGATCCAGCTCAGAACCAAATAGCCAAGTAGGCTCGAAAGGCATCCCACACAAGTTAAACTTGGAGGTGTTGTCCGCTACCCAAGGGCGTAACCACAAGGGACGTCTGCTAGCAGAAGCGAGTGCCATGGACTTGGCAGCTAGCTTAAGGTGTTGCTGGGAGGCCTCGCAGAGGAAGTCTATACCAAGGAGGAGTGTCTTGAAGCTGTCCAAGATGTCTTCCCTGGGGACATTGTTGTCAATCTCAGTCTGTATGCGCTCCACACGCTCCTTCACGAAGTCAGACACTTCTCCCGAGGCAATAGCCACAGAGGCAGACGCTGATGCTGCCGAATATGTGCGTCTGAGAAGGGAATCCACCTTCCTATCAAGCGGGTCCTGGAGGTTGCTTCCATCATCCGCGGGAACCAAGACTCTCTTGGACAGTTTATTTACTGCCATATCAAGCTTAGGAGGTGGCATCCAGGAATCAGATTCCGCGTCCGAGAGAGGGTACATCAATTTGAAGGTACGAGTGACAAGCGCAGGTTTATCTGGGTGCTTCCACTCAGCCTTCATCATCTTTTTGCGTGCATCATTCACCTTGAAAACCCAAGGTTCTCTAGAGGTGGATGCAGAGGCTTCCCCTTGGTCAACATCCTGGTCCCTTGACCGGATGGACCTAAGTAATCTCTGCGTCTTTTCCGCAGGGAAAAGAGGCGGAAACATCTTCACCTCAACAGGCTGTACAGACTGTACAGATGACCTCTGGTCCAATACATCGACCGACATAACGGATTCTTCCGCCACAGAAGGAGGAGTGGATTCAGTTCTAGCTCTTTTGGGAACAAGAGCACTCTTAATTTCAGATATGGAATTTCCCATAAACTCCTTCATCCAGATGAACATGTCCTGGACAGTAGGTTCAGCTGGATTAGAGGGTGGACGGCAACCGGGACACCTGTTATATTCGTAAGCGTCCGGAAGCGGAGTGCCGCAATTGGCGCAAGTTAGATGGCGTTTTTTGGCGCTAGCCTTACGACCACCAGAGTGTGGGTCACTAGAGGAAGGAGTAGACATGACTCTGGAAAGAAAGAAAATAAGTTAGGGATAATAAATAAAATTATTATCGCCCTAACGCCAAATAGAGAGGGAGAGATACCTATAATGCAGATAGGAGCTCTAACCACTAATGCTAGGCTTGTAAATAGGACTAGCTATGATGGCAGCAGAGACTGAATGAAGGTCTCAGCTGTCTTTATATGGGAAGGGGCCCGGAAGCCCCGCCCCCTTCAGAGAAAGACCAGCCTGCAATAGGCTGAAACACCCGGAAGGGAATTTTAATTAAAATTATCCACTGAGCCCTTCCCTAACTAGGAAAGGGCTCACGCCTGAATTTTCACCTAAATATAAAACTTAAAAGGCAGCGCAAAGCGCTGAAGAAAGTGAGGCCGGGACCGGAAGTCGTCAGATGACGTACTTCCGGTCCACGGCTCGCACAGTGTAATGGAGGCGAGCGTGCGCCGGGACACGTGGGACGCCAGGCGGGTAAGAAAAAACCTGCGGCGGCATCCCTAATGCTATGAGGGATCACCGGATCCCTATAGCAACATAAAATAGTCAAAACAAATAGTTTTAAGATAAACCAGGCCGGAGGCCCAGATAATATAAAAAGAAAAAAACAGGGGGCAGTTGAAAAAGGTACTGCGCCCCAAAAATATCTCCCCAATACAGGGGAGACATCCAGGCAGGCTCCAAAGGAGCCTGCACCGTCCTGCTGTCCTTACACAGGACAGAAAAAAAGCGAGATGGCCTAGGGGAGGAGGCCTTTTATGGGGGGGCTAATTAATTTAAATTGCTTGGGCGGAATTAAAAATTCCACCGTCCTGCCAGCTTCACAGGGGCAGAACACCCCCACTTGTGCTGCTGGTTAGGACGTAAGGGAATTGTTTTTTTCTTACAATAGGGCGAGCCTAGTGTATTATATAGAGCTCATAAATGCAGTGTTTTTTTCTAAATATGACTATGTGTACAAGATACTGTACTATAATAAGATGATCTATCTGCTTTATGCACACTGCTTTATGATTACTTTTTTATGTTTTATACAAAACTTTATATATCTTTGTATAATGAAAAAATCTTCAATAACACTTGTTGAACCATGAAAAAGTCACACGTGTGCCTAAGTAATTTCATATCTCCTGGGCGGACCCATGATTGGCCTGTGCCGCCTGCCCAATCACAGCTGCCAACGGGAAAAATATCATGTTACAGACAGAGCCGTAACTTTATTTTTCCTGCTGGGAAGCCAGGGAGCGGAGCACAATGCTGCCTGCTTCCCTGGCTCCCTTGTCACCCGCCCTTGCAGCATGACTACAACACCCAGCATGCTCTTACAGTAAGGAAATGCTGGAAGTTGTAGTCATGCGGCATGGACGGGAGATGTGCAGCCGGGTGACAAGCTTATCAACTGCCCCCGCCGCACGACTACAACTGCCAGCATGTCCTTACTGTAAGTGTAACAAGAAGTTTTTGTTTTTTTTTCTTATTTATTTTCTCACAATTTTTGAGAAATGAAAGTAAAGCAGCAGAAGAAGCTGAGGTTTGGCTGCTGTACATCATTTACATCAGGCTCTGAATGACAGTAGGTAATAATGGGGGAGATTTATCAAATCCAGTGCAGAGGAAAGGTGGAGCAGTTGTCCATAGCAACCAATCAGATCGCTTCTTTCATTTTTAATAAAGCCTCTGAAAAATAAAAGAAGCAATCTGATTGGTTGTTATGGGCCACTGGTTACCATAAATTCACATATATATATATATACATACATTAATGCTTTGAACTAGAGGCCTAGCACAGCCTGTAATGTCATGTGATGTCACACATGTGATGTCACAATGAAGCACCGTGGTAAAAGGGCCCGCGCTGCCTGACAACTGTGTGGGTTGCTCAGTTTGAGTGTGAGGAGTGGATAGCAGAGCTATGAAGCGAAAAATTATGGAGTCCAGTGGGAGTGAGAGAGGCGGGGAGAAGATGGCCAGGATGGAGTCTGGGAGGTGTACCATCGGAGCAGTGAAGATGAGGAGACAACAGCTGAGGGCAAGACGACAGCAACATCTGATCCAGCCACAGTTTACATTCGACAAGGACGGGGACTGCATCATGACGGACGTAAGTCCTGATACCCAGCAGTTCACGTACGAGCCGGATGGTTCCTGTGTAATGAGAGACGTCTCTTAGGCCTGAGGAAGCTGTTTTTTTTTTTTTTTTTTTTAATAACATCTATTGGGAACTCTAATTCCATCTCTAGAGTTTCCCAATAACATCTATAACATCCGAAGCTCCTGCCATCTATACAATCTGAGGCTCCTGACATCTATACAATCTGAGGCTCCTGACATCTATACAATCTGAGGCTCCGGACATCTAAACCATCTGAGGCTCCGGACATCTATACAATCTGAGGCTCCAGACATCTATACAATCTGAGGCTCCAGACATCTATACAATCTGAGGCTCCTGCCATCTATACAATCTGAGGCTCCTGCCATCTATACAATCTGAGGCTCCTGACATCTATACCATCTGAGGCTCCTGACATCTATACAATCTGAGGCTCCAGACATCTATACAATCTGAGGCTCCAGACATCTATACAATCTGAGGCTCCTGACATCTATACAATCTGAGGCTCCTGCCATCTATACAATCTGAGGCTCCAGACATCTATAACATCTGAGGCTCCTGACATCTGAGGCTCCTGCCATCTATACAATCTGAGGTTCCTGCCATCTGAGGATCTCATGAAGACTCATCGGGTGTCCTGGCTCCATATAGCACAAGATTCCAGTTTGGGATAAACTTTACCTCATCCAGAATTGTGCAGGCGCGGACGCCGATCTGATAGACACTTTCCATACTCTTCATGGCAACGTGCAACCAAGCATCCTATCTTCTCAGAAAGTACCAAATATTTATTTTATAATAAATATTGTTATATTTTTCTACATTTTAATGTATTTTTTATTTATCCACTATAAGTATATACTTTGGTGTACAGCAGGTTTGTGTTTGGGTTGGGGGTGGGGGGGGGGGGGGGGGTCTGGGGAAGTGTGCAGGTCATCTTTCTGTTTTCCTACTCTGCCTGATCTATTAAATTGGTCTTGTTGTTGCCCATGGCAACCAGTCAGAGCTCATCATATTTCCAATGTAATTTAAGAAATAAAGCTGAGCTCCCAGACAAATATTGTGGGGTGTTCCCTGTCTGCAGTGGGTGGTATCTACCAAACATGGTCCAACAGAAGAACAACTGGAGAACCAAGGCTCATTGACGAATATGGGGAGCAAAGAAGATTCCACAGAAGAGGAAAAAAGATTAAAAGGGTCTTCTGGGACTATGATAATGATACCTTTAGGATAGACCATCAATATCTTATCAGTATATGGCCGACCAACAGCACCTCCACAAACATCAGTGTCCCCATCACAGGTTACCAAGCACAACAGCTTATATCTGCCATTGGCTGTGCCTGGTATTACACCTATTTATCTGCCAATTTCCAGTTACAAAGTAGATCTTTATGTAGGTTTATTCCCAAGAATCTCATTAGGGGTATGTTCACACAGGAGTGAAATCTATGTGCTGCAAATTCCTTGTGGATTTTCCCAATTAAGTTCAATAGGGAATCAAACTCCCCACCAAACCTCCAGCATTTCAGTCCTGTGTGAACATAGCCATAGAAAGTTATTTTTAGGGATGCACTGAACTTTCGGCTGCTGAAAATTATCATCTGAAAATGCCCATTTTGGTCATTTCAGCTAAGGGAATTTCCTGCTGATAATTTAGGTAGGCGTGACTTAAAATGGGGGCATGGCTCCCAACATTTATAGACTCCGGTGTGAGGTGCAGAACTGCCTTCATCTGTGTCCCTTTGCTGTACAGTACATCGGGCAATCAGCAGTAAATCCACCTCTCCCCAGGTCCAGTGCGGTGCGGTCTTGCCCCTCCATTACGGGCCCACTGTCGCTCCTCCCAGCAGTGCCGAGCGCTGGAAGGAGGTGACTTAACCCTTCCACGGCTGGCCGCCGTGTGTATAAGGCGCAGCCGTCCGGCAAGTGTATGAAGGGAGCTCAGGAGTTGAGCTTTCTTCAAATTGGCACCGTCTAAAATGCTTAAAACAATCTGCGGTAGCTCAGTGGAGCTGATCAGGACACCCGCGGCAAAACCCGTGGGGTCCCGTTAAGCTGAGAGGACGGGCAGAAGTTCCTTACCTTCGTCTGTCTTGTCCGATCGGTGCTCCAATAATGTCGGCAGCCTAGCAGCCTGTAGTAATGAAGCACCGGTAACACTGATCAATGCTGTGCTATAGGCTCCTATGGCACAGCATTGACCAGTTTCTACAAGCACAGGGGCGCATCTGTGGTGTGTCTCCAGCTGTTACAAAACTACAACTCCCAGCATGCCCTCCAGCCCTTGGCTGTCTGGGCATGCTGGGTGTTGTAGATTTGCAGCAACTAGAGGCACACTGTGGAAAACACTGCCCTATGGGGACTAAATGTAGCAAAAACCTCCAAACTCCACAAGGTCTTGAATCGGCGCAGAATGGATGAGGAACAAGAAGATCACTAGGCGATTTATTTGGAACAACACGTTTCGACGCCAGGACAGGCGTCTTTTTCAAGTTCACGTCTTTTTCATGTCTTTTTCAACTTGAAAAAGACGCCTGTCCTGGCGTCGAAACGCGTTGTTCCAAATAAATCACCTAGTGATCTTCTTGTTCCTCATCCATTCTGCGCCGATTCAAGTCCTTGTGGAGTTTGGAGGTTTTTGCTACATTTGCTACACCGTTGCGGTGGTGGGACTGGCTGCATTGTGGAATACCTTTTACAGTGTTGTGCCTGACTTTGCACAACCTATTGGGTAAGCGCATCAGATAATATCGGCTTAGTTATATTACCCTTTTAATGCACTATGGAGCGCTTCTTGTCTTTTTACATCTATGGGGACTAAAAGTATTGTGAAAATAAATTTGTAAAAAATAAATAAAAAGGCAATAAATGTGAAAAGCACCTCCTCCTAAATAAAAGTTTAAATCACCCCCTTCTCCCCTTTTACAAATAAAAGTAAAAAAAAAAACAACATATTTGGTAACACCGCTGGCATAAATGTCCGAACTATTAAAAAATATTGTTAATGAAAGCCAGGGCCAGATTAAGGCTGCTTGGAGGACGGAGCTCTTTAGTATGATGGGGCCCCCCTTCCCCGAAAATAAACATAACACATCCCTAAACCTCAACCACCCTGTGCATGTTTTCAGTGATGACAATTAACAAGCCTTCACATAGGCATGGGCACTTCAGATTATGCAGCCCATTTTTTGGTGGGGGTCCATCTGCTGGGACCCCCATTAATTCCCTCAGTTCCAGTGGCTTTCCACCTACAGAAAATCTCCAACTCCCATAATGTCTTGAGAGCCTCAGGCATCATAGAAGTGGTAGTTTTGTAAAGCCACAGATTGGGGTACAGTTTCACTCATGATCACCTAGTCAGAAAGAATACACAATGATATAACGGCTCACAGGTGACGTCTTCTCTGTTGTCTTCCATTTTCTCCTCCAACCGGCACAGATGGGGTGGCGGCTTCCAGCTACATCTTCCTCTGCAGAGAGTGATGCTCAGACATCATTGGTTCCTCACTTTGTCAGAAGATCCTTATCCTGTATATGAAAAAATAATCAATATGAGCCTGTTAGACACTGTGCCCCTGAATATAACCCCTCCAAACACTAAGCCCCTGAAAATACTGCCACACACTGTTTCTTCTCAGTTTGGCTGAATCCCACCCCTCTACTGTCCTCCTCCAGACCCTTTTGTCCCCCCAGACCTCTGTGCCCCTTCCTCCAGATCACTGCCTTCTCCTCCCTGACCCCTCAGTCACCCCCAGACCCTTCAGTCACCTCAAATGCTTTAGTCCTCCTCCAGACCCCTATGTCCCCTCCTCCAACCAGACCCCCATTCACCCCCAGTCCTCCTCAAGACCCCTCTTTCCCCTCCTCCTCTCAGTTCTCCTACAGATCCCTCAGTCACCCCCTAGACCCCTACATCATCACCCATCCTCCTCCAGACCCCTCTCTTCCCTCCTTCTCCAAGCCCTCGGTCCTCTTCCAGTGATCCTCATCACCCCACTGTCCCTTTCTCCAGACTCCTTTGTCCTTTTTATTTAGACTCTGTTCCCCACATACTGTTTCCTGAGTCCTGTCCTTGCACTATTACATCACTGTATATTATCCCTGTACTGTGACATCATTGTGTATATTAACCCTGTACATTGACTCACTGTATACCTAATAGTCCTCCCTAATGCATAAGGACACTTTTTATACAGATATTGTCATAGTTCCCTTGGTTCTATTGATGTTCAACACAGAACCTCATGTACAGATGACAATAAAACTAGTTGCATAGGGCTCATGGCTGAATTAAATATGTGAATTGCGCTAACGGTGTCAGCTATAGCACAGACATGGAAGAAATGTTTATTAAAAGGCCTATCATACACACATACTGTACACATTACATACTATACATGCATCATACACACATACTGTACACATTACTAGTGTTGAGCGGCATAGGCCATATTCGAATTCGCGAATATTCGCGAATATATGGACGAATATTCGTCATATATTCGCGAATATTCGCATATTCGTTATATTCTCGTTTTATTTTCGCATATGCGAAAATACGCTTATGCAAAAATTAACATATGTGGAAATTCGCATATGCGAAAAGTAACATATGCTAATTTTCGTATATGCGAATTTTCGCACGCCAGTCTCATACAGTGGTATTACAGCCTTCTTTACACCACACAAGCTGGAAGCAGAGAGGGATGATCACTGTGATGTGTACTGTGAAGAAAAAAAAAAAAAAAAAACGAATATTCGTAATTACAAATATATAGCGCTATATTCGCGAAATTCGCGAATTCGCGAATATGTGATATTTGCGAATAATATTCGCATTGCGAATATTCGCGAGCAACACTACACATTACATACTCTACATGGATCATACACACATACTGTACACATTACATACTCTACATGGATCATACACACATACTGTACACATTACATACTCTACATGCTTCATACACGCATACTGTACACATTACATACTCTACATGCATCATACACACATACTGCACACTTTACATACTCTACATGCATCATACACACATACTGTACACATTACATACTCTACATGCATCATACACACATACTGTACACATTACATACTCTACATGCATCATACACACATACTGTACACATTACATACTCTACATGCATCATACACACATACTGTACACATTACATACTCTACATGCATCATACACACATACTGTACACATTACATACTCTACATGCATCATACACACATACTGTACACATTACATACTCTACATGCATTATACACACATACTGTACACATTACATACTCTACATGGATCATACACACATACTGTACACATTACATACTCTACATGCATCATACACGCATACTGTACACATTACATACTCTAAATGCATCATACACACATACTGTACACATTACATACTGTACATGCATCATACACACATACTGTACACATTACATACTCTACATGCATCATACACACATACTGTACACATTACATACTCTACATGCATCATACACACATACTGTACACATTACATACTCTACATGCATCATACACACATACTGTACACATTACATACTGTACATGCATCATACACACATACTGTACACATTACATACTCTACATGCATCATACACACATACTGTACACATTACATACTCTACATGCATCATTCACACATACTGTACACATTACATACTCTACATGCATCATACACACATACTGTACACATTACATACTCTACATGCATCATACACACATACTGTACACATTACATACTCTACATGCATCATACACACATATTGTACACATTACATACTCTACATGCATCATACACACATACTGTACACATTACATACTATACATGCATAATACACACATACTGTACACATTACATACTCTACATGGATCATACACACATACTGTACACATTACATACTCTACATGCTTCATACACACATACTGTACACATTACATACTCTACATGGATCATACACACATACTGTACACATTACATACTCTACATGCTTCATACACGCATACTGTACACATTACATACTCTACATGGATCATACACACATACTGTACACATTACATACTCTACATGCATCATACACGCATACTGTACACATTACATACTCTACATGCATCATACACACATACTGTACACATTACATACTCTACATGCATTATACACAAATACTGTACACATTAGATACTCTACATGCATCATACACACATACTGTACACATTACATACTCTACATGCATCATACACACATACTGTACACATTACATACTCTACATGCATCATACACACATATTGTACACATTACATACTCTACATGCATCATACACACATACTGTACACATTACATACTATACATGCATCATATACACATACTGTACACATTACATACTCTACATGCATCATACACACATACTGTACACATTACATACTCTACATGCATCATACACACATACTGTACACATTAAATACTGTACATGCATCATACACACATACTGTACACATTACATATTCTACATGCATCATACACACATACTGTACACAATACATACTCTACATGCATCATACACACATACTGTACACATTACATACTCTACATGCATCATACACACATACTGTACACATTACATACTATACATGCATCATATACACATACTGTACACATTACATACTCTACATGCATCATACACACATACTGTACACATTACATACTATACATGCATCATATACACATACTGTACACATTACATACTCTACATGCATCTTACACACATACTGTACACGTTACATAATATACATGCATCATATACACATGCTGTACACATTACATACTCTACATGCATCATACACACATACTGTACACATTACATACTATACATGCATCATATACACATACTGTACACATTACATACTCTACATGCTTCATACACACACACTGTACACATTACATACTCTACATGCATCATACACAAATACTGTACACATTACATACTCTACATGCTTCATACACACACACTGTACACATTACATACTCTACATGCATCATACACACATACTGTACACATTACATACTCTACATGCATCATACACACATACTGTACACATTACATACTCTACATGCATCATACACACATACTGTACACATTACATACTCTACATGCATCATACACACATACTGTACACATTACATACTCTACATGCATCATACACACATACTGTACACATTACATACTCTACATGCATCAAACACACATACTGTACACATTACATACTCTACATGCATCATACACACATACTGTACACATTAAATACTATACATGCATCATACACACATACTGTACACATTACATACTCTACATGCATCATACACACATACTGTACACATTACATACTCTACATGCATCATACACACATACTGTACACATTACATACTCTTCATGCATCATACACACATATTGTACACATTACATACTCTACATGCATCATACACACATACTGTACACATTACATACTCTACATGCATCATACACACATACTGTACACATTACATACTCTACATGGATCATACACACATACTGTACACATTACATACTCTACATGCATCATACACACATACTGTACACATTAAATACTCTACATGCATCATACACACATACTGTACACATTACATACTCTACATGCATCATACACACATACTGTACACATTACATACTCTACATGCATCATACACACATACTGTACACATTACATACTCTACATGGATCATACACACATACTGTACACATTACATACTCTTCATGCATCATACACACATATTGTACACATTACATACTCTACATGCATCATACACACATACTGTACACATTACATACTCTACATGCATCATACACACATACTGTACACATTACATACTCTACATGGATCATACACACATACTGTACACATTACATACTCTACATGCATCATACACACATACTGTACACATTAAATACTCTACATGCATCATACACACATACTGTACACATTACATACTCTACATGCATCATACACACATACTGTACACATTACATACTCTACATGCATCATACACACATACTGTGCACATTAAATTCTCTACATGCATCATACACACATACTGTACACATTACATACTCTACATGCATCATACACACATACTGCACACTGTACATACTCTACATGGATCATACACACATACTGTACACATTACATACTCTACATGCTTCATACACACATACTGTACACATTACATACTCTACATGGATCATACACACATACTGTACACATTACATACTCTACATGCTTCATACACACATACTGTACACATTACATACTCTACATGCATCATACACACATACTGTACACATTACATACTCTACATGCATCATACACGCATACTGTACACATTACATACTCTACATGCATCATACACACATACTGTACACATTACATACTCTACATGCATCATACACACATACTGTACACATTACATACTCTACATGCATCATACACACATACTGTACACATTACATACTATACATGCATCATATACACATACTGTACACATTACATACTCTACATGCATCATACACACATACTGTACACATTACATACTCTACATGCTTCATACACACATACTGTACACATTACATACTCTACATGCATCATACACACACACACACACACACACACACTGTACACATTACATACTGTACATGCATTCATTCAGGGGTGGATCCAGAGTCTACTCTCGGGAGGGGCACAATCAGAGTAGCGTGCAGTGGTCGACCCACCCCCTCCCATAGACTTGAATTGAGGGGGCGTGGTGTGAAGTCATGCCCACGCCCCTCTTGACATCACGCCACACCCCTCAATGCAAGTCTATTGGAGGAGGCGTGTCAACCCTTGCAGCCAGCATCCATCGTTCGGAACACAATGTTCCGAACACTGGGGCAGTGGACTACCCCTTTAAGTATGTGGCCCAGTTCCCCCCACATTAGATTGGCAGTATACTACCCCTTTAAGTATGCGGCACAGTTCCCCCCACATTAGGTTGGCAGTATACAACCCCTTTAAGTACGCGGCACAGCTTCCCCACATTAGGTTGGAAGTATAGTTCCCCCTACATTAGGTGCAGTATAGTCCCCCCCCACATTAGGTGCAGTATAGTTCCCCCCCACATTAGGTGCAGTATAGTTCCCCACATTAGGTGCAGTATAGTTCCCCACATTAGGTGCAGTATAGTTCCCCCACATTAGCTTGGCAGTACAGTTCCCCCACATTAGGTTGGCAGTATAGTTCCCCACATTAGGTGCAGTATGATTCCCCACATTAGGTGCAGTATAGTTCCCCACATTAGGTGCAGTATAGTTCCCCACATTAGGTGCAGTATAGTTCCCCACATTAGGTGCAGTATAGTTCCCCCACATTAGCTTGGCAGTACAGTTCCCCCACATTAGGTTGGCAGTATAGTTCCCCACATTAGGTGCAGTATGATTCCCCACATTAGGTGCAGTATAGTTCCCCACATTAGGTGCAGTATAATTCCCCACATTAGGTGCAGTATAGTTCCCCACATTAGGTGCAGTATGATTCCCCACATTAGCTTGGCAGTACAGTTCCCCCACATTAGGTTGGCAGTATAGTTCCCCACATTAGGTGCAGTATGATTCCCCACATTAGGTTGGCAGTATAGTTCCCCACATTAGGTTGGCAGTATAGTTCCCCTACATTAGGTGCAGTATAGTTCCCCACCTGCAGTGTGTACACCGATTATGAATTTTGGGAGTGCTGTATAGCATCTAAGCAATACTTCAGGAGCGAAAAACACTGGGTTTTTAAAACAATTTTGTGTGCTAATTTATGAGTTAATAATTAAGTTTTGGGGATATATGGGACATTGGGTTATTTTTGGGTCACCTAGGTGACCTATAGGAATTGAACTTGAGTGTTAACCCGCCATATATTGGTCTATATATGGCCATGCCTCTTTTTATACATGACAATATCCTGCCGGCCTTGGAAGCAGCAGCCTGACATTGCATGCTATTCTGAAGTCTGTGATCTACAAGTACACCCAGATCCTTCTCTAGGTGCAGTACAGTTCCCCCACATTAGGTGCAGTATAGTTCCCCCACATTAGGTGCAGTATAGTTCCCCACATTAGGTGTAGTATAGTTCCCCACATAAGCCGCAGTATAGTTCCCCACATTAGGTGCAGTAGAGTTCCCCCATATTAGGCTATAGTTCCCCCACATTAGGTGCAGTATAGTTTCCCCACAGTAGGCTATAGTTCCCCCACATTAGGTGCAGTATAGTTTCCCCCCCCCCCCCCAACAGGTATACAGCCTCCAGCCATTTACAGTGTATGGCTGGAGGCTGTTTGCCTGTGTACTGCCCTACTTCAGTGCTCTGACCACCGCTCCTCCTGACCAGCGCATGTCCTGTTCGCTGCTCCGCTCCTCCGCGCTCCTTTCCAATGGGCGCACGCACGGGACGCACGGTAAACGCGAGGGTCGCAGGGGGTTAACAGGGGCATCCCTGTGTCCCGAACACATCTTTCGGGACACAGGGATGTCCTTAATAGTGCTGGGGAAATTAATCTGGGGGGGGGGCAGGCAATTGCCCCGTTGCCCGCCTGGATCGGCCACTGCATGCATTATATACACACACATACTGTACACATTACATACTGTACATGCATGCCTCATACACACAGAGATAGAATAGATCAGTGTTTCCCAACCAGTGAGGCTTCAGAGGTTGTAAAACTACAACTCCCAGCATGCCCAGCATGCCCAGAGACCCGTATGACCCACAATCACTGCAGATCGCCGGTCTGAATTGACATGGGGGGGGTTTGCACGGGGATGCCTGCTCAATGATTTCAGCAGGCATCCTGGTCCAGTCCCCGCCTGATGCGCGGCGGGGACCGGAATTCCTACGGATGTACAGGTACCCCCTGGGTCCATAAGTACCAGGGACGCAGGGCATACCCATACACCCTGGGTCCTTAAGTGGTTAAAAGGTCAGACCAGTGCCAGCCTGTCGGCCAAATTATGGCGGACTTTCCTGGACAAGCTTCTGAGTGTTGTGCGATAGAATGCCACCAAAAGAGTGAGGAATTTGCAGTGTTATGTTGTGCTTCACACCACGGTTAACCCCTCTGTGAAGATCCTCATCCAGTAGTTTTAATAATTTGGACTTGAGAATTGCAGAGATAGAAAACCTTATATCCTGCACACACACATCTGCAGAAGTCCTCTTCACCAGCACATGATAGTGCACTTCGTGTTTCCCAATAACTAGCTAAGCTGCTATCAAACCACTAATTTAAGGGGCGGTGACCAAAACTTCATTACCCAGTTCTTAAATGAGATATATCATGAACAAAAACATATCCCCTATGGGCAGGATAAGTTTGTGAGACATGATCGTCTGGCCCAACCGGAGGTCTACAAAGGTCAGAAGGGTTCCTGGAAATTGCAACTAAACCTTAAGACCATTTAGGAAAGGTTAGGCCTATATAGGCAGGGCCGGACTGAGCATATAAACTAGCTCTGGAAATATTTGCATACCAGCCCCATAGCATTCCGTCATTTGATTTGCCAGGCTTCTGTAGGAGGATACTGTGACAGCTGTGCCATGATGTCACACAAGGTGAAATGGTGCAGCCATAGCGCAGCCTGGCATGTGATTTGCCAGGTGTTACGCCGAGCGCTCCGGGTCCCCGCTCCTCCCCGGAGCGCTCGCAACATCCTCGCAACTGCAGCGCCCCGGTCAGATCTGCTGACCGGGTGCGCTGCGATTCCTCTCCCAGCCGGGATGCGATTCGCGATGCGGGTGGCGCCCGCTCGCGATGCGCACCCCGGCTCCCGTACCTGACTCGCTCTCCGTCGGTCCTGTCCCGGCGCGCGCGGCCCCGCTCCCTAGGGCGCGCGCGCGCCGGGTCTCTGCGATTTAAAGGGCCACTGCGCCGCTGATTGGCGTAGTTGGTTCAATCAGTGTGTTCACCTGTGCACTCCCTATTTATACCTCACTTCCCCTGCACTCCCTCGCCGGATCTTGTTGCCATTGTGCCAGTGAAAGTGTTTCCTTGTGTGTTCCTAGCCTGTGTTCCAGACCTCCTGCCGTTGCCCCTGACTACGATCCTTGCTGCCTGCCCCGACCTTCTGCTACGTCCGACCTTGCTCTTGTCTACTCCCTTGTACCGTGCCTATCTTCAGCAGTCAGAGAGGTTGAGCCGTTGCTAGTGAATACGACCTGGTTACTACCGCTGCTGCAAGACCATCCCGCTTTGCGGCGGGCTCTGGTGAATACCAGTAGTAACTTAGAACCGGTCCACTAGCACGGTCCACGCCAATCCCTCTCTGGCACAGAGGATCCACCTCCTGCCAGCCGTATCGTGACAGTAGATCCGGCCATGGATCCCGCTGAAGTTCCACTGCCAGCTGTCGCCGACCTCACCACGGTGGTTTCCCAGCAGTCGCAACAGATAGCGCAACAAGGCCACCAGCTGTCTCAACTGACCGTGATGCTACAGCAACTACTACCACAGCTTCAGCAATCATCTCCTCCGCCAGCTCCTGCACCTCCTCCGCAGCGAGTGGCCGCTTCCGGCCTACGACTATCCTTGCCGGATAAATTTGATGGGGACTCTAAGTTTTGCCGTGGCTTTCTTTCACAATGTTCCCTGCACTTGGAGATGATGTCGGACCAGTTTCCTACTGAAAGGTCTAAGGTGGCTTTCGTAGTCAGCCTTCTGTCTGGGAAAGCTCTGTCATGGGCCACACCGCTCTGGGACCGCAATGACCCCGTCACTGCCTCTGTACACTCCTTCTTCTCGGAAATTCGAAGTGTCTTTGAGGAACCTGCCCGAGCCTCTTCTGCTGAGATTGCCCTGCTGAACCTGGTCCAGGGTAATTCTTCCGTTGGCGAGTACGCCATCCAATTTCGTACTCTTGCTTCCGAATTATCCTGGAATAATGAGGCCCTCTGCGCGACCTTTAAAAAAGGCCTATCCAGCAACATTAAAGATGTTCTGGCCGCACGAGAAATTCCTGCTAACCTGCATGAACTCATTCATCTAGCCACTCGCATTGACATGCGTTTTTCCGGATGGCGTCTGGAGCTCCGCCTGGATATGGACTTTGTTCGCACGAGGCGTTTTTTCTCCCCGGCTCCTCTCTCCTCTGGTCCTCTGCAATCCGTTCCTGTGCCTCCCGCCGTGGAGGCTATGCAAGTTGACCGGTCTCGCTTGACACCTCAAGAGAGGACACGACGCCGCATGGAGAATCTTTGCCTGTACTGTGCCGCTACCGAACACTTCCTGAAGGATTGTCCTATCCGTCCTCCCCGCCTGGAAAGACGTACGCTGACTCCGCACAAAGGTGAGACAGTTCTTGATGTCAACTCTGCTTCTCCACGCCTTACTGTGCCTGTGCGGATATCTGCCTCTACCTTCTCCTTCTCTACTATGGCCTTCTTGGATTCCGGATCTGCAGGAAATTTTATTTTGGCCTCTCTCATCAACAGGTTCAACATCCCGGTGACCAGTCTCGCCAGACCCCTCTACATCAATTGTGTTAACAATGAAAGATTGGACTGTACCGTGCGTTACCGCACGGAACCCCTCCTAATGTGCATCGGACCTCATCACGAAAAAATTTAGTTTTTGGTCCTCTCCAATTGCACTTCCGAAATTCTCCTTGGACTACCGTGGCTTCAACGCCATTCCCCAACCCTTGATTGGTCCACAGGAGAGATCAAGAGCTGGGGTACTTCTTGTTTCAAGGACTGTCTTAAACCGGTTCCCAGTACTCCCTGCCGTGACCCTGTGATTCCACCTGTAACCGGTCTCCCTAAGGCTTATATGGACTATGCTGACGTATTTTGCAAAAAGCAAGCTGAGACTTTACCTCCTCACAGGCCTTATGACTGTCCTATTGACCTCCTCCCGGGCACTACTCCACCCCGGGGCAGAATTTATCCTCTGTCCGCCCCAGAGACTCTTGCTATGTCTGAATACATCCAGAAAAATTTAAAAAAGGGGTTTATCCGCAAATCCTCCTCTCCTGCCGGAGCTGGATTTTTCTTTGTGTCCAAAAAAGATGGCTCCCTACGTCCTTGCATTGACTACCGCGGACTTAATAAAATCACGGTAAAGAACCGCTACCCCCTACCTCTTATCTCAGAACTCTTTGATCGCCTTCAAGGTGCCCACATCTTTACCAAACTGGACTTAAGAGGTGCTTATAATCTCATCCGCATCAGGGAGGGGGACGAATGGAAAACCGCATTTAACACCAGAGATGGACACTTTGAGTATCTGATCATGCCCTTTGGCCTGTGCAATGCCCCTGCCGTCTTCCAAGACTTTGTTAATGAAATTTTTCGTGATCTTTTATATTCCTGTGTTGTTGTGTATCTGGACGATATTCTGATTTTTTCTGCCAACTTAGAAGAACACCGCCAGCATGTCCGCATGGTTCTTCAGAGACTTCGAGACAATCAACTTTATGCCAAAATGGAGAAATGTCTGTTTGAATGTCAATCTCTTCCTTTCCTAGGATACTTGGTCTCTGGCCAGGGACTACAAATGGACCCAGATAAACTCTCTGCCGTCTTAGATTGGCCACGCCCCTCCGGACTCCGTGCTATCCAACGTTTTTTGGGGTTCGCCAATTATTACAGACAATTCATTCCACATTTTTCCACTATTGTGGCTCCTATCGTGGCTTTAACCAAGAAGAATGCCAATCCTAAGTCCTGGTCTCCCCAAGCGGAAGACGCATTTAAACGGCTCAAGTCTGCCTTTTCTTCTGCTCCCGTGCTCTCCAGACCTGACCCATCTAAACCCTTCCTATTGGAGGTTGATGCCTCCTCAGTGGGAGCTGGAGCGGTCCTTCTACAAAAGAATTCTTCCGGGCATGCTGTTACTTGTGGGTTTTTTTCTAGGACCTTCTCTCCGGCGGAGAGGAACTACTCCATCGGGGATCGAGAACTACTGGCCATTAAATTGGCACTTGAGGAATGGAGGCATCTTCTGGAGGGATCAAAATTTCCAGTTATCATTTACACCGATCACAAGAATCTCTCCTATCTCCAGTCTGCCCAACGGCTGAATCCTCGCCAGGCCAGGTGGTCGTTGTTCTTTGCCCGTTTTAACTTTGAAATTCATTTTCGCCCTGCCGACAAGAACATTAGGGCCGATGCTCTCTCTCGTTCCTCGGATGCCTCGGAAGTAGAGGTCTCTCCGCAACACATCATTCCTCCTGACTGTCTGATTTCCACTTCTCCAGCCTCCATCAGGCAAACTCCTCCAGGGAAGACCTTCGTTTCTCCACGCCAACGTCTCGGGATTCTCAAATGGGGTCACTCCTCCCACCTCGCAGGCCATGCGGGCATCAAAAAGTCCTTGCAACTCATCTCTCGTTTCTATTGGTGGCCGACTCTGGAGACGGATGTTGTTGATTTTGTGCGGGCCTGTACTGTCTGTGCCCGGGATAAGACTCCTCGCCAGAAGCCTGCTGGTCTCCTTCATCCTCTGCCTGTCCCCGAACAGCCTTGGTCTCTGATTGGTATGGACTTTATTACAGACCTACCCCCATCCCGTGGCAACACTGTTGTTTGGGTGGTCGTTGATCGATTTTCCAAGATGGCACATTTTATTCCTCTTCCTGGTCTTCCTTCAGCGCCTCAGTTGGCAAAACAATTTTTTGTACACATTTTTCGTCTTCACGGTTTGCCCACGCAGATCGTCTCGGATAGAGGCGTCCAATTCGTGTCAAAATTCTGGAGGGCCCTCTGTAAACAACTCAAGATTAAATTAAACTTCTCTTCTGCTTATCATCCTCAATCCAATGGGCAAGTTGAAAGAATTAACCAGGTTCTGGGTGACTATTTACGGCATTTTGTTTCCTCCCGCCAGGATGACTGGGCAAATCTTCTACCATGGGCCGAATTCTCATACAACTTCAGAATCTCTGAATCTTCTGCTAAATCCCCATTTTTCGTGGTGTACGGCCGTCACCCTCTTCCCCCCCTCCCTACTCCCTTGCCCTCTGGTTTGCCCGCTGTGGATGAAGTGACTCGTGATCTTTCCACCATATGGAAAGAGACCCAAAATTCTCTTCTACAGGCTTCATCTCGCATGAAAAAGTTTGCCGATAAGAAAAGAAGAACTCCCCCCATTTTTGCTCCCGGAGACAAGGTATGGCTCTCCGCTAAATATGTCCGCTTTCGTGTCCCCAGTTACAAACTGGGACCACGCTATCTTGGTCCTTTCAAAGTCTTGTGCCAGATTAATCCTGTCTCTTACAAACTCCTTCTTCCTCCTTCTCTTCGTATTCCCAATGCCTTCCATGTCTCTCTCCTTAAACCTCTCATCATCAACCGTTTCTCTCCCAAACTTGTTTCTCCCACTCCTGTTTCCGGCTCTTCTGACATCTTCTCCGTGAAGGAGATACTGGCCTCCAAGACGGTCAGAGGGAAAATTTATTTTTTGGTTGATTGGGAGGGCTGTGGTCCAGAAGAGAGATCCTGGGAACCTGAGGACAACATCCTAGACAAAAGTCTGGTCCTCAGGTTCTCAGGCTCCAAGAAGAGGGGGAGACCCAAGGGGGGGGGGGTACTGTTACGCCGAGCGCTCCGGGTCCCCGCTCGTCCCTGGAGCGCTCGCAACATCCTCGCAACTGCAGCGCCCCGGTCAGATCTGCTGACCGGGTGCGCTGCGATTCCTCTCCCAGCCGGGATGCGATTCGCGATGCGGGTGGCGCCCGCTCGCGATGCGCACCCCGGCTCCCGTACCTGACTCGCTCTCCGTCGGTCCTGTCCCGGCGCGCGCGGCCCCGCTCCCTAGGGCGCGCGCGCGCCGGGTCTCTGAGATTTAAAGGGCCACTGCGCCGCTGATTGGCGCAGTTGGTTCAATCAGTGTGTTCACCTGTGCACTCCCTATTTATACCTCACTTCCCCTGCACTCCCTCGCCGGATCTTGTTGCCATTGTGCCAGTGAAAGCGTTTCCTTGTGTGTTCCTAGCCTGTGTTCCAGACCTCCTGCCGTTGCCCCTGACTACGATCCTTGCTGCCTGCCCCGACCTTCTGCTACGTCCGACCTTGCTCTTGTCTACTCCCTTGTACCGCGCCTATCTTCAGCAGTCAGAGAGGTTGAGCCGTTGCTAGTGGATACGACCTGGTTACTACCGCCGCTGCAAGACCATCCCGCTTTGCGGCGGGCTCTGGTGAATACCAGTAGTAACTTAGAACCGGTCCACTAGCACGGTCCACGCCAATCCCTCTCTGGCACAGAGGATCCACCTCCTGCCAGCCGTATCGTGACACCAGGCTTCTGTAAGAGAACTATGTTGTTCGTAGTATGTAGCCGCAACATAGAAGACGGAAACCTGGTAAATCAAATACTAGGCCTCCGCCACACAGGCTCTAAATACTTCAGCCCATGAGGGAAGCCTGGACTTTGATTTCTCAGGCATCCGTTCCATCGCGTTGCGGTCTTGATGCCGTGATTCAAAACTTTGCAAAGGGCACAGCCATAAGTGCGCAACACGCCATATTAAATATTAATAAATATTGGTGCAGTAAAATTTTGGACCAGAACCAAAAATCTAGGCTGTACTTGGCCAAAAATACATTGTCCGCCCACTTTTTAAAGTCGTTTTCGTGGAGGATTTTATTACACATACTGGGCAGATTACTTAAAAAAAAGCTCTGCAGCTGACCCAAAACTACCAGAGAGAGATTTATCAATACCTGTGCAGAGAAAAGTTGCTGAGTTGCCTATAACAACCAATCAGATTGCTTCTTTCATTTTAACCCCTTGGGGACAGAGCCCATTATGACCCTAAGGACGGGAGCATTTTTTTCAAATCTGACCTCTATCACTTTGCATTAATAACTCTGGGATGATTTTACTTATAAATTTGATTCCGAGAAAGCTTTTTTGTGACATATTATACTTTATGTTAGTAGTAAATTTTCGCAGATACATGCATCATTTCTTGGTGAAAAATTCCAAAATTTCAGGAAATATTAGAAAATTTAGCATTTTTCTAACTTTGAAACTCTCTGCTTGTAAGGAAAAGGAACATGTCAAATAAATTATATATTGATTCACATATAGAATATGTCTACTTAATGTTGGCATCATAAAGTTGACATGTTTTTACTTTTTGAAGACATCAGAGGGCTTCAAAGTATAGCAGCAATTTTCCAATTTTTCATGAAAAAAAAAAAAAAAAAAATCTGAATTTTTCATGGACCAGTTACATTTTGAAGTGAATATGAGGGTCTTTATATTAGAAATCCCTTATAATGGACCCAATATGAAAACTGCACCCCTCAATGTATTCAAAATGACATTCAAAAAGTTTTTTTTAACCCTTTAGGTGTTTCACAGGAATAGAAGGAAAATGGAGTAGAAAAATCAAAATCTAGATTTTTTACACTAACATGTTATTGTATCCACATTTTTTTTTTCATTTTTACAAAGGGTAAAAGGTAATTCATTTTCTCTCGAGTAAGGAAATACTTCATATGTGGATGTAAAGTTCTGTCTGGGTGCACTAGAGGGCTCAGAAGGGAAGGAGCGACATTGGGCTTTTGGAGAGCGAATTTTGCTGAAATGGTTTTTGGGGGGCATGTCACATTTAGGAAGCCCCCATGATGCCAGAACAGTAAAAAAAAAAAAAACACATGGCATACTATTTTGGAAACTACACCCCTCAAGGAATTTAACAAGGGGTAAATTGGGTCTTTAAACCCCACAGGTGATTGACGAACTTTTGTTAACCCCTTAAGGACCACGGACGTATGAGTACGTCCCTGCACCCTGGGTCTTAAGGACCAGGGACGTACTAATACGTCCCAGCGAATTTCGCATCCCGCCGCGCGGGTTGCAAAACCGGACGCCTGCTGAAATCGTTCAGCAGGCGTCCGAGGCAAATGCCGAGGGGGGTCCTGAGACCCCCCCATGTCGGCGATCGCAGAAAATCGCATGTCAATTCAGACATGCGATTTTCTGCTATTCCGGGCTGATCGGGTCTATGGTGACCCGATCAGCCCGGAAAATAGTGATGATCTGACCTGTCAGTGACATCCCAGATCATCTTGCAGGGTAGGAGTGAGGTCGCAGTGCTGCGATCTCCTCCTATCCCCTGCCATTGGTCAGAACTGATTCTGACCAATGGCAGAGCAGGACCTGGATGTCGCGGGGAACATGGGGAGAAGATGTAGGTCAGTACCTGCAGGAGAAGATGCCTGGGAACAGCTGATCGTCGCTGCAGACTGCTGGATCCTGGCTCAGGTAGAGAATTGACGTTGGGGGGGGGGGGGGGGGGCGGGAGTGGGAATGAAAGGGAAAGTAATGTGAACTTTACTGTGGCAACCACTAGGAAGGCCAAACTGCAACTCCCAGAATGCCCAGACAGCCAAAGGCTGTCTGGGCATGCTGGGAGTTGTAGTTTTGCAACATCTGGAGGGTCACAGTTTGGGGACCACTGTTACAGTGGTGCCCAAACTGTAGCCCTCCAGATGTTGCCAAACTACAACTCGCAGCATGCCTAGACTGCCCAGGTATGCTGGGAGCTGTAGTTCTGTAACAACTGTCCCTTCAGATTTTGCAATTTTCATGAAATTTTTGAAAATTGCTGCTCTACTTTGATGCCCTCTAATTTTTTCAAAAAGTAAAAATATGTCCATTTTATGATGCCAACATAAAATAGGCATATTGTATTTGTGAATAAAAATAAAATGTATTTGGAATATCTATTTTCCTTACAAGTAGAGAGCTTCAGTTAAAAAAATTGAACATTTTCAAAATTTTCATGAAATTTTGGGATTATTCACCAAAAAAGGATGCAAGTAACGACGAAAACTTACCACCAAAATAAAGTAGAATATGTCACAAAAAAACAATCTCAGAATCAGAAAATTCGGTAAAAGCATTTTAGAGATATTAATTCTTAAATAGTGTTGCTCGCGAATATTCGCAATGCGAATATTATTCGCGAATATCGCATATTCGCGAATTCCGCGAATATAGCGCTATATATTCGTAATTACGAATATTTTTTTTTTTTTTTTTCTTCACAGTACACATCACAGTGATCATCCCTCTCTGCTTCCAGCTTGTGTGGTGTAAAGAAGGCTGTTATACCACTGTATGAGACTGGCGTGCGAAAATTTGCATATACGAAAATTAGCATATGTTATTTTTCGCATATGCGAATGTTCGCATATATTAATTTTCGTATACGCGTATTTACGCATATGCGAAAATAAAACTAGAATATAACGGATATGCGAATATTCGCGAATATATGACGAATATTCGTCCATATATTCGCGAATATTCGCGAATTCGAATATGGCCTATGCCGCTCAACACTATTCTTAAAGTGACAGTGGTCAGATGTGCAAAAAACGCTCTGGTCCTACAGTGAAAATTGGCCTGGTCCTTAAGGGGTTAAAATGGGACGTAAAAATGAAAAATTTGATTTTTAACACAAAAATGCTAGTGTTACCCCAAACTTATCATTTTCACAAGGGGTAATTGGAAAAAATGCCCCCCAAAATTTTTTACCACATTTCTCTCGAGTGAGGAAATATCCTCTTATGTGGAGATAAAGTGCTCTGCTGGCGAACTACAATGCTCAGAAGAGAAGGAGTGCCATTGGGCTTTTGGAGAGAGAATTTGGTTGGAATAGAAAGTCGGGGGCCAGAACACTTGTGACCCAATTTTGGAAACTACACCCCTCACAAAATGCAATAAGGGGTGCAATGAGCATTTACACCCCACTGGCGTTTGACAAATCTTTGGAAGAATGGGCTGTGCAAATGAAAAATATAATTTTTCATTTTTACTTACAGACAACTGTTCGAAAAATCTGTCAGACACCTGTGGGGCATAAATGCTCACTGCGCCCCTTGTTACATTCCCTGAAGGGTGTAGTTTCCAAAATGGGGTAACATGTGGGGGGGGGGGTCCACTGTTCTGGCACCATGGGGGCTTTGTAAACACACATAGCCCTCAATTCCAGCCTAATTCTCTCTCCAAAAGCCCAATGTCGCCCCTTCTCTTCTAAGCATTGTTTTGCTCCCGCAGAGCGCTTTACATCCACGCACGGGGTATTTCCATACTAAGAAGAAATGGTGTTACAAATTTTGGGGGCTTTTTTCCTATTACCCCTTGTGAAAATTTAATATTTGGGGTAACACCAGCATTTCAGGGAAAATTTTTTTTTTTATTCTCACGTCCGACTTTAACAAAAGACAAAAGTTTTTTTTTTTTGCATTTATGTCAGAACCACTGTAAAATCAGCCACCCCTGTGCAAATCACCAATTTAGGCCTCAAATGTAGGCCTCAAATGTGCGCTCTCACTCCTGAGCCTTATTGTGCGCCCGCAGAGCATTTTACGTCCACATTTAGGCCTCAAATGCGCATGGCGCTCTCTCACTTCAGAGCCCTGTCGTATTTCAAGGCAACAGTTGAGCGCCACATATGGTGTATTTCCGTACTCGGGAGAAATTGCGTTACAAATTTTGGGTGTCTTTTTCTCCTTTTACCTCTTGTGAAAATGAAATGTATAGGGCAAATGTTTTTATTTTTTTATACTAAGAGGCTGGTGTAGACCCCAACTTACCTATTCATAAGGGGTAAAAGGAGAAAAATCCCCCCAAAATTTGTAACGCAATTTCTCCCGAGTACGGAAATACCCCATGTGGCACTCACATGTGGCGCATTTGAGGCCTAAATTAGGAATTTGCAATAGGGGCGGACCCTAAGGACCCTACGGAAGTGTTTCCCAAACAGGGTGGCGTTTAGGAAACAATGCCGTATGAGATATTTTTCATTTTTATAAGGGGGGGGGGGGGGGGGAATGTGTAAGGGGGTTTATGTAGTGTTTTACTTTTTTTTTTGTGTAAGTGTAGTGTACTGTAGTATAGTATAGTTCACAGTGAGTTTTCCGCTGGGAGTTTGAGCTGCGGCAGAAAATTTGCCGCAGCTCAAACTTGTAGAAGGGAGTCCACTGTAAACCCCCACCCGTGTGAATGTACCCTGTACATCAACATGGGGGGGGGGGGGGGGAGAAGGGCGTCCCAAACCTTCAGCTGTTAGAAAACTTATATATACCATTCCTCTCCCCCAGTGCAGCGCATCTTCCTCTGTGCAGCTTCAGTGACTATGTGTCTGCTGGAGGAGTCAGGGGCAGTGAGGAGGTAGACAGTAGAGATGAGTGTCCTGTCTGTACAGTTCCCAGTACAGACTCTGTAGCCCCCAGACCTCCGCTTACTGTGTCAGCTGTCAGTCTCGGGACCTGTGTGTAATGCTACAGCTGCCGTGCACAGGTCCTGACACTGCTGACAGGCTGATTCAGGACTCTGACTGCCACTGCCAGCACAAAGGGCAGTCAGCCTACTGGGAATTTTCCCTGTATCCCGGTAGGCATAGGTGTGCGCACGGGGTGTGCCGGGTGTGCCCAGGCACACCCTAATCAAGCCCAGGGGGGCATCCGAGGCCACCACTGAGCAGCCCGCAGAGGACCCCCCCCCCCCCGTCACATTCGGGACATTCCTGTGTCCCGAAAGATCTTTTGGGGACACAAGATGTTCCAGTTACCTTTCTACAGTGGCCCCCATGTTAACTTTAAAAACACAGGGGCCGCCGGGAAGTAGCGCATGCAGGGACGTCATTGACGTCCCGTGCGTGCGCCCATAGCAACGGAGGAGCGGAGATTCAAGGAAGAGGAAGCGCGCGCCGGCCGGAATGGTAAGTGACCAACACGAGCTGGCAGCACGTCGTCTTCAGTGTTCCGACCACCGGTCCTCCAGTCCCGGGACCTACTGCTATGGTCTATAGGCCATAGAAGTAGATTGTGACCCCGGACCGGAGGACCGGTGGTCGGAACACTGAAGTGGGGCAGTACACAGACATACAGCCTACAGCCATACACTGTATATGG
Source organism: Hyla sarda (assembly GCF_029499605.1). Lineage (NCBI taxonomy): Eukaryota > Metazoa > Chordata > Amphibia > Anura > Hylidae > Hyla > Hyla sarda. Next base: position 106,156,025 of record NC_079198.1, on the reverse strand, counting down.
CTGAAGGCTGTATGTCTGTGGGGAAACTATACTTCACCTAATGTGAGGAACTATACTGCACCTAATGTGGGGGAAATATACTGCATCTAATGTGGGGGAACTATACTGCACCTAATGTGGGGGAACTGTACTGCACCTAATGTGGAAAGATATACTGCACCTAATGTGGAGAAAACTATACATCACCTAATGTGGGGAGCTATACTGCACCTAATGTGGGGGGACTGTACTGCACCGAATGTGGGGAAACTATACTGCACCTAATGTGGGGAACTATACTGCACCTAATGTGGGGAACTATACTGCACCTAATGTGGGGGAACTATGCTGCACCTAATGTAGGGGAACTGTATTGCACATAATGTGGGGAACTATACTACACCTAATGTGGGGGAACTGTACTGCACTTAATGTAGGGGAACTGTACTGGTGCAGTACAGTTCCCCCACATTAGGTGCAGTACAGTTCCCCCACATTAGGTGCAGTACAGTTCCCCCTCATTAGGTGCAGTACAGTTCCCCTTCATTAGGTGCAGTACAGTTCCCCCACATTAGGTGGCACCTAATGTGGGGGAACTGAACTGCACCTAATGTGGGGGAACTGTACTGCCAACCTAATGTGGGGGAACTGTACTGCCAACCTAATGTGGGGGAACTGTACTGCCAACCTAATGTGGGGGAACTGTACTGCAAACCTAATGTGGGGGAACTGTACTGCCAACCTAATGTGCGGGGACTTATACTGCCAACCTAATGTGGTGGGACTTATACTGCACCTAATGTGGGGGAACTATACTGCACCTAATGTGGGGGAACCATACTGCAACTAATGTGGGGGAACTATACTGCACCTAATGTGGGGGAACTATACTAACTGTGCATGTGTGCGTATATATATACATATATATATATGCACGCGCGCGGCGTGAGTTTGTGCTTTAGGGTGCACACCCTAATGCAATAGGCTGCGCTAGGTAGGCCAGTCCGCCCCTGTATATAGGGAGCTAATTATAATAACCCATCCTATATTCTAGAAGATTCTGGGGAATTCTGGAAACATGGGAGTGAATTAGAAAGTGCAAATGGGGCTAACTCCTTCATGCCATATGTCATTACCTAACATAACAATACTCCACTTACTCCCCAGCACCCCCCCTCACATAAGAGTACTCCAGCTCCCCAGCACCCCCCTCACATAACAGTACTCCACTTACTCCCCAGCACCACCCTCACATAAGAGTACTCCACTTACTCCCCAGCACCCCCCGACATAACAGTACTCCACCTACTACGCAGCACCCTCCCCCTCCTTCATGCCATATGTTGTTACCTAATAACATAAGTGCAACTAAGCAACATAAGAGTGCTATTTTACATACAGTACAACAAAATCAGGCAATGTTTCTTTAAACCATACAAATATCTTGTAGTTGGACACTGCACTGCATGATTCTACAGATTAAAGAGTACCTGTCACCAAACTAAACTTTTAATATATTGTTCCTTATGTAATTATAAGACACTTTGCTATTAATGTGTCTTTAATGTGATTGAAAAAAACGCCACTAGGTGGCATTGTTCTGTTTCTTGCCACGAGTCAAACAGTTAGTTTGGTCTCCTCCCGGCCTTGTTGGAGACTAAACTCAGGAAGAGCATGCGGGGCATGGTGGGGCATGGCGGGGCACAGCGCTCACAGGCTTCAGTGACGTCACGCCTGTTGGGGAACACCCACTTTCTCCTGCCGGGAGCTCTTACATTGTGAGCAAGGGGAAAGGTATGATACACAGCTTTTTAAAGGTCAGACATTTTTTTTAAGGGTAGGAGGGGTGTTAGGAGTAGTTAGGGAATGTAATCTGAGTTAGTTTAGAAAATATGGTTTAAAGACAGGTACTTTTTAATAGTGTTGCTCGCGAATATTCGCAATACGAATTTTATTCGCGAATATCGCATATTCGCGAATTCACGAATATTCGCGAATATAGCACTATAAATTCGTAATAACGAATATTCGTTTTTTTTTTTTTCACAGTACACATCACTAGTGTTGAGCGGCATAGGCCATATTCGAATTCGCGAATATTCGCGAATATATGGACGAATATTCGTCATATTTTCGTGAATATTCACATATTCGTAATATTCTCATTTGATTTTCGCATAAGCGAAAATTCGCGAATGCGAAAATTAGCATATACAAAATTAGCATAAGTGAAAATTCGTGTGCCAATCTCACACAGTAGTATTAGAGCCTTCTTTACACCACACAAGCTGGAAGCAGAGAGGGGTGATCACTGTGATGTGTACTGTGTGAGAAAAAAAAAAAAAACAATATTCGTAATTACGAATATATAGTGCTATATTCGCGAATTCGCGAATATGCGATATTTACGAATAAAATTTGCATTGCGAATATTCGTGAGCAACACTACACATCACAGTGATCATCCCTCTCTACTTCCAGCTTGTGTGGTGTAAAGAAGGCTCTAATACTACTGTGTGAGACTGGCAAGCAAAGTTTCGCATATACGAAAATTTGTGGAAGTATATTTTCGCATATGCGAATGTTTGTATATGTTAATTTTCGTACGTGCGAATTTTCGTTTATGCGAAGATAACCCGCGAATATTACGAATATGCGAATTTAGCGAATATTTGTCAATATATTCGCGAAACATCGCGAATTCGAATATGGCCTATGCCGCTCAACACTACTCTTTAAGGGTATGGTCATGCGAAGCGTATACACAGCGTATTTCATGCTGCACAGTGGGAAATACACTGCGTAATCTCCTATGAATATACACACAGGGCTACTCAAAGTGACGTCCGTGTGCAGGCCCCGCCTCCAAACCTCCCGGCACGCACAGGACTGCTGTCAAGTGTCTGCTTAAAGGGGAATATGTAGCGTATTTTCTGGTGTGCTGAAGATAAACCAGTGTTTCTCAACCAGCGTGCTTCCAGTTGTTGCAAAACTACAACTTCCAGCAGAAGGCTGTCCGGGCATGCTGCGAGTTGTAGTTTTGCAAAGCTTGAGGCATGCTGGTTGTGAAACACTAAAATAACCCCTTCCCATCTTTAATTTTGGCCCTCACTATTGCCAACCCAGTCAGTTCACATCATCTGAATAACATCCATGTTTCCTATGTGTCACTGGACCCTTCAGTAACTTTTCATAGTGTTTGGTCATGTTTTTTTTTATACAGTATGGGAATGGTGTCCTGGGCTGTAAAGTAACACTTTATATCCTACAAAATCTGCTTTTTCATCCAGAGCCAATTGAGCTGACTCCTCAAATGTCAGCCTCATCTGGAAGTATTGGAAGGCTCCATCATTGTGACTAACTGGGCAATAATCTCGTACTGAACAATGGCATGGCTGGTTGCAATCTAAGTTTGGCTAAAATACATGGCAATCTTTGATCACAAATATTATAAGATGTGTGATGTGAAAGGGTTACTATTACAAATGATGGAGAATTGCTTGACTATGTCATCTTGGATCAGTAGGGTTCTGTCTGCCGGGCCCCTCACTGATCATCACAATGAAGAGGCCACAGCATTAGTTTAAATGTATGGCTTGCACCTCTGTGTAGGGAAGATTGTAAAGTTCTATGTGTTCTTGGGATTCACAGGTACTGTGACCTAGTGTTGAGCGGCATAGGTCATATTCGAATTCGCAATATTTTGCGAATATATGGACGAATATACATTATATATTCGCTAAATACGCATATTCGTAATATTTGCGTTTTTTTCCGCATATGCGAAAATTCGCATATGTGAAAATTCGCATGTGTGAAAATGTATGCACTTTATAGCAAGTATACCAGTGTAACTTGATAGAAGCAGCAGAAGGGAGGGATCATTATTCGCGAATATTCGCATGTGCGTAGTGTTGAGCGGCATAGGCCATATTCGAATTTGCGAATATTCGCGAATATATGGACGAATATTCGTCATATATTTGCGAAATTCGCATATTCCTAATATTCCTGTTTTATTTCCACATATGCGAATATTCGCGTATGCGAAAATTAGCATATGCGAAAATTACTGTGATGTGTACTGTGAAGAAAAAAAATAAAAAAATAAAAATATTCGTAATTACGAATATATAGCGCTATATTCGCGAATATTCGTGAATAAAATTTGCATTGCGAATATTCGCGAGCAACACTACATGTGCGAATATTCGCCAGGCAGTCTCACACATTAGTATTAGAGCCTTCTTTAGACCACACAAGCTGGAAGCAGAGAGGGATGATCACTGTGATGTGTACTGTGAAGAAAAAAAAATAAATAAAAAAAAATATTCGTAATTACGAATATATAGTGCTATATTCGCGAATTTGCGCATATGCGATATTCGCAAATAAAATTCGCATTGCGAATATTCGTGAGCAACACTACATGTGCGAATATTCGCCCGGCAGTCTCACACATTAGTATTAGAGCCTTCTTTAGACCACACAAGCTGGAAGCAGAGAGGGATGATCACTGTGATGTGTACTGTGAAGAAAAAAAAAAAAAAAAAAAAAAATATTCGTAATTACGAATATATAGTGCTATATTCGCGAATATTCGCGAATTTGCGAATATGCGATATTCGCAAATAAAATTCGCATTGCGAATATTCGCGAGCAACACTACATGTGCGAATATTCGCCCGGCAGTCTCACACAGTAGTAATAGAGCCTTCTTTAGACCACACAAGCTGGAAGCAGAGAGGGATGATCACTGTGATGTGTACTGTGAAAAAAAAAGCGAATATTCGTAATTTCGAATATATAGTGCTATATTCGCGAATATTCGCAAATTCACGAATATGCGAAATTCGCGAATAAAATTCGAATTGCGAATATATAAATATAACCAGAGGCGGCTCTACAATTAGGCAAGTTAGGCGGCCACATAAGGCCTCACATTAGCAGGGGACTCGTGGCTGCCTAGCTCACCCCCCCCATAGAAAGTATAATGAGTGACATTGTGTATAATGAATGCATCACCAGGAGCAGGGAACAGCAATATCTGCTCCTGTACTCACAGCTCCGCAGCTCTTATCGTGCACGTCCTGCACCAGATGTCCTGCGCCGGAAAAGATTCAGGCCCGGGAGGAGGACAGGAGGCGGCTGAGGAGCTGAGAGTGGGCGCTGCTGAACAGACTGAGCACAGACACAGGACATCAGGTGAGGGGACAACAATAACAGCTGGGGGACAGAAATATAGAAAAGTAGAACACATGGGTAATGTTTTTTTTTTTTTTTTTTATAATTGTTTATTGGATTTTTCAATTTTTAAAACAAGGAAGTTACAACAACAATGCTGCAAAATGCAGTAATTACATATAGGTGAGTAACGCACACACACAAAAAAGAGAGTACTCCGAGGAATAGAAAAGAAGCCCCGCTCACCCCATATCATCCTGAGGATGGATAGGACCCAAGGTGTTGCTAAGAGCCGCCAAATAGTACCATTCAGTTTGCCGGAAAAAGGTAACACGAGAAAGGTATGCCATTTGGCAAATAACTTTTTAGCGCTTCGCTCCCTGCGCCGTTCCATGTCCAGTCTGTTGGCCTCAAAAAAAGTCTTCAATTCGTCCACCACATCAATCAACACTGGCATATGAGCCTTTATCCATTCACGCATCAGAACTCGTTTTGCTACCAGCTAAACTACATGTATGATTTTGGGAACACTACTAAGGTCTATCGCCTCCGCTACGGACGGGTCAACAGACTGGAACAAAAGGGCCAAGGGAGTCAAAGGCAACCGCACCTTCCACAAATCTGCAATATAAGCTATAACTGTTACCTAAAATCTCTGAGTTCTAGCACAGACCCAAATGCCATGGTAAAAATCCATATTTGGTTCGCTACACTTCGGGCACAAGGTGAGTCTGTCAGGGAAGTTAGAAGAGGCTGGGATATTGAAGCCCCGATAACCAAAGTGCATCACTTTAAAGAAGGTTTCATGCCAAGTTTCACTAATAATGTTAGCTCGCACTTTGGCCCAGCCATCCAAAATTTGATCACGTAAGTCAGGGGTTTGGAGAACTGCTTCCCACTTAGCAAACAAACCATGTCTGGAGATCTGCATAGACGATCATTAAAGCATCGGTAAAGTCCCAATAAATAGATGTGAACCTACCATATCTTCAAAGGGAGTGGAGGATAATTCTGGAGAGGGATTTCGGAGTCTGGAGGTACAGAAGGACAAGAGTTGAGACACCTGGAGGAATTGAGAGGGTGGTAACGAAAACTTAAAATAATTTCTTGTGGGGTAAGCCACCGTCTTTCTTCAGGGTGCATCAAGTGCTTTGCCTCCCGAACCCCTACAAGTCGCCAGGTCTCAAACAGTTTATTTTCCCTACCTTGGGGAACTTTGGATGACCCCGGAGGTCAAGGCACCCAGACAGCACAAAGGGAAGTCTATAGGCACTATGGATAGCTTTCTATGTTAAAACCGTGTCTCTGATCACGTGGGAACATTTTACATAGGCAGGAAGGCATGGGATGCATCAATTTTTGGAGCACAATCCGCGGGCACTTTCCTGCCCATATAAAGTGTGTAAAGGCCGAATTCAGTGCATTAACATCCTTACGTTTAAGGAGAATAGGCAGAGTTTGTAATTGATACAATAGGCAGGTAAAGGAAATCATCTTAATAAGAAGGCATCTACCCATGAAAGAAAGTGGAAGTGGAAACCATCTATTAAGTTCCTTTCTAATTTGTTTAAATAGTGGGGGATAGTTCAAGGTGTACAGAGAGGACGGGGCTTTTCCAATCAAGCCCGCTGGTAGACCCAGTGAGGTCCAATGACTAAGCAGCTTAGAGGGACCTAGGGGGAGTATCTCACTTTTCGTAGAATTAACCTTATACCCTGAAAAAGATCCTAAGTGATCAAGGGCTGACATCAGGAAAGAGTAGTGAGCACCTGGATCACTTATAAAGACAAGGATGTCATCTGCGAAAAGAGTCAACTTAACCTCCTTGCGCCCGACAAAAATGCCTTTATATAAATCCGAGTCTTTCAAGTATCTCGCTAGGAGTTCCAGTGCCAAATTAAATAACAGGGGGGACACCCCTGTTTTGTTCTTTTAAACAGAGGGAAGGGGGGGGGGGGACAAGAAATCCGATGTGTGAACCCGCGGCAGTGGGGAGGAGTATAAACCACCCAAGAAAGAACGAAAATTCCCAGTGACTCCCACCCAGTCCAGCACCATCCTGAGCCATTCCCATCTAACGTTGACAAAAGCCTTTTCGGCATCAAGAGCCAGTAACAGTGGCTGTTCCCCTTGCTCAGAACGGTGCTGCACTCTATCCAGAACGGTCAACATTTTACGTATGTTCGTAACCGCAGAACAGTTACGAACAAATTCCACCTGAGAAAGGCCAATGAGGGAGGGCATAAAGTGACTCAAACAGTCGGCCAAGATTTGATTAATTAATAAAATAGGGCGGTAAGATTGGGGGAGAAGGGGATCATTGCCAGGTTTGAGCAGGAGTTTAATGGTGGCCGTATTAGAGTGAAGAGGCAGATAGCCCATGTATAAGACATGGTTAAAGTGAAACATCAGTGGGGAACAACCTGGTCTACCAAATCCTTATAGAATTCCCCAGAAAAGGCATCAGGGCCAGGGGCTTTTGCATTATGGAGATGTTTTATGGTCTGGCGGATCTCCTCTGCAGTGAAGTCCGCATTCAGAGCATCCCGCTGCTCCGAAGTCAATGTGGGTAGCCGAAGCGACCCCAAAATGCCTTACCAGAAGCCATGTCTACTGGAGAAGTGGAATATAAAGATTGATAGTAGGTGCTAAATATGGAATTGATTTCCCTCCCGTCTGTGCACACCACTCGAGAGGCATCGCATAAACCAGAGAAGTGCTGAGGAGGTCTACGGCCCTTGGCCAGGTGAGCAAGAAGGTGTCCAGATTTATTTCTAAAGCTAAACAATTGGGCTTTAAATCTAGAGAAAGACGCCAGAAATTTGTGTTCCAACCAGAGGTCGAAAGTAGTTTTTGCCGTCTTCCAAGCCTGGCAAGCTGCCGCAGATGGATTAGAGAGGTAAGTAGTGTAAGCTAACTGTACCCCCTTACCAGCCTCTTGGAAATGGTGGAGGGACTTCTTCTTTACTGTGGACATGTAGGTAATTAGATGTAACACAGATTTAGTCGATTCCCAATACAAGGAAGCATTAGATATTTGTGCAGCTTTGTCCCACGAGAACTCCATCCACCAGCTCCTTAAGGATTCAATAAATGTATCATCCTTAGTCATGTAAGCGCCACTGAAAGTCTGCTCCCTTAGGGAAAGTATCCGATAAAGTAATTGATATAGGAGAGTGATCGGAGATCACCATGGTGTGAATGTCTGGTCTTGCTGGTCTGTGAGCGAGCGGTGAGTAGCCGGGAGGCGCGGGAGCTCGCCTAGCTGCAACCTTACATGGCAGCACCGGAACTGGAAGTCGACAGGGATAATGTTAAAGGAAGCAGGGCCACTATTAAGAGGGAAAAGAGAAGTCTGTAAGGGGAGAAAAGAGGGGTCCTATTAGGGGGTAGAGGAGGACAAGTATTTTAGGGGGGGCAGGAGGAGAAGATTGCTCTATATAAAGGAGGACAGGAAGAGAACCTTATATAAGGGGGTATAGGAGGAGAGGAAGAGGGCTCTATATTAGGGGGTACAGGAGGGGAAGAGGCCTCCATATAAGGGGGTACAAGCGGAGAGGAAGAGGGCTGTATATAACCTTATATAAGGGGATACAGGAGGAGGAGAAGAGGGCTCTATATAACAGGGTATGGGAGGAGAAGAGGGCTCCACATAAGTGGGTACAGGAGGAGAGGAGGGGTATGTAGGAGGGGACAGGAGGAGTGGAGTGGTCTATAAATAGTTACAGAAGGGGAGGAGGGCCCCTGTCTGTCACTGAGGTCCCTTTAGGTCCTGTTTCTGCTACGTCCATTCTGCACCCCGCAGCACCCAGCAGGCCAGACACACAGTGGTGAGTACTTATCTTACAGTTCTACCCACCAAGGTGTCATCTCAGTTGTCTGTAATTAGTAAAAGAGATTTATGTAGATTCTGAGGTTTTCCTTTTTTTTTTTTTTGCTAAAGGCGCAAAAGTCCACTAGAGAGCTTTTTTATTAAGTGCAAAAAGGGTTTAAAAAAAAAATGTAGAACTGTAAATCTGGAGTCGCTGTAATGACCCGATCTGTTACTTGACACCAATTATACCTGTACCCAGGAATTTTACACAATAATGTCCCTTACACAATACTTTTCTGCCAACCAACACTACGTAGTGACATCTCCTCAGTGAGGGCCTCATGTTCATGAGGCCTCACAAAGTCTAGAGCTGCCTCTGAACTATTCGTAATACGATGGGAATACCACCTCAAGAAACAATGCTAGAAAAATACTCAGTTTAAAGAAGCCTACGCAATGCCCCTGTTGCAGTGTCCCAGTACCATCTCCCATTTGCTAAAGCTAAAGTTGTTGGGATGCTAAGGAGAGTTAACCTTTGCTATAACATTTTATCACATTGCTATTACATTTTGCATACACTGACTTATTATGGATGTGCAAGGACTAACATTTTTACTCTTTACTGCCACCATTGGTGGATTGTATTTGTACAGGATAAATGGAAAATTGGTCACATGACTTACTTCTTCTAAATAGAAAGTAATGATGCCGGATAACTCACTGCAAGATCATTCTCTATGTTTGTAGAAGTAGAACCAGATTTGTTGAGCATGATATATCTCCATATAACTCAATCGAAATGCTCATGGATACTCTAGAAGCATTCAAGATATTCATTTGATATTCCAAATACATTTACATTATCCTTGTGCTCTACTACATGCCCGGTTCTTCTCTCTTCTCTTCTTCCACAAGCCTCTTCTAACCACTATCCTTAGATGCCTATGCCATTACCTTACTGACAAGCTTCTGCCATCTTCTGCTACTTATTTTCTTTTACCCAAAATCTACCATCATAAGCCTGTGGTGTCCCAGCACAGGTGGCTGTCCAGTGGTTTTGGACTGTCCCAGGGCAGCCTGGCAGCACTAGGTGTTGGGCCCACTAGCGTCCTATTGTTATATCAATTATGTGCATAGTGTAATATAGAAATAATATTTGTTTCCTAAATTAATTTTGTTATGGTTTCATGTATGTATGTTTAATATGTTACTGTTCCTTTAAAATTGTGAGCAGCAAACCTCATGTGACCATGTGAGCCAATGAGACTCCAAAAGTCTCCCTTGCATGGTGAGGTGCGGGGGAGGAGTTAGTCAGTTCACCCTAGTGTGTGCTCATGAGTAACAGGTAAGCTCAGGTGTGCTGTGTGTCGTGTGTCCTAAGCAGAGGCCTACTTCAGTTTCACGTTTACTACTGTCATCCTACAAGTGTCACTTGCAGGGAAGATTCATGCCCCTGCAGAATAGTCTACAGTGCCTTGGAAGGACCCTAGCTACCAGAATCACAAATTCTACAATTCTGTCCAGTGAAAAGCACCACAAGTCTCAGATTGCCAACAAGGCTCACAAGGGGTACGCTGCACTCTCCCACTAAGGCCAGCTGTTTGTGTTTTACCAACTTCACAAGCTCAGTTGTAGTGGCCCAGTATGGGAGTTGTTACCCCGTACCCTTGCTGCCCTGTCAGGCAGCCTCCCTGCAGTGTCCCCTCATGTACATATGTTTAGCCATTTATTATGCTGTAAAGTGTGCAAAGAAGTGTTATAACTTTAAGAAATGTTCCTATGTGATCTTCAGTTGTCATGTGAGTTGTCATGTGAGTTGTCATGTGACTGTTACCCAGGAGGTATCAGTGACCAGGTGACTTAAGGGTGACCAATGGGACATCACCAGAGTCTTCCCATAATAGCCCTGGGAGGAGTCTCTTCGCTTCTTTATGCTGAGGTCCAGTGCAGTCGAGTCTAGGAGTGTGTCTGGAGTCATAGGAGGCCTCAAGTCCAGTCCTGCAGCCACAAGCTACATGTAAGCTACAGTCACAGCATTGTCAGTCACAAGTCAAGTCAAGTCAGTCACTGTCATCTATAGTCAAGTCAGCGTGGCCTGCACAAAATTGTCCAAAACCACTGCAAGTCCCAGCAAGCCCTTAAGGTCTCTGTTCACTGGTCACCTCTGTGGGCCTGGCTACACTGTATAGACTGTATCATCTGTGACTCAGTAAAGCTACCATTGTCTGTAACTTGGCGTCGGAGTCATTATTGCCCCCCGAGCCTAGCCCAGGATCCAGCGGTATACCTTCGGGTGGTATTGAGGATAAACCACGCCCTGGCATCACAAATACAAGGGGTTAATGCCATCTGCCCCTAGGGTAATTCCACCTGCCCTACATCTTACACTCCATAACACACAGTAAAGGTAGCTAACTGTAACCAGACATTGGTGTGTTTATTGGCTCATCGTGTCTGGCCCAGAATGACTGCCTCCCACCTTCGGACTGTGGATCAGATAAATGGTGCCCTGGCATCACGAAGTGAACAAGGTACGTCTAGTAACACCCAGTGGCCGCCACAAGCCTTTTAGACAATTCTTGCTTTGAGTAGTCGGTAAGTCCTTATGACTGCAGGGTGGCATTCATGTCAGGTACCACTTTCTGCTCCCCATCCACCATCTGTAAGTGACAGATTCTACAAACATTACATAAAAGATCAACCAGATATGATTCCTGTATGTATTGTGTGTTACTCTGTGATATTGAGTTGTGATGGACACTTACCAACCTTGTACCTACTTTCAAGCATTCATGGTAGTGATCTTATACATATGCTATAGGAAAAGGCATAAAGCCATAAGCTTGAGCAAGAATCTGTTCTTGACTTATAATTAGAAACCTGAATGTGTGAACACACCCTGATGGTTCCATCGTGCTAAGGCTTAAAGGGGTACTCTGCCCCTAGATATCTTATCCCCTATCCAAAGGACGAGACCCCCACGATATCGGCTGCGGCACCCCAGAAATCCGGTGCACGGAGCAAGCTTCGCTCTGTGCCAGATGACTGGCGATGCTGGGCGGAGGCTTGTGACGTCACCTCACGCCCCATTGTGACATCACGGCCATGCCCCCCTCAATGCAAATCTAGTGACGTCACGCCCCCTCCCATAGACTCGCATTGAGGGGGTGTGGCCGTGATGTCACGACCGGGGCACTGCACTGCAGCAGGAAGATCATCGGGGTCCTTTGGATTGGGTATAAGATTTCTAGGGGCGGAGTACCCCTTTAAGAATCGGCAGAGCTGCAGCATTCTTGCACAGAGAATGGTATGCTCTAATCTTTCCTCAAGCTTTCAAATACATTTCTCCAAAAACGTATTGGACATTTAGAAATTTGGAAAAGCCAACTTTTAACCCCACAAAGATATCATCAAAACCGCCCTCTCAGCCATATTGACTTTATATTGCTTTTCAGAAGAACTGCCAAAAGATTTTGTCTACTGGGTCGGAAATGGAAAAACTGTTTCATCCGTAAATATCCCACATACTGTAACCCTGTGCCAGATAACCAGGAATGTCACACTGTACTGTTAGAGCTGAAACAAGGCCGAATTATTCTGGAATTTAACAGTCGTCTAATGGGTATTCTTCAATGATTATTTTTACTGGAAGTGGTTTGCCCTCTGTACACATTCATTTATGTATTGGAGAAGGCCAAACCTTTCTGTACATGAAGATAACATAGAAAAACTCTATAACACTATAAAAAAAGGAGTTATACCAAGGAAGCAAGAATATCAGCTGGTGTGAAGTGGTCTTCTGTTTAAAAGGTCTTGCAGTGTTAGGGCTTAGTGTAATGTCTTTTTTTGTTATCGTATTTGTTACATATATATTACAGCTGTTTTCTCAGATTGGGACCCTTTTCAAATAACTGGAAATCATAAAAGGTTAGTTTGCATTGCTAGCTCCAATTACATCATTGTGGACCACACCTTAGTATAGATGCCTGGAAAAAAGGGCAAGTCTACCTCTGTGCAGTGCTGCCTCTTCTGCTTGTATATACTTACACTACTTAAAGGGGTTATCCACCATAAGGTAACTTTATTACTTCCCTGCCAGTAATGGACATGCTTAGGAAAGATTCCTGCTTGTCTTGGTGCTAAATGGCTGTGTTGTGAGTTCACCGTAATGCTGCTGCTTTTTTTTTTAATGAAATGTCTGTTTCCTGTTGGAGTTCCCTCCCTCCAACTACAAGTCCCTGGATCCCTTGTTTGTATGTGTGAGGTCACTTTTCTTCCCCCCACACATCAATCACTCCACCCTTTGCAACAAACCTGAGCTATGCGTGCTGTTCATGAAACTATGATTCCATGCAGCCATGTGAAGAATGATCTCCTTCCCACCCAGCGGTCGCTCCATCCTATGAAGCAGACAGGCCCCATTCAACACCTGACTAGTAATTCAATGTCTTGGGCCGAACTGCAACATGGGAAAAGCTGAGACAACACTCATTTTGTATGCTGCTAAAAATGAACATCCAGCCCTCAGCACTTAAAGGGGTACTTCGGCGCTAAGACATCTTATCCCCTATCCAGAGGATCGGGGATAAGATGCCTGATCGCGGGGGTCCTGCCCCTGGGGACCCCCGTGATCTTCCACGCCGCACCCTGTTAGAATCAGTTCTCGGAGCGTGTTCGCTCCAGGTCTGATTACTGGCGATCACTGGAATATACTTGCATTGAGGGGGCGGAGCGTGACATCACACGGGGACGGAGCTGTGACGTCACTATGCTCCGTCCTCATGGTCGAAATGGACTCAGCCTGAGGACCTCCAGCGGTTCCGGAAGCCTCTAAAGGTGGGTGCAGCATGGTAGATCCCGGGGGTCCCCAGCATCGGGACCCTGGCGATCTGAGTACTCCTTTAAAGAGGTTTGGGGAAACACCTCTTTGACTCTGTACCAGAGAATTTAAGTATTTTTCTTTATTCTGAAAGCAAAGACAGGTATATAAACAGGTACGATGTGTCTCTTTGCCCTAAGACCTAAAGGTTTTAGAATGTGTATTGCAGATGACAGATTCCTTGTAAGTCTTTTATTATTTCCCTTGTAGATTATTATGCTTTAAGTTGTAAGAAAATACTTTTAAGATCTTTTAGTGCAGGAAATGAGAGATACTGGGAAAGTGTCCAGCAACGTGATTTGGACAAACTGTGTATTTTCCATATCAGATTACAGAAGAAATAAGTCAGCGCTTGGATTGTTTCATTGGGTGTCCCTTTTAGCGTTTTGAAAAGCCAATAGCATAAAGAGAAGAGGACATCCAGCAACCAATCCTAGTAGTTCTCAGTGTTGGTCATGGATTAAATACATAGGGAAAAAAACTGCAGCAGTAGCAAGAAACAAGCGTTTCAGATGTTCTACGGAACACCAGAACTTCTTATAGAGGTGTCCTAGGATTAGAAATAAAGGATTGCCCTCTTCCAGAATAAGAATTACACCTGTTCAATGGTTATATTTAGCATTGCAGCTCGGCTTTATAAAAAGTGACCAAGGCTGATGCAATGTCACAAACAACCTGTAGACAGGTGTGGCACAGTTTAATTTATAAGAATCAAACATTTTAGGTAATCCTTGACATATGGATAGGAAGTAGGGGATACAGTTAGGGAATGTTATTAACCTGCCTATCTAGGGCACGCTTAAACCCGTAGGTGTTGGGATTGGGTCTGAGTGTTGTAGGTAGCATATTCCAGAAAAATGGTGCAAAGTCTTCATGACAGTACTGAAAGGTTCAGATTATGGAGGATTTTGTTGTAGATAGTTAGCTGAACCTAGAGAATGGGTAAGAGATATGTGTGTGTGTGTGTGTGTGTGGGGGGGGGGCATAAAAGATGTGGTAGCAGCTTGTGGTGTACCTAGGGTATGGAAAGTACCTACCTGGCTACCTACCTAGTTAGCTTGTGACCTACCTACCTGGATACCTAATTTCCTAGGTGCAAAAAGTAGAGATTTAATGCAGCACTCCAGGTAAGGTAAACGTGAAAAAAAAAGGATTCCATCAAAATGTGTAGCAGCAACGTTTAGACTCACTCCTGAGTCTTTATCAAGCTCTACTTTTTGTATCCAAGGGAGACTACTGGGAACTTGTCAAGGACCGACTGGGGGACAGGGAGAGTGAGCCCTAAACTGACCCTAAAACATCTCTCCCTGCCTACTTGCCCATCCATCCTAAACGATGGATCGACAACTGGGAGCCAGTCCCTTCCTGCGCTAAAGTGCAGTGGCGTAAAAACAAATAATAAACATAATCGGTCACAGGCCAGAAACGGAAAACTACTAGACATCCAGATATACAAGACAGGATACAAATGCTATCAATGTAAAATATAACTCACAAACAAAACAGAATATAGTGAATTAACAAACAGTTCACAAAGCCGGATCTAAGATAAATGGCAGACATGATAAAAATGAACACGACAAGGCATGATATGAGTAAACAACAGAATCCAGCGGAAGAACTGAGAGCCGAAACACTAAAACTGAACGGATAAAATAGAACACTGTTCACATACAGGTACAAGTACAAAGATCAGATCAACCAAACAGGATATAAATATATAAAGACACTGTTCACACTGGGAAACAGAACATACAAACTGGACTTCATAAAAAGGATACAAGAACACCAAACTCTACAACGTAGAGGAACACTGGTCAGGATACTAGACAGGATATTTCTCAAGATATAAGACTAGAACCGGATGAGTGGGAATAGACTCCAGAAAACAACACAAGATATAAATATACAGGGCCCAGGTAACAAGCAAGACTCAGACACAGTGGGAACACAGAGAAAGCTAAACAGACATAATCCTGAAACCGACAAATGTAACAAAGACTAAAACCTACAATGAACAAGACTATTTAACCATGGCTAAAACTCAGATAATATCACAAGATAAATACAAGGTGCAAGCTCAAGCCAACATGGAATTGTATTGCACACAAAGACATAAAAAAAGACATAAAATCACCAGCACCAGAATGCAGGATTACTCTGGCTAAATAACTCCACCCGAGTTCTCATTCGCTCAGGGCATTAACTATTCCCTATCCAGGTGGAATAGCAAACTGCTCTGAACAAACTAGTGTTTGAATACACACCTAAACAGAAAAATACAATAACAAATAAACGGACATTACAGAACTAGGCCTCTAACTCTATGTTTGCACTCATTACCTACATACCGGGCAACCTACATAGCCAGCTACCTATCTAACTGGTACAGGAGGTAGGCAGCACAACCACGTAATCCAAGAATTTCTTGGGGTGCAGGCAGAGAAATACAGTCCCAATCGCAGACTGCATAGACAATCCAAGATACAAACTTTCAGCATCAAACCCAGTAGTAAAGTGCAAAAAAGTGGGATTTTATTAACCCATATCGATATGGGTTAATAAAATCCCACTTTTTTGCACTTTACTACTGGGTGTGCTGCTGAAAGTTTGTATTTTACCTATCTAACTGGATAACTTCCTTATTTCCTGACTACTCACCTGGTTACCTACCTGGCTACCTTGGGGGATCTAAAAGGGGAACTGTCTAACTACTGTGGGATATACCTAATGCCGGACCTACTGACCTACCCACTTTTATTGTGTGGGACACCAAGAGAGGCAATATTTTGGTTTAGGGGCTAAAGATGGGCAGATTGTGTAGAGGTGGAAGAGTACTGGAAAAATACGGGTCTAAGATGTTTTTCCTATAGATGCTGAAGAGATGAGTTTTGGCTGCAAGAAATCAGCATGGCGGTCTGAGCCTGACAGAGAAGAAAAGGAAAGAGGATGTCTCAGAACAGAGAAGAAGTCACCTGTGAGCCACTGGATGTAATTGTAATCACTAGGTAGGTTCCCACTTTGTTAGTACTCCCCCCCCCCTCCGAAAAAAAGCGAAGCCAACGTATACTGTTAACGGGAGCAGCGGATCCCATTGATTTCTGTGACCAAATAGCATCACTTAGTAACCTATGCGTTAAAAAATGCGTCCCGCTGTGCTTTTGAAATAGTACATAGGTCCTGAACTAAGTCACTAGGTGACTCTGTACAGCCATACAAATTAATTGGGTCCGCTGCTCCCATGAACAGACTACGCTGGCATCCTGTTTTTGGGAAATGTTGACAGATATGAGTAACAGGGGTACTAATGTAGTGTGAACCTACAGATCCTTTGTACACCTGATATATGCCTCTTTATGGTCATGTATATAATCACTTATATGTGTACAAACAGGAGAATGTCCAGCGCAGATGGATGCAGAACGAGACTTTATTGGATAAAACTTCACAAAATGCAAGACATGGATGGGTGACGCGTTTTGGCCCTAGCGTCAGGCCTTAGTGATACCACTTAGTCATTTGGTATGACTAAGGCCCGACGCTAGGGCCGAAACGCGTCACCCATCCATGCCTTGCATTTTGTGAAGTTTTATCCAATAAAGTCTTGTTTTGCATCCATCTGCGCTGGACATTCTCCTGTTTGTACGCACGTATCCAGGTGCTGCCCACGCCAGTCCGGGCGCTATCGGGCCAATGAAGGAAGCTGGACCTCACCTATCTCTACGTAATAACCACTTATATGGTATACACATTCCGTGTATGGCTGGTATCTATCTCTATATGTGCACTATATGTGGGGATGCTGGTCTGTCTACAGTGGTTTTTATTTAACAATTATGCAACAATTTTGTGCATTAGTTAGTTACTGTGTGATGTAAAGTGTGTTTCTGGTGTGCCAGTATTATTTGGCCCTAGTATTATTTGTATACTGGTATTATTGGTATTGTTGGTCTATGTATAGTGGTTTTACCTTAGTGTGGTGGTATTAGCAGTCTTTATGTGGTGGTATAATTTTTCTCCTTGTATTCTGTTAATATTGGTAATGGAAATGTTTTTCAGTGGTGGGACATGAGAAGAAGTTTGGGTGGAATAGAGGTAGGCCAGATATGGGGCCAGGGGTAGAATCTCGCAAGGGAGCCCTTGTTTTATTTGGGTCAGGAGGGGGAGCACAATTTCAGTGCTTGCCATAAGTGCCATTTCCAGTATACACACCTCTGGGTCCAGCACTGTGAAGAGCTTTTTGGGTGACAGTGAAGATTTTGTACTGTATCCTGAACTTAATGGGCAATCAGTGCAGTGACTGTCACAGGGGGTAGGCATCACTGTAGAGGCTGGAAAGGCAGATGAGTCTGGCTGCTGTATTTAGCATGGACTGGAGCGGAGAAAGACCGGTCAGTAAAGAGTTACAATAGTCAAGGCTTGAACAATTCAGAGCAAAAGTGAGTTTTAACTGTATCAGCAGTAAGGAATAGATAAAGTTAGAGAGGGATATTAGAGACGATAGATTAGGGCTGATAGCTGCATTAAAGGAGAAATGCGTCAAAAATCTTTTAAGTTCTGCAAAAATGAATATTTTTTTTAACTCATTTACCTACATTCCCCCAATGCTCCGGTATAGGCGTCCCGTTTCTCCGCTGCTGCTTGTCTTCCTTCTTCTTAGGTTTGGAATGCCACACGGCAGTCAGCGTATCGTCGGCTGCAGCGATGTCCCGCCTCGGCCGGTTATAGGCTGAGTGCACATGTAAGGAGCCGGCCCAAGGCGGGACATCGCTGCATTATTGTCTGATATTAACAACCCTATACAAGAATACAGAGCATCCAGTCAGAAGAATGGGGGAACGCATAATCCATGGTTCCACTGAGTCCTCCAGATCAGATAAGATAAAGCTACCTCTCCCCATCTGACCCCTCTAGATGGTTTAGTTTAGAAATACACAAAATAAGCCAGTTATCATCATGCATGGTTTGTCTGACAGGAGGTAAACTAGCCATCTTACCCCTTGAATTGTTTGATTTTATAGATAAGGTTTTAGTCAGTTTATAGACAGTTTTACTATGGTAATGAAGGCCCATTTGATTATTTCCTAGCTCTAAGATTTGCCCATGACTAAGGGTTACGTGTCGATGAAAAATACCTTAGTCATTTGGACACATAGGACATACTGTAACGGCTGGTGGTGTGGATCCACTATACCTGTTGTGGACGATGACGTGAGCCGTATCCGAAAGCGGAGTCTAAGGAGCTGCTGGTTTTCACCAGAGCACGCCGCAAAGTGGGATGGACTTGCTGCGGCAGGCGGCTCCCAGGTGCTACCCCTGGCACTACTCATCCACAAAGGCTGCTGAGGAGATGCGTGGCACAGAAGGAATGAGACAGAGTCTTAGTGAGGGACAGGCAGGAGGTCAGGACTGGCAGCACTGTAGCAGGGTCAGGTCATGTAGCAAGAGGTCAGAGGGTAGACGGCACAGGAGTAAGGTCAGGATACGTAGCAATGGGGTCAGATACATAGCAAGGCAAGAAACAAACAGAATGCTTTCTCTTAGGCTGAATGGCACAAAGATCCAGCAGGGGTCAAGAGGAAGTGCGGGGTTATATAAGATCAGGACCAGACAAGCACCAATCAATGGTGCGCTGGCCCATTAAATCACAGGAAGCCATCGCGCACGCGCCCTAGGAGGTGGGGATGCACGTGCCAGCGGCCAAGGACAGCGGAGGGGACAGAGACACGGGGAGTGACTGCCCGGCGTTCACATGCGGGGGCGTCCTGCGATGCGAACCGCAGCAGAGCCAGAATGGGAGGACGGGGCAGGAGTGCGCTTGTGGTCAGCTTGTCTGGCAGCAGCGCTACTCGTAACACATACTAGGCCAAGAATCCCTGGTTTCACAAACTGTTCTTACTTTTTCATAGATGATTTCTCCAGTTTGTCTAACTTATTTATTAATCTGTTCTAGCACAATAAAATGTATTATGTAATTCAGCATATGGATCAGATTTTTCAGATTTTAGGGCTTGGCAAGGGCTGGATTGTTAATACTTTCATTTTAGAATAAACCTAATGGCCCTGATTTACGAAGAGTGTAGGTTTCTCTGTGGGTTTTAATTCCCTACAATTTTTTTTCCACTGAATTCACTAAGGTTTCCCTAAATTTTTCACTTTTCCCTACATTTAGCTTTTTTTACACATGCTCTGATCTGTCTGGTTTTCCTCAGCTGAAATCCACCACATTTTATGTGGAAACCTTAGTAAATATGTTGGGTTTTTGTGAAAATGTTGGGAACACGCCCCCTTTTTGGGGACCACGCCCCTTTCCCCCGACATCCATACCCCTTTTTCGGGTTTTCGAGTTAGTCGGGTTTTTTTTCAATTCTGGCGCAAACTCTGGCACAAATTTTGGCGCAGACAGAATTTCTGGCGCAAAACCCGGTAAAACATGTTGGGTTTGCAATAGTAAATGAGGGCCAATGTTTCTAAGGAAGATGTTTATTTACATGCAATTATATAAGGCGTATACTCAGACCCTTATTGCAAATATGAATCAGATTACTACTTACCTTCTATCTTCATTTTCGTGATTCTATTATCTATACTCTATATTAGGAGTCTTATGTTCAGTGTAAAGACCAGTGGGTGTGGACCTACTGTGCCACCTGTTTGAAAATGGGCCACTCTAGAGAAGGGGGAGGGGGGTGGGGGTTGTCAAAGTAGCCCCTTGGTTTTCACCCTTTAACTTCTGTATGGGGATCTGGGCTACCAGGTCACTTCATGGTCTTAGTATAGGAGGCCGCTGACCTTGAGGGCCAAGAGAGAGTGATGCAAATCATTGAGAGGCCAGGTAGAGAGGAGTCTGGATGTAGGGCAAGGTCATGGGCTGGCAGTGGTCAGACATGGTAAGGAGAAGGGCAAACAGGTCCGTGCGGGCAATACAAGTTTGTAGTTAGATTCAAGGTGAGGTCAGACACAGAAAATACAACATAGTACAAGCTGGCAGACCCTTTTGTTTAGGATGTCAAAACCCTGCACCACAATAAGCTGAGAATCTGCTATCAGACCCCCTCTTCTATGTGTAACGCTATTATGACAGCAAAACAATATCTGCAATATTATTTACGATTTTCTACATGCAAACCTGCATTTCTTAAATTAAACAAAGTTAGAAAAATCTAAAGCATTCATCAAAGTTTATTTCCAGATCAAGCACATGTCCATACTATAGTCTCTATTGTAATCTCACAAATGCAATTGTTCAAATGCTTTACATTAAAATCTTACTTTGTTGACTTTCTGCTAATGTCTGTTATACTGATAATGATATAATAAAAATATATACTTAAAAAAAGATCTGAAACATGTGGGTCTCCACCTGTAAGTCCAATGTATAATGCAGGAATACATTGTATTATTAGAAATATGTCACCAGACCAGCGGTGCATAAAAATACTTATGGTTACATAACGTGAACCAGAACTTTGCTGGTTGGAGGAAGAGACCATAGAAAGAAGCCATAAAACTAGCTGTTTCTTTTAAAAGGTTTTTATACATAGCAGATATCTGTGTCTGGATCTATAAGATAAGTCCAATGTTAAGGGGGTCTTCCCATCTCATAGGCTTTTTCCGATTTCTGGGCACTGGTGTAGTGCTCTGTCCCCCTTTTGAGCCTTTCCATAATCTCAGACCCAGCAAGATTATCAAAAGCAAGTGAAGCAGCGTTCTTTGGAATGCCCAAGCCCTTCTAGCACTGCTTGGAGATTTCCATTACTGAAATGGTCTTTTACCTAAAATATATTTAGGTAAATGTATGAAGGTGTTATTTTGGCACCATATTGTAAGGCGGTCATAATTAGGCACTGTATGACAGCACAACTTATCGGGGGTACCACCATAAGGTGAATGGAGGAACATATAATCCATAGGCCTACTGAGTCCTCCAGATCAAAAGAAGCTCTTTGCTTAAAAGGGGACAATAAAAAAAAATATTTGTCAATTACATCTCCAATGAGTCTGGTTTCCATCCAGATCCATTAATCTGGGTGTCGAATGCCTTTGTATATGATTATTATGTTGGTCATGGTGCCTTGTAACCCCTATATAGGGTAACTTGCCATTGTTTTGTGAATCTATCAGTTATACTCATCTTTAGAAAGGAAATGGAATGCAAAAAAGATAAAGAACTATGTTTAGTCTATCTGTGACCTGAGCTTTGGCTAGACCAGCTAGCTTACCATTCATGAGAACTCAGGGTAATGGTCTCCAAGTCTTATATAAAAAGAGATTATCTATCACAAACTTATAACCGTCACCACTTAACTTTCACATACTGATTTGGGCGTCGTGTCCCCTTCTCTGTTTGAGTATGTAATATACTTGGTATGAGTAGAGAGATTGGAAAGAGAGACAATTGGATCATTGATCTATAGAAATGTCGCTGATGGCCCCACAATGGAGGAACATATTACACTTCTCTATAACTTTATCCGTGATGTTGTGCTCAACTCAATTGATTTCACCTTCTATTCCCTGTAAGTCAACATATCATCTTTCCTAAGTTCATGCTTTCAAAATGGAAAGAGAAGAGGAGATAATATTACAAAATGGCAGCGTAGATCACTACTTACTGAATCTGCAAATCACAGTATGCTGCGGAGAATTCCATATACTGTAAAAGCAGCTCTTTAGTTATTATAGAATTTTTTTTATAGACTCTGCATTAAAGGGTTTATCTGGGGACATACTTTTTTGGTAAAAAAATTAAAATACAAAATAAGCCATCCTCACCTCCCCTGATCCCCTGTAGCTCCAGGTCTAGCGTAGTCCCAGCTCATTACTGCTTCTTCTTAAATCCAAGATGAACTATTTCTGTCTGTTCAGCCAATTACTGACTGAATTGGGGCAATACTGTGGCCAGTGATTGGCTGAGAGGGCAGTTCCTGCTGAGACGACATGTCTGGGAAGCAGAAATAAGCAGTAATGAGCGGGAACTGAATGATGTCAGACCTGCAGGGGATCAGGGGAGGTATAACTTTTTTTACTTGCTATTATTTTGTCTTTATTAATATTTGCACACACACCCCCAGCCGTATATATATGTATGTATGTACCTGAAAAGCCCCATTGAGCTTACGGAAAACACTGGCATACAGAATCCTTTACAATCCCACAAATTCTGGTTTTGTGTAAATCCATCAGACAAGTCAGAATGTAGTGTTTTGTACACAAGATGTTACTGCTTCTTCTATAAGGTAGCTCTACAGGAAACTTTTGCAGCAAGCCATTACTACACTACATCATACATTTTGTCATTTGCTTGAAATCCATATTTTAAAAGCTACCACTGATTGAAGAAAATGGCGCAGGACAACATGTACAATCCATCTTTAACGTCTTTCATTAATGTCTTTATAAAAATGCTGCTGCCATGTGAAGCAGTGATCTGGATATACAGTAGCGCACAAAGGAGTCGCAGGCAAAAGTAACAAACAAGTTGACTGAAGACACAATAGGAAGCAATAAGGCCCTCTTCCTAAAAGGAGGTGGAGCTTCTGAGCCAGCCAGTAGCATGAGGAAAGTCCTATTTACAATATTCCTTGCGAAGTTCTGTGGAGGAAAGAGGAGTTTATAAGTATAATTTCGATGACAGTATCTGGAAAATAAGCCTTGCATTTCACAGATTAGACTTAGTCATGTGACAATTAGTTACAGGGGTCAGGGAGTGGCAGAGGAGTCCGGAGAAGGAGGAGGACAGAGGAATCTAGGGGGCATGGGGGCAGACGGGTCTGGAGGATGAGAACAGAGGGATCTTGGGGAGGCAAAGGAGTCCGGAGGAGGACAGAGGAATCTAGGGGGTAGGGAGGCAGAGGAGTCTGAAGGCGGAGGACAGAGGGGTCGGGGGGGGGGGGGGGCAGAGAGGTCTGGAGGATTACTTAGGGGTCTTGGAGGGGAGGCAGATGAGTCCGGAGAAGGAGGAGGACAGAGGAATCTAGGGGGTAGGGGGGCAGACGGTCTGGAGGATGAGGACAGAGGGATCTTGGGGAGGCAGAGGAGTCTGGAGGAGGACAGAGGAATCTAGGGGGTAGGGAGGCAGAGGAGTCTGGAGGCGGAGGACAGTGGGATCGGGGGGGGGGGGCAGAGAAGTCTGAAGGAGAAGGACAGAGAGGTCTGGAGGAGTACTTAGGGGTCTAGGAGGGGGAGGCAGAGGGTTTAGGAAGAACTTAGGGTTCTGAAGGATGATGACAGTGGGGTCTGGGGGAGAATAAAGTGTCTGAAGGAGGAGAGAGAAAATGGGTCTGGAGGAGGACTAAGGGGTCTGGGGGGATTTAGGGGTCTGAAAAAGGACAGTACAGGAGAGGGATTAAGCCAAACTGAGAAGATACAGTGTGGAAGTATTATTTTCAAGGTTATAGTGTCTGGCAGGGTTATAATGATTATTGTCTTCATATAGAGGATGAGGATCTGCTGACAAAGCAAGGAACTGCAGAGGAAAGATGTAGCTGTAAGAAGTCCTCACACTGGGCCAAGATAACGAAGAAAAGAAAAGTAAATGCAGTCGATCTCAGTGGCTGCTGGCCTCAACCACTCATAAGAATAGATACTTAATCCCTGGCTGTACTATCTTGCCTCGCAACTTCATCAGTTGAGAGGGTGGGCGGATAAATCTTTATTGGGGCCTACGGGTTGATTATTTATGGCTAAACATGGGGGGAGGGTGCCGCTACACATTCTTGAAATTGGAGCCCTGACCAGACCTCCGGACTCCTCTCCCACTACCCTGCTCCCATGTAAGCTCTGGGGCCATGCGCGCAAGTTACTAGGTATCACGAGTTATATATTGCATACACCGCTGTGGCGTAACCCAGGCTTGCCAGTTTTTTCCTCCTTCACGGATGCTGATTATTGGGAGAGGAGGGGATTGTGTGAACTGGGGCAGCTAGCTGTACAGGGGGTAGTAAGATCTTTTCAGGATTTGCAGGAGGAGTTTGTTTTACCGCACTCCTCATTTTACAGATACTTGCAGCTCCGTCATGTGTATGACACTCAGAATAGGCTACGGCTGATGGAGGTACAGACTAACAGGGTCCTAGAATCCGTGGTTACAAAACGGGAATCTGCTGGTATCATATCTTGGCTATACGGTGAGCTGTTAAGTTTCTACCATGAGAAGTTCCCCTTGACGGTTCGTGCGAAATGGGAGAGGGACCTTGGCGGGTTGAGTGATGAGGACTGGGCTATAGTGCTCTCTCTTACCCCATCTCTGTCTTTATCGGAATCTAATAGGCTATCACAATTATTCTTTTTGCATAGAGTGTATAAAACCCCACTATTCCTACATAACATTGGTGTTCGGTCTGACTCTTCCTGCCCCAGGTGTGGTGAGTTGGAGGCTCACCTGTTGCATATGATGTGGACTTGCCCTGTCTTACATGCATATTGGAATGATGTGATATGACTTATCGAAACCATTTATGGGGTGACATTAAGTGCAGCACCTAAGGTGTGTCTCCTTGGCCTTATAGGCTGTGATCAGGAACCCTCCTTGAGAGAAGTGGGAATTTTACGTGTGCTATATCAGGCCAGGAAACTTATAGCGCAGTTCTGGATCAGACCGTCTCCTCCGGGAGTAGCTGATCTTGTTACAAGAATAGCGCAGATAGTGCGCTTGGAGAAAGGGATATATGTTAAGCGGAAAGTTGTTAGGAAATTTGATGGTATCTGGGGACCCTGGGTGAACCATTTTGATCCCCCGTCAACTGATTTCTAGATGACTGTCCATTTTAAACCTGTCCTTGGAATGTGGTGCTGGTTTGCCTGACGGAGTTCTGTGAGTGTGGCTCTTTTCTTTCTACTTCTTGTGTTCTTCTCTGTGCCCTCTCTTTGTGGATTCAATGAAATGTTGACATGTAGAGGCCGTTTGTTGCAGTTCTGAGAAAGTGGTGTGAGAGAGGCAGACTGTTGGGTCTGCAGGTTAATGAAACTTTGGCTTACTGAACGTGCGTTATGGGTGGTATAAGGGTAGAGACGGATTGTTTCTTTGTGTTTTGGGGTTTATTGTATGTCTGTTGTTTAAAATGTTTGCAAAAATCTTTAATAAAAATTATCTGATTTAAAAAAAAAAGAATAGATACTACACTTGATTTTAGCCAAAAGGCTAAGGAGCTTGTATGGCCATCTTTAGGAAAAGTCCAACATGCCAGACCTTTTTGTTCTGCCAGGATATTAGCTGCTACAGAGTGGTTGTGAGGTAAGAGACAGCAGACAGGTTATGAGATAGTTTGGCCAGATTAGAGATGTAATTGCTTACATACAAACCTTGGCTCCATCCAAAAGTTTCAAGCACGTTTGACTATGTCCCCACCTCCCTTCTGAACAATGTCACTTGGGCAAAATTCTTTAATGAATTATTACAATTGAAAACCTTCTGTTTATACTGATTTCCTTTTAGTCCAGCCTTTTTTCTTCCAAAAAAACAGCATCACTCTTACATGGGATGTGTTTGCTATTACAGCTTGGCCCTATTTCAAAACGACTGAGGCATAATACCAGACATGACCCATGGACATGAGTGGTGCTGTTTTTAGAATCAAAGAGACCTTTTTCTTAAAAGTAAAAAAAAAATTTATATATATATATATATATATATATATATATATATATATATATATAAGTCTTCCTTCTGCTCCAAAAATAACAGAGTCAAATAGCAAATAAAATCCCCAAATTATGTTTGCAGCTGTTGTACAAACCCCTTGTTTTTGTTGCATTGCGTTATCATTAACCAAGATCAAGCTCGCTTTGAAAACACCACAGGACTAACTGTACTTTCATCTTGGATCCACGTTTCGGAGCCCGCGCTCTATAATTTTAACTGATCCCCGGCCAGATTCCTCCTCTTTGTCCAGCATATCCCCACACAATGAGGTTTGTAAATGTCTCCCATAACTATTGCTTCTATTTGCTATGGGAATCGTATTTACTTTGGAATGCCTGCCGCTCTGGGGCTGCCATGCTGATGTAGCTGCCAGTTGCCTGTTATAAGAATCAGTCTCTACCCGGGCCGACAATTAGTGGTATGATATAATGGCAGGATGACCTCACTCACCAAGGTCTAAGTCAATATTCTTTGGCGTGAAGGGCCTCTCCATGGATGCACGTTCTTTTAGTATGTTATTTTTGTAATCTGGAAAGCAAAGAAAATGTGTTCAAATACATGAACCATAAAAAGTTCTTTGTTCAAATAAAAGAGCCATAAAAATTCTTCAGACAATATTTTTCAGAGGAATAAAAATAATCTAACAACTCTATTGTACATCCTGGATGCTGTATAGAATTGCAAGACATGGCACCAGGGATATATGCCTTGGTAGTCTCTTGCTATAACCACATGCCCGTTCCCCTCCTGAAGACGGTGCTGAAGCGAAGAAACATGTAGAGGGGCCATAATTAGTATTTTATCAGCAATCTCCTTAGTGTGCTGTACTAACCAGTGGATCTGCAGGTCACTAGTTGTTGATTGAAATATACCTGAGAAACCACTATTAGTGATGTACTAAATAGACGCAATACTAACACACTATGAGATTGCCGTTTTAAAGTGACTCTTCATCTATACATTTTATAAGTGCTTAATAAAAGCGGTGTTTTAGGGGGTGGGAATGAAATAAGAGTATTAGTGACCTAGGGCTTTTCCCTTGGTCAAAGGTGTTTCTATATTGTTGACCCTGACCCACCTCAGGGTATTGTTTTGGCCTATAAGCCTCCACACATTTTTATGATGTTATCCTCAAGGACAACCTTTACCCCTTTTTGTCTTTTCTAGATTTCTATGTAATGTCCCAGTAGAGGAGATGGTCCTGCACTACACTTAGGCCCTGTCAGGTTGAGTCCCTCAGTGACCTGGGGGGCTCCCCTGCAGTGTCTCCCCTGCTGTTACTTTAATGTTATTTATTGTACTATGTGTATAGTCAGTATACTAATGTATAGCCAGTATAAAAGACCTTTGGAGGACTAATGTAATTGTCTAAAGGACCTGTGAGATGTCACATGTTATGTTTATGTTACCCAGAGAGCACCAGTAAAACATATGACCCACAGCTTGACCTATGGGCTTCTGGCTCAGCCCCCCCTTTATAAGGGGGCGGCCATTACAATTCTGGCTCTTCTACCATCACTCTTTCTAAGGAACAGTGGAGACCAGATGTCTCAGTGCTAGTGTCCAGCTACCTGGAAGGCTTCAAATCTACGGTCACTTCCAGTAAGTCAAGTCTATGTCTGCTGTCACTGCCTACAGTCTAGTCAAGAATATAAAGTCTGTTGCAAGTATAATTGATCCCAGCAAGCTGTGAGGTCCTTCTGTGTTCTTGGCCACCTCTCTGAGATTCTGGCCAAGCTGTAGAGACCATAACAACTGCCTGACCTCAGTAAAGCCTCCGTTAAACCATAACCTGGTCGTGGACTCTGATTTCACTGCCTAGCTATTGTAGCGGAGATATCGTTTGGGTGGTTCCCGATACCCAAAAACAACTCTGGCATCATGAACATTAGGAGTTAATAACACCTTGCCCCTGGAGTTAATACCATCTGCCCCATCTACCTATACTGCTACACCCCGTGGTCCCGCCATTCACCGTGGCTCACCACATCTACAATCAAGTTGCTATTCCTCTCCATGCTGTGAGGAAAAAATGATCAAGTTTTTCATCCCCAATGCTTTATTGTATGACTTTGTTTCATAATGTGTGTAGCTATTCCACCTTGCCAAATGACTTAACAGTTGAAGGACTACTACTCCTAGTGAACCTGCAGCATAACGCTCATCATCCCTGTGGCTACCACACGTACGGTAATTCCTCACACTCTCATTGACTTATATTGTTGGGCAGCCAATGCAGCCAAGCCAGCTGGGCCCCTATGGTATGAACAACCTCCCAGAAGACCTCAAAAGTTTTTCATCCTATAGTTGAAGGGCTGTTTATGTGTGTTCTCAACATTTAAAGGACCACTCTACTCAAAAGTAGAAAATACATATTTGACCCAGTCCATCTATTAAAACATATGTTAATGTGAGCTTTTTTGCTCTCTGAGCTATAAAGTGCTGTGTTATATGTTGGTGCAACAAAAATAAATCATAGTTGCTATTTGGGGTTGCATTTTTCAGTTGGACACTACCATAGACAGCTACAGGTGAAACTCGAAAAATTTGAATATCGCGCAACTTAAAAGGAGAAACTAATATATGAGAGACTCGTTACATGCAAAGCAAGATAGTTCAGGCCGTGATTTGTCACAATTGTAATAATTATGGCTTACAGCTCATGAATACCCCAAATCCCCAATATATTATATGATTCAGGGTAGCCATGTCATCTGCTGGTATTGATCCACTGTGCTTCTTTATTCCATGGTCAACACATCCGTCTACCAGAAGATTTTGGAGCTTCCTTTCCTTTTAAGTTGCATTAATGAAATACAATGGACTTTTGCACGATTTAAAAATGTTTTGAGTTTCACCTGTATGCTGGAACTGCCAGCCTATAGAGCACAGGATGGATGCTAAGTACAACAGATACGGCTTGTTTGCATCCTCATGGCAAACACAGCCGCTAGGTTACTGTGATGTCCCAGTACAGGATATAGTCCCATACAGTACTTAGGCCCTGTCAGGTTGAGTCCCTCTGTGTCCCTAGGGGCTCTTCTGCAGTGTCTCCCCCATAATAATATATGTAATGTATAGTGTTATGTGTGTTATGTATTAAGGACCTTTAAGGACTTTTGAGTTAGTCACATGATAATGTATTCACATGATGTGTTTGTTACCCAGAGAGCACCAGCTAACCAGGTGACCTGCAGCTTGACCTATGGGCTTCTGGAGAGGGGCAGCCATTACAATCTCTCTCTTGATCCTGAGGCACAGTAAAGACCAGACGTCTCAGAGCTATCCAGCATATCTGGAGGCCTCAAGCCACCTGCAGCCACATTCCAGTCTAGTCAAATCTATGTCTGCTGTCACTATCTACAACCCAGTCCAGTCTAAAGTCAAGCCTAAAGTCAAGTCTATTTTAGTCTGTGTGGCTGAACTAAAGTCTATCAAAGTCCTTACAAATCCCAGAAAGATGTGAGGTCCTTCTGTGTTGCTGGCCACCTCTCTGGGATCCTGGCCTAGCTGTAAAGACTATTTCCATCTGTCTACCTCAGTAAAGCTACCGTTAACTCTTACCTGGTCTTGGACTAGTATTGCCCTGCCTAACATTTGATAGCGGTACTACCTTTCGGGTGGTTACCGGGAAAACCACGCCCTGGCATCACGAACATTTAGGGGTTAATTACACCTGCCCCTGGGCTACAACATCTGCATCATACACCTCACCTTTGCACTCCGAGACACCCCGTGGCTTTGCGATATTACCTTCTCCACACAACATCGGCTCCGTGCTTCCTCCCACTGTCATGCACCTCCTGCTGCAGGACCTAGCCCTGCTCCTAGTTGCCTATTGTCATCAGGCACTTGCTATTTAAGACAGCTTCCATTGCCACATGGTACCTGAGGATTATGGTTCCTAGTTTCACTAGAGTTTCCTGTAAAGATGTCTGTTGGTTTCCATGAATCTTCTGTTTCTTTTTCCTGTCCTACAAATCTGTATTGCCCACTCCGACCTATGCCTAACTATTGACCATGCATGTATGCTGCCTGTTCCTGGACTCCTCTTTGAATTTCCCCTTGGTGCTTGGTCTCTTGGCTCACTTGACCAGCTGCCACCTACAATGTGACAACTCCTAGAAGTAGTTGGAGGTTGAAGGGTGAAAACCAGGGGACACTTTGACGATGCTCTAAGGGGCAGCCCACTGTAAAACTGTAATAAAATTATTGTTTCACTTACCAATTCGAACGTCTTCCCTTTTGTATTCGATAAGGTCAGGGGGTCTCAGACAAATTTCCTTCATATTCACATCTTTCCTACAATAATACATAGAAACATTTGCATTACTTCATGGGAAACTCTCTCTAAAACAGTGTAACTCTTCTCTATGCAAAGAGGGATGACCTGTAAAACCAGACAAAACCAATGCACAAGAGTGGCCCTGTTTTGGGGGAAAAATAAGACAATTTTGCTAATACCATACAACTTCTTTATAACATTAAGGTAAACCTGTCACTTATCACAATGATCTATGATTCATCATGGATGGCCGTACTGTTTCAGAGTAATCATAGTTGTAACTTTGGTAGGAAATGGGGCTTTCCCTTATGCAAATAGGAAACAAATCTAGCAAATCGCCAGGGATGGCACACATTACATTGGGCCTTGCGTTGACGATGGGTGCTATAGAGATGGAGGGGGAAGCATTGTATCCTACTACATAGTTATATGATGGAGGACAGGCAGCACTGTGCCCCATTCATGCATTTAGGTACCAACTGTGAAATGATTGTCATTTTTTTTTTTTTAAAACACACTATAGCTATGCTTCAGGGTACGTTCACACGAGCGGATTCTTTTGCGTGTTTTCCGCTGCGTATTTGAAAGGGAGTGGTCTCTTCTCGGCTGTCCGCAGCAGATTTTCCGCGGCGGAATTTACGCTGCAGAAAATCCGCCGCAAGCCCCATTGAAGTCAGTAGGGACTGCGGCGGATTTTCCGCAGCGTAAAGTCCACCGCTGAAAATCTGCTGCGGACAGCCGAGAAGAGCCCGCCCACTTTCAAATACACAGCGGAAAATAAACAAAAAAATCTGTGTGGACGTACCCTCAAACTATAACATATTATCATTTATTTCCCCCAGAATGTCTTAAATCAAGTAAATAAACTGCATACATACCCTTGAGATTTGCTCATATCGTATGCATAACCTAGAAAAAGCAAAAAATAAGGTAAACTTTCTCAAAATTTTATTTAAACTATTGCACTATTTTGAGAATTTTGGCACAATCTGCACAACTTTTTTTAAGGCCGTAACACTTCCAATACTATTGAAAGATCTCCCCCAATAGATGTAAATGACATCTCATTTCTGACATTTATCAAAACCTGTCCATAGGAAACGTTGCTGAGTTGCCCATGGCAACCAATCAGAGCGCTTCTTTCACTTTTGAAAAGGCCTCTGAAAAGTGAAAGTAGCGATCTGATTGGTTGCTATGGGCAACTCAGCAACTTTTCCTCTGGACGGGTTTTAATAAATCTCCCCCCGATGTCTTTAGGCAGATCCAGGAGAGGTGTTGTACGGTTCCATACATCTTCCCCGTCATTGCACCGTTGATAGTAACACCTGCAGACACTTGGGCCCTTGAGGCTGCTCGTCTTCTGAGCTACGTGTCACATCTTGTGAGTCACACTTACCTTTCCTGCGATGTTTTCGGGTGATGAGGATCACAGCTGTGAGCAGGAGAAGGAACAGCAGAAGGGTTGCCAGGATGTATCCGAGTTGTTGGAAGAAGTGAAGTCTGTTTTCCGGAATTATTACATTGATCACTTTATTTTCCCGGATGACGGTGTGATCTGCCAATATAGAATGAGACCATAGAAATCAGCAAAAAAAACAGGGGGGCTCTAGATCATGGACATAATTTGCCTTCCACTATTACTAATATATATATTTTTTGGAAATTTTTTTTGTAGGCGGTAGTACATTGGTTCTCTGCTCAATGGTCATCATGAAGTTCTTATTCTTCGGGCGACCTCTGCCCCAATGGTCATGAAGTTCCTACTCATGGGTAGGGTTGATACCTGGCCAGTATTTTACCCACACAACTGGTATTTTGGACACCTGCCAGTATTTTTATACTAAAAAATACTTTCAATCCAATGAGTTCCGGAATGTTGCACCATAACCTATACCAGTGTTTCCCAAACAGAACACCTCCAACTGTTGCAAAACTACAACTCCCAGCATGCCCGGACAGCCGTTGGCTGTCCGGGCATGTTGGGTGTTGTAGTTGTGCAACAGCTGGAGGCACCCCTGGTTGGGAAACACTGACCTATACTATATACTACTATATAGTCCAACATGCTGGGAGTTGTAGTTTTCATTTGCGGCAGCTGCTGAGCCACAGGCTGTATCAGGGCATGCTGGGAGTTGCAGTTAGAAACTAACTGCAACTCCCAAATATAATGAAAAAAAAGCGATCAAAGTCACATCAAAACAAAAATGGTACTGTTAAAAACTACAGATCGGGCGCAAAAACAGGCCCGTATAAGGAGAAATTAAAGGAGATGTCCCGTGCTCACTTTTCTTATTGTATCCGTTTCGGGATGCAAAAAAAAAAGAAAATAAGCTTTCTCTTGCCTGCCTATGCTCCCCCGGTGCTCCGGTACAGGTGTTCGGTCCCTGGGCTGTATTCTTCTTACTTCCTGTTAGCCCGGCACGTCACACGGAGTTTCAGCCTATCACTGGCCGAGGCGGGACATCGCTGCGGCCGGTGATAGGTTGAAGCTCCGTGTGACATGCCGGGCTAACAGGAAGTAAGAAGAATACAGCCCGGGGACCGAACACCTGTACTGAAGCACCGGGGGAGCCTAGGCAGGTAAGAGAAAGTGTGTTTTCTTTTATTTTTCAGCCCGGAACGGATAAAATAAGAAAAGTGCGCACCGGACATCTCCTTTAAGTTATAGGGGTCAGAATAGGACAACATTTCGCCCACATATGTATATCCTGTGATGTTACACATATATAATTATGCAAATTAGCATGGCCGGTATTTTTTAGCAAGAAAGGTGGCATCCTTTTATATTTATTAAAGCAGAGCGACTACATGGTGCCTTGAATATTTAAAACAGAGTTATAGCTAGAACTTTCAAAAGATTGAGGCCTTAGCCCTTTATCTATATTTCGGCCAAGTAACTTGTTGCCCACCCCAATCGGCACCTAAGTAATGTATATTTCATCAGCACCCCACCCCTGATTTTTTTCTTGTTGGTGGTTTTATCCCACAGGAACCGGGGATTGGGCATATTAAGATCTAACTGCTGGATTCTTCTTTTCCCCAATATACATGTAAGATAAATGGCCGCTCCTTCTAATGTGAATGATCACCAAACAGTGATAACTGAAGGATAGGGGTCGATGCAAAAGATTTTTGTCACATATAAACCATATGATTACACTTGATTACCTTTGGCTGGTGCTGAACCCATGTTTGTAGTCTCTGGTTCCTTTTCTTTTGGAGGTTCCTTAGGTGGATCATAAACTGTTAAGTAAAAAATCCTGCGTTCGTGGAGCCCACAGTAGTGGTGGTGCAGGTGACACGAGTAAGTGCCTTCATCCCCTTTCGTCAATTCTGATATGAGAAGTGAGAAATCCCCATGAGCAAAAGCCATATCCGACACGTTCATTTTCCTCCTGATGAAGAGGGAGCCGTATGACCGTCTCTCCCCTGAAGCATACATGTCGATCAGTCGGTCTGCTCTGTCGTGAGGGATTCCTGGAGCTTGGCGATCCCAATGTACTACTTGCTGGTCTTCTTCACGATGTCGATCAGTCCAGATGTGGTCCCAGTTCTCACATGGCAGCATCACATCAGATCCAACCAAAGCAATAACAACAGCCTTTTCTCCATCCCAGTACATCCTCACTTTACGTTCTGGGAGAAGAAACATTATATTAGACATTAGACAATTCTTGTGGACATTATTGATTAAAAAAAAAATTACTCTCATAGCTTTGACCACTAGTTCTGCTGGAGCGATATCTCTCCTGTACAGACGATTATTAGATCTGAAGTTGGCTATTGGGAGGCTGAAAGTGGACCTATAAAGCTTAGCCAATGGCAGGAAATTCTTGCCAAAGTACCGCAACTCTCTCTCACTGTATATACAGTATATATATATATATATATATATATATATATATATATATATATATATATATAAAACAGACATTGATGCAAGGTAGATACAGGTGTGCTTAGTTACGGCTGTAACAAAAGCCCCCTCTTGTGCCGTACTGTGGCCAGACCTCAAACACAATTCATTCCTAGACTTAAGGTGGTGCTATCGGTGGTGCACATAACGCAATATGAATATGTCCATAAAGAGAAAGGATGCACTCACCACATCTCGTAAAAGATTATTTCTATTTATTGCACTGCATAAATAACAAGACCCTATCAGCCAGTGATGGGAGTGGGTGCTGGACGCTGCAGACGTCTGAAGGTGTGAGAGCTGTTTCCCCCGCGCATGCGGGCTTCGTCAGACCACACCCGTCAGTGACGCCAGTACCGGTAAATACCCTGGGACATGGACGTCACTGATCAGGTGTTCACAGGTAATCATGTGATCTAGAAAATATTTATAAAATTAAAACCAATACACAGGCAATGCAATACATATATGAAAGATATAAAATGTAAACACATTCATAAGAAAATTCCTAGGTCTATCTTATCACTGAGTCCTAAGTTCCCTTGTGCTTCAGTTTTTAATATCCATAGGGATTCTGTGCGGAGGAGGGCTTTCTTTCTATCTGACCCCTCTTGCATAGGAATTCTTTCTATGCCGTAAAACTTCAATGCACCTGGATTATTGTCAAGCGCATTTTTCACGTGCTGCATAACCTGTGGAGACCCTTTACCAGATTTCAGCGACTACAAATGCTCATGGAAACAGATATGTATCGGGCGTGTGGTTCTGCCTATGTAAAATCGTCCACAGTCACAGGTAAGTGCATAGACTACGAAATTAGTTTTGCAGCACATGATATCTTTTACCTCGAAATCCGTGCCTCCTAGTTTAAAATGTCTTCCAGTGCGAAGCTGCGGGCACCACTTGCAATTTCCGCATCTGTGGTTGCCTTTAGGGGCTGCATCTTGCAGCCAATCCTTTTACTTTCTATTTGAATATTTACTTCTAGTAAGGGAATCACCTAGATTTGGCACTCTTTTTAAGGCAATAATGGGTTTGACAATACTGTACGTAGCTAAGATAGAATCCGTTTGTATTAGGTACCAGTCCACTTGTGGATAGATAACCTGTCTTATTGTATTCGCACATGGGCTGTATTTAAATGTTAAACAAAATCTGGTGTTAGTGTTAATATTAGTATCTAAATTTGTATTCTTTTTTTCTTACATTCTGTCTACTAAGTGATTTATTTCTATCTTGCTTTCTCGTGGAAATCCCTGATGAGCAGGCGCCTAGTAAGGTCTTTAGCCTGCTCGTCAAAGGACATCAAGGTACTATTTATCCTACGTAATCACTATTTATCCTACGTAATCTAAGATATTGTCCATAAAGGATGGCTGATTTAGTATGCAAAGGATGGTAGCTTGTATGATGTAGGATAGAATTACCAGCTGTAGGTTTTCTGTACCCTGTGGTATGTAACTCTCCATCTTGAATTTTTAACTCGGACATCTAGGAATTCTAGTTCCTTGTCATTTGTTTTTAGTGTTAAGGTTTCTCCACAAAGGTTCTAAACTCTGACTCTGATCAAACAATAAAAACAGTAATCGACAAGGACGGGCTTCTGATTCAGGAATGAATCGGCGCTGACCGGGAAAAGGACACCAGACAGGTAGTACACCTTCAAGGAGGGGTTTATTGTAGGTAATGCAACGCGTTTCACCACGCATGCGTGGCTTCCTCAGGCATGCAAATCAGCAGTAACAGCTTGGTTTTATACACCGGGATTAACCCTTGCATATATCCCGGTGTATAAAACCAAGCTGTTACTGCTGATTTGCATGCCTGAGGAAGCCACGCATGTGTGGTGAAACGCGTTGCATTACCTACAATAAACCCCTCCTTGAAGGTATACTACCTGTCTGGTGTCCTTTTCCCGGTCAGCGACGATTCATTCCTGAATCAGAAGCCCGCCCCTGTCGATTACTGTTCATATCAGGAAGGCTGCAGACTCCGGACTAATAATCCACACGATCTCCATTGTTGTGTATGGGCTACACAACTATGTCGGGTGAGCGGTGATTTCTTCCATATTGATGTGATTTTACTCCACAAGGAGCGCCTCCGCCTCTTTTCTTTTTTTCTACAAACAATTAAAACGTCATCCACAAAATGCATATAATTAACTATTCTGGAAATAAAAGAAATAGACTCAGAAAATACATACCTTTTTTCAAAAATAGCCACATAAAGGTTAGCCAGGGTGCATGCTACAGGAGTACCCATAGCCACCCCGCTTTTCTGGCTATACCAGATCTCGTAAAACTGGAAGACATTGTTGGAGTGGATCAGAGTCAGAGCCTCAGATACAAAGTTGTTGTAGTCCTCACTCCTATCTGTGGTAGTAAGTAATTCACAGATATATTGTATAGCTAACTCTTGACTGATACTAGTAAATAAACTTTTAATATCTATAGAAGCTAAAATATAACCTGGTCTCCATGTCATGTTCTTGAGTTCATTCAAAAACTTGTTTATATCTTTAACCAATGCTGGGATGTTTTTGAGGAGTGGATGCAATAACCAGTCTATATAACGAGACAGAGGTTCCATTAGAGACCCCACACCGGAGACAATAGGTCGTCCGGGGGGGGGGGGGGCCTCCATTTTTATGTACTTTAGGTAAAAAATACCACTGAGAGTATTTTGGATCGGTAGGAAAGAGTTTGATAGCTGTGGAGTTAGAAATAATATTGCGTTCTACATTTTTTTCTAAGAAATGTTTGTAAACAGATACTAAAATTAACACTAACCCTAGATTTTGTTTAACATTTAAATACAGCCCGTTGGCGAATACAATAAGACAGGTTATCCACAAGAACTGGTACCTAATACAAACGGATCCTATCTTAGCTACGTACAGTATTGACAAACCCATTATTGCCTTTAAAAGAGTACCGAATCTAGGTGATTCCCTTCCTAGAAGTAAATATTCAAATAGAAATTAAAAGGATTGGCTGCAAGATGCAGCCCCTAAAGGCAACCACAGATGCGGAAATTGCAAGTGGTGCCCGCAGCTTCGTACCGGAACACATTTTAAACTAGGAGGCACGGATCATGGTAAAAGATATCATGTGCTGCAAAACTAATTTCATAGTCTAAGCACTTACCTGTGACTGTGGACGATTTTACATAGGCAGTACCTCACACCTGATACATATCTGTTTCCATGAGCATTTGTAGTCGCTGAAATCTGGTAAAGGGTCTCCACAGGTTATGTAGCACATGAAAAATGCGCATGACATTAATCCAGGCACATTGAAGTTTTACGGCATAGAAAGAATTCCTATGCAAAAGGGGTCAGATAGAAAGAAATCCCTCCTCCGCACAGAAGCCCTATGGATATTAAAAACTGAAGCACAACGGAACTTAGGACTCAATGATAAAATAGACCTAGGAATTTTCTTATGAATGTGTTTACATTTTATATATTTCATATATGTATTGCATTGCCTGTGTATTGGTTTTAATTTTATAAATATTTTCTAGATCACATGATTACCTGTGAACACCTGATCAGTGACGTCCATGTCCCAGGGTATTTACCGGTACTGGCGTCACTGACGGGTGTGGTCTGACGAAGCCTGCATGCGCGGGGCAAACAGCTCTCACACCTTCAGACGTCTGCAGCGTCCTGCACCCACTCCCATCACTGTCTGATAGGGTCTTGTTATTGCTGCACTGCAATAAGTAGAAATAGTCTTCTACGAGACGTGGTGAGTGCATCTTTTCTTTTTATGGACATATATATAACTATATACTCTATTATTCTATTATTGAGCTTCCCATACACAGCTATGAATATGTATGCTTGGCTAGCGCTCAAGCTAACTTTGATGTGAAGAAGTTAATAATCTTATCTCCAGCTGAAACAAGAACATTGGCAATTGAGGGAGACTCAGGAGGCTCCACATTGAATGAAAATGGGATATATATTGTTTGAATGTGTAAGTTCATGTGTATGTGGTAGCCCAGTACGGGAGGTGTTACCCCGTACCCCCTGTCCGGCACCCTCCCTTCAGTGTCCCCTGGGCCGCTTGTACGTGTTTCTCCCCTGTATATATGTTTTTCTATGTATTATGATATATAATGCGTTGTCTTTAAGAAACGTACCATGTGATTATTACCCAGGAGGCATCAGTGACCAGGTGATCCCAGGGGTGACCTATTTGCTCCCTGCTAGTCTCCCCCATATAAGCCCTGGGTGGAGCTCGCTCACTCTCTTTGAGCTCTGCTCTGTTCTTCTAAGCTGAGGTCCAGTCAAGTCGAGTCCTAGTGTGTGTGTCCAGAGTAATTGGAGGCCTCAGGTCAAGTCTGCAGCCACAGTCAATTGCAAGTGAGCTACAGTCATAGCTTTGTCAGTCATCAGTCAAGTCAAGTCAGTCCCTGTCAGCAACTGTCAAGTTAGCGTGGCCTGCATTAAATTGTCCAGTCCTACTACAAGTCCCAGCAAGCCCTTAAGGTCTCTGAGTGACTGGTCACCTCTGTGGGCCCCGGGTGAACTGTATAGACTGTACCATCTGTCCACCCTCAGTAAAGCTACCATTATCTGAAATTTGGCATTGGAGTCATTATTGCCCCCCAAGCCTAGCCCATGATCTAGTGGTATACCTTCTGGTGGTATCGAGGATAATGCCATCTGCCGCTAGGGTAACAACATCTGCCCTCATCACACCCGTTACGACATGTACTTCTAAATGGAAAAGAACCTCTGTCCTCTGGTGGATCAATTCACCCCATTCTTTTCTTACCTGACTTTGTGACATTCAGTTGAACTCTAACCGTGTTATCAATGTGACAGTAGTGATGATGTAGGTTACATGAATACAGTCCCTGGTCGCTCATGGATACTCCTTTAAAGAGAAAAGGGAAACATTGTTAGTTTTTAGAAATTTCTATGGTAAATGAAATATCTCAAGTTAATACTTTACACAAGTACAATGTTTATCTATTAACATTTGCCTAAAGAGTACCTGTCATGATCTTGTTACATTTTATAATCCTTCCAGTTCACTGCCCCCATCATGATAAACCACCCCCTGCCTTTATTTTTCTTATTTTTTAGTTTTCTACCTTGATATCTCTCTGTATTTTCTGCTCAGTCTCAGTCAGATTCACAGACTGGGAAGGGGGCGTTCCCCAGCAGGCGTGACATAATCTGAAGCCATACAGGGGAGAATTTCCTCCCTCACTCTGCTACACACAGCCCAGAGAAGTTCAGTGTGAGATGAGCTATGATTGGGCAAGGCTGCACAC
This sequence comes from Hyla sarda, assembly GCF_029499605.1. NCBI lineage: Eukaryota > Metazoa > Chordata > Amphibia > Anura > Hylidae > Hyla > Hyla sarda. The sequence continues at coordinate 106,116,030 of NC_079198.1, read as the reverse complement.
ACACCTCTCAGCATTTCCTGTTTTTGGACCTCTGCTAAAGTCTGTGCAAAAGATGGGGGGAAATGTGCCCAGGACAAGTAGGGAGACACCTAGTGGCAGCTTTTTTTAAACACAAATAAAACATAGAAAACTTTTTTTTTTTTTTAAACAAAGTACATTGGAAAGATTTTTTCTTACCATAAGTAAATACCATAACAAAAATTAGTTTAAATGAGAGTGCCCATTTAAGAAAACCTAAATTTTATTCAAAGGAATTGTACAGTTTCTAAAAAGTATGGTGCCACAAGACTCAGCGCCACCTCTGTCTATGGGTTGAGTTTGGTAATGCGGCACAGTTAATTTTAGGTGAATGGGACATATCAGCAATATCACATGACACTTTTGAAACAAGCAGCCATGTTTTTTTTTTCTTTATCCAGGTCGACTACTTTGAAAAAATATCTAAAACAAAGCACTTCTTTATGAATTATACCTTATTGACATTCTACCATTTTTGGCCATGTATTACCTTATTCTTAGTTGAAGGCAATAATAAATGATATGAACAGTTCATACCTATCCAAGCTCCAAGGAGCGAAGAACCATGTCAGTCTGATCACCAGCATCACCATCCAAACTCTACTATGAGAATGGGTGATCCAAGTACATGGACATATAGTGGTGAAGAAAGCGCCTTACACTTATTAGACAAAATGTTTTTTTTTAGTTTTGCCCCCAGTGATTTAGGTTTTTTAAGACTTGAACCCGATCATACCTTTTATCATTAAAGAAAAATTGCCATCTTGGAAGGCAGACTTGGACACCATGATTCGGCCTTGGTTGTAGCCGCTGTAGATGCGTTGTTCCCCAGCAGAGAACATGTCCAGAAGGCGCTCTCCTCGGTACACTCCTTTGCTGCTATAGAGATCCCAGTGTACAACCCTCTGCCTGTCTATAAGGCTATCCTGTGTCCACACCATGCGATAACTCTGACATAGTAGATGAGCCATAGACCCAGTTGGTGCACTGATGTTGGATACCGATACGACCACGCTTTCTGGATTCTGTTGACTGGCGGGAACTATGGAGACAATATAGAGAAATTGGTTAATTCAGGTAAGGAAACCTTGATTTATCACAGGTGTAACCTGTAGCTTCAGGACCCCTACTTACAATACTAGTGCCCTCTTATGGAGCAAATTCACAACAAATTCCCTGATGAGTCCCAGGGCATATTAATCATATAAAATAACCCTCTGGGGAAAGAACCCTATAACTGGAGACCACCTGAAAAGTAACTTTTATAGTTATTATTCCTAAAAAGGGATTCCATCCCATTGAACACACACAAATGTTAAAATCCCAGTGGTCACTCTTGTTTACCCTCTTTTTATTTTGAACTGCTGTCTTTAAAGGGGTACTCCATTGCTAGACATCTTATCCCCTTTTCAAAGGATAGGGGATAAGATGTCTGATCGCGGGGGTCACGCCAGAATGTTGAATTTGGGCAGCCCTGGTCATGAAGTCATGCCACGCCCCCTCATGGCGTCATGTCACACTCCCTCACGCCAACAGCCATCAAGTCCCCTCACATACACATGAATAGAGGGGGCGTGGTGTGACGTCCCAACCACAGCCGCCTAAACCCTGCGATCTGAACATAATGTTCAGAACGCCGGGTGTCTGCACGGAGATCGCGGGAGTCCCAGTGGCCGGACACACACAATCAGACATCTTATCCCCGATCCTTTGTAGTGTGTCTAGCAAGTACCCCTTTAAAGAGTACCCCTTTAAACCATAAACATGCAGCATGTACGTGTGTTTTGCATATTAATAATGGGGTTTTCTGGCTGAATTTATTAATAAATAAATGGTTATTTGTCGACAGCGGACGGATCTCTAGAGCTGTGTTTCCCAACCAGTGAGTCTGACAGCTGTTGGGCATGTTGGTAGTTGTAGTTTTGCAACAGCTGTAGGCACATTGGTTGGGAAACACTGTTCTAGAGGGAATGGCTATGTGTGACAAAACTCTTTAAGTATTATAGCCTGGCTCCCTGTTAGAGGGACCCCCTCTATGTGCTTAACTGTCCTGATAGCTTCAATATTCAAAATTGTTGTTTAAAAAGGAAAACCAAATTTAGTTCAGTAAGAGGTTAACATCCGTAGGAAAAAACCTTCCCAGGGATAGTCAATCTATAAAAATACTGAATTTGCCAATGCACATACTTTTGCTTTCTTCAGCAAATTTTTACTCCTGCAGTTATAAACAGAGGATTTGGAATAGAAAAAAAGTAATATAGAAAATCCTATGGTATTTCAAATACAAACATCGCAGGAATATATGTAATAAAGGTAAAACAGATGGACATTTTTGCCTCACTGGGACTGAATCCCCTGACCATCTCTGATTTCATGGTTACATGACCATAAGGGGACTGGTAAGTGCCAGGTCCTATGTCCACTAAAGGGAGAGACATATCAAAAGTTTTGATTGGTCGGGTCTCAGTGCTGACACCCCCACCGATCTTTAGAAGGAGCAGGGACAAGCTTTCAGCAGTTTGTTTCACTTCCCGGCTTTCAGTAATTTCCATCCTGTTTCGCTGGATGGCCTCACTGTGAAGCAGGATGAAGACTGCCGTGAGCCAGGGAGTGAAGCACGCTACCACATGCTTCCTTCTGTTCATTCTAATGATTGGTAGTGGTCTCCGCCCTGAGACCCTGACCAATCAAAACTTTTGGCCTGTCTCTGTGACATGTCAAAAGTTTTCGTTGTTTTTTTTAAATGACAGGGACACATTAAAAGAGCTTACATAATATTGTCTAATAGTTTCCACCTAATATTGTTTTAAGTTTGCTTCCTTAGAGGCCTCCTAAGACACAGGATCACTGGGCAGCTTCCCAGTTTGCAACCCCCTAAACCAGCCGAGGCATTAGGCAGAGACTATAAAGATGCTGTACATACTTTTCCACTGTGCTGCTGTGAAACTTAAAGGGGTTTTCCAGGAAAAAAAATTTATTTTTAATTTTTATCAACTGGCTCCAGAAAGTTAAACAGATTTGTAAATTACTTCTATTAAAAAATCTCAATCATTTCAGTACTTATGAGCTTCTGAAGTTAAGGTTGTTCTTTTCTGTCTTAGTGCTCTCTGATGACACGTGTCTCGGGAAACGCCCAGTTTAGAAGCAAATCCCCATAGCAAACCTCTTCTAAACTGGGCGTTTCCCGAGACACGTGTCATCAGAGAGCACTTAGACAGAAAAGAACAACCTTAACTTCAGAAGCTCATAAGTACTGAAAGGATTAATATTTTTTAATAGAAGTAATTTACAAATCTGTTTAACTTTCTGGAGCCAGTTGATATATATATATATATATATATATATATATATATATCTATATATATATATATATCTATATATATATATATATATATATATATATATATATATATATATATATAAATACCCCTTTAAAGTATTGGTTCATCTCTGGCCTTTTAGTCCCTAAAATGTAAACTTCCTCCAAATACAGAATGTCATTTTAAAGGTCTTAAGCTGGACTAAAGTATTATTCACAGAAACAGCTGCCTGGCATTACACCAGATTATAGTCAGCTTTGATTGTTGCTTTGTGGTTTGCAGGTTATATTACTGAGTTCAATGGGAGTTGTTTAGATCTGTCTTCAGTAAGCTCCCCCTAGTGGTGGCTGCAGGCAACCAGAATATATATATATATATATATATATATATATATATATATATATATATATATATATCTTTCTCTCTTGTGACAGAAAGCAAGAAATGTAAACTTTTTCCTAGTGAAATCATTTTGTGTTGCATGGAATTTTAGATTTACTTGTTTTTAGCTGGATTTATGGACTTCCTACATTTTCACAACCTCTCGAAATTCCAATGTTATACATTCATTGCAGGGATGGGTAACTGGCACCAATCTGTAAACTACAGCTTGAAGAAATGCGCTGGCTATAAGCAGTGTTCTAAAGTAAAGAATATAAGTCGCCGCCCAGTGCTGCGCCATTTTATGCTAGGGACGTTTGGGACCCACTCTAAATAGGTGGCCTTGACGTGGCGAGTGGGCTTGTACTTTTTGATCAAAAATGTATACTAACAACCTGTTAGTTTTTGATATTATGCTGAGAAGCAATCAGATCATTATACAAGATTGTAGATGTGCGACCATGTCTGTTTTCTACCTGAATTCAAAGAATATAAGTCTACAGGATTTCACTATTGTACAGATTTTAATAATTGTAATATATCAGACACATTCTGTATATGATAGAACTAAAGGCCAGTATGTCATATGAAGTGGACCTCATTGTTCTCTTTCATACTACAATACAGTCTAAGTAAGGACATTGCAAGAAACAAACAGTTATTACAGCTGTTACAGTGAATGCCCACCCATAGTGCAGTGGACTCCAGACTGTGGCCCTCCAGATGTTGCACGCATGCTCAAACACTGCTCCACTCACTGTATATGGGATTTCTAAACAAAGTCCAGCCCTCGGCAATGTTCAGAAGCCCATAAAGCATTGTTCCCCAACCAGGGTGCCTCCAGCTGTTGCAAAACTACAACTCCCAGCATGCCCGGATATCCTGTCCGGGCATGCTGGGAGTTGTAATTTTGCAACAGCTGGAGGCACCCTGGTTAGGAAACACTGCCATAGAGAATGAAAGAAGTGGCGGCCGAACATGAGTGCGGCCAGTCCATCTACTTGGCGACCTCCATTATCATGATTGGGCGGGGTTCCCCCGCCAATCAACTAGTTATCCCCTAGCTTTGGGTCAGTAGAAACCTCCGTAGACAAAAGACCCTGACTTCTGTATGTCATAAAACAATTGCGCATAGAGAACAAATAAACCTGTAGTTTAGGTTCTTACCTGAGTATAAATAGGCAACTGGACCTGGAAGACAAAAAAAACAAAACAGTGTGAGGCATTAACATGTTTATTTTACTTAAAGGGGTACTCCCGTGGAAAACTTTTTTTTTTTTTTTTAAATCAACTGGTGCCAGAAAGTTAAACAGATTTGTAAATCACTTCTATTAAAAAATGTTAATCCTTCCAGTACTTTTTAGGGGCTGTATACTAAAGAGAAATCCAAAAAAGGAATGCATTTCCTCTGATGTCATGACCATAGTGCTCTCTGCTGACCTCTGCTGTCCATTTTAGGAACTGTCCAGTGCAGGAGAAAATCCCCATAGCAAACATATGCTGCTCTGGACAGTTCCTAAAATGGACAGCAGAGGTCAGCAGAGAGCAGAAAATCGGGGATGGGGGAGGCAATGGGGCCGCGGCAGTGCGGTGGGGGGTGCGACGCGGTGCAGTGCGGCTGGTCGGGGCATTATCGGCATATCGGCAAGGTAATTGCCGATACCGATAATGCCCAAAATCGTGATTATCGGCTGATTATCGGTTTGGCCAATAATCACGATTTTGGACATTATCGATATCTGCCGATAATTCCCCCGCCCACGCACCGCCCCCACCGCACCGCGACCGCCCCCCACCGACCCGCCGCGTCGGACCCCCACCGCACCGCCGCGGCCCCATTGCCTCCCCTATCCCCGGTTTTATAATTACCTGTTCCCCGGGGCCCGAGGTCCACCCTACTTCTTGCTCCTGCTGCGTCCTGCGTTACGCTGTGTGCAGTGATGTGACGTGATGCGACGCGACGTCACCGTCAGTGCGCACAGTGACAGCTCAGGAGGACGCCACCGGAGCCAGATGTAGAGTGGACCCCGGGCCCCGGGAACAGGTAATTATAAAACCGGGGATGGGGGAGGCAATGAGGCCGGGGCGGTGCAGTGCGGTGGGGGGGTGCGACGCAGAGCGGTGCGGCGCGGGGGGAGGGGGGGGAGCGGTGCGACGGGGGGGGGGAGGCGGTGGCGGCGATAGCGCCCGCTTTAAATCAATGATCTGCAGTGGTGTGTGTGTGTGTGTGTGGGGGGGGGGGGGGGGGGGGGGGTCGGTAAATAGCCGAGTCGGAGCAGAGCTTTTTCTGAGCAACTTTCTTTTTTTTTTTTTTTTTATATTGATCATTTTAGATTGAAGTGGTCACTAGGGCTCTCGCAGCCTCTTGTACCTCCACAGTTTTTTTTGTTTTAGGCCCCTTTCACATTACAGGTATCATCCAGCTTTTTTACTGCCGTTATTTTACAATAACGGATGAAAAAAATGCCTTTATTTTTAAGGGTTTTTTTCTTTAAAAAAAACTGATGTTGTTCATCCGTTATTACAAGTTATATCCATTTTTTATATCAGGTTTTTAACCCTTTTTTTGTAAAGCTGTACTGCTGTACACACAAAAATTTGTGCATGCACCGTCTTTGGTGCCGGCAATAACAACTGACATTAGTAAAAACGGACATGCCTGATGCAAAAGGATGTTCAAAAAATCCCATTGACATGAAAGGGATTTATTGACGGACGTTTTCAGGAGTTTTTGCCGGGAGTAATAACGGAGGTTTTTTACAGGATGATACCTGTAGTGTGAAAGGGCCTTATCATCTCTCATGTAGGCAACTCTACCAACCTGTCTTCACCACAAGTGAACAAGCCTAAACTTCCTCCATGATAGTTTTATTTAATAGCATTTTATGTCCCACTATATTGCACTGTTATATGTCAACATATTGTATCCTATCAACATATCATACCATTATTTCTTACACTGCATATTGGTATTTTTTCTGCTCAGTATGTCACTATTATATGAACTGTGTTATGGCAAGTCTACTCTTTCTTTTGTCCACAGGGGAAATAAAGCCCCAAATCATGTTTGCCAAGGGACCTCCAAAAACTTTTACCAATCCCTGAGTGTGTCCTCGAATTAATATTGTGGAAGCACTGTATACTGTACAGCAAAAAATAAATAAAACTAAAGCAAACCGTGCTGCACAGTAACTCATTGGTTAACACTGTTGTCTTACAGCTATCTAGCCCAAGCAGTCTAAGATGTTGCCAGATTGGAAACAGTGACTCTGGCGCATCTTTCAAAAAGGGGAAATTGCCTCAGAAAAATGGCGGACGAAAAAAAAAAAAACTGTCGTTAACTATACCACCTCAGAGGTGGTGTAGACTGAGGTGGTATAGTTAACGACTGTTGTTTTTTTGTCCGCCATTTTTCCAAGGCAATGCCCCTTTTTGAAAAAAATTTGCACACATGGCACAAGTAAGGCAGAATTATTTAAAAATTGTCTGCTGGGCCACTTTTTCAACCAATCTGGTGCAGTTTACACACAGTAAAGGCAAATCCAGTTTTTAATCCCCCCCCCCATTATGTATAAAGTGAATTATACATGATAGTATAAAGCATGGTGTCCTACTTCATGGGCTGTACAGATTATTTTGCAGCTTGTGCTGTGTGCACTAGGGGCAGGGTAACCTATCACTTTCATGCTGCCTGAACCATTCGTTTTTGGGGCGGTCCCAGGTAGCTTCTGCCTGTCCCCCAGCCTTGATTGACAGATCTCTCCCTATTTTCAAAGAGGGAGATGTCTACAAATCAAGGCTATTGGGGTGGGGCAAAGACATCGGGACTGCCCCGATGACTTGTGGTTCAGGCAACATGAAAGTGATAAAAGGTTCCCTTTAAGACTGATGCAGATAACACAGGAGGACATAATTCAGCTCCACCTCCCTCCTCCCCCTCCCTGCACAGACACAGAACATGCTCACAAAAGCCAATGAAACATTTTCTGTCTTCGATAACTTCAGTCCAGACATTTGCCATAAATCAGATCTCTTGTATGGCGATGAACGGGTTAAATAATAGCGACATCTGCACCAGACTAACTTATATATTGTAATCTTTCCTGCTAAGATGTTGGGATGTGGTTGTGACTCTGTGGAAGGCGAGGGGGTGTATAGGGTAAGACGATGCCCTATATTACTTCTCTCCTATAATTATATTTCATTACCATGTTTCTGCAGATTGCTTACGCTGCTGTAATGTCTTTGTGGGAACACCAAGGAGTAATAGCAGAGCAGTCATGGAATCCTTCTACAATGGTCTAAAATCGCTGGACGCCTCCTTTAACTAGATGCAATATATTATGTTTTTATAGCAGAGAATTATTTAGCCATGTGTTTGCTGGGCCTGATCACGTATCTGTGGAATAACACCTACGCCAGCCAGAAGGTTACATAACTTTATAGGCAACAACGTGTCAGGTCATCACAGTCACACACAAATAAACTGCATTTTGTCCGATTTTTATCCACTTGACCTATTTGTCATTCTGTGTATATATAGGTCAAGATGGTCGCCATAATACAAATGACATCTCCAAGGAGCTGAGACAGGCAACTGCAAATATAGAACCAATGAAATGATATGAGACCTTCCATGAGAATGAGGTAAAACTGAAAGCTCATGGGCCCCAACTCAAATTATACAACAGGAGCCCCACCTACTATGTGCTGCTTATAATACTAGTGTCTTATTTATGAGGGGAAAGGTCTATTAGGCACCTCCGCACCACCTATAGCTATGCACCTATTATGACGTGGACCCATATTTGTCATTAGTGCCCCCAGGACGTTACTGAGTCTTATGAATATAAACTGGTACAAAGCTGTTACTCATGGCAACCAAGGTCCAACTTCTTTTTATGGCTGAAGCCCCATCTTTAACTCTTAGCTGCATTGCTGGGTCTATTAAAGAGGTCTTCAAATCCGGGACATTTATTGCATATTCACATAGCTGTTTTTGGCTTTTCAACTACCATGATGACTACAACGAGGCCAAAGGGGGCCAGAGGCCCACAATCTTGAGGTAGATGTGAGTTCCAGAGGTGGGAGCCATTACTGTCAGACATTTATGGCACAATCTGTAGAGATGCTCTAAATGTCCTAGATGGGAATATCCCTTTACGTGAACCACTAATGCAGCTCTAGCATCCAGGGTTGTTTATAGGGTCTTAAACGATCAGGGCTATGAACCTAAAGACATGTTTCCTCTCACCACCAACAAAAACTATTGTGGAAAATTAGCTCTGTAGAACAAGTCAAACAGCAGCAAAATAGCAGTCAGAGACAGAGAAATGGAAGTAACAGTTATACAAGGCTTCTCCTGTCTTTATTTTTCGGTAGAAAAACAAAAACAGCCTTCACACTCAAGTATAAACACAAAAATAACGATACAGCTATAGAAATGGCTCACTACCAGCCATCCAACAAAACAAGGAACAAATGTAGTACTCACAAACATTTATGTTCAGAATGCTGGCTTAGGGCAGCTGTGGTTGTAAAGTCATTAAAGAGTCGTTAAAGAGGTATTCCTCTTTGTCTATGGGAGGGGGCCTGACGGTCCGACGTCATCACACATCTTATCCCCTATCCTTAGGATAGGAGATAAGATGTCTAGCGGCAGAGTACCCATTTAAAGTCCAGTCAAGAGCTGTCTTCAGCACCTGTGCTGATCTGGGCTAGTATGATAACCCTCAGTGGCCCAGGAATGGTATTGAAAGTCCCACTACCAACATCTGTTTGGAGAAAAAAAAGGGAGATACCGGCGCCTAGTGCATTACCCTAGGTACGAAGAGCAATAGGTCAGGGGGTTGGCCCAGAGACCATATGGGTGGCTGCTCACCTTTGGCATGAAATGAACAAGCCTGTCGCCCCAGTGAAAATGGGGTACTTGTGAAGATATAGCCGCTGCTTGCCTCTTAGGGTTGCAGGATCCAGCAATGCTGCTGGCCTGGATGCAATGGAGAAGGAGACCGAAGAAAAGAACCCTTTAGTGCTGGCGCTGCGGATCCCTCAAATGAAGAGGATGGACATGGAGATATTCTTCATCCTGATCTGAGGAAGGGAGGGCACCTCCCGAAACGCGTCATCGCCTGTTTTTTATTGTATTTATTTATTCAGTAAAAGTGGTTCCACTGTGAACCTTCTATAAGAATATCTCCTTGTCCATCCTCTTCATTTGAGGGATCCGCAGCACCAGCACTAAAGGGTTCTTTTCTTCGGTCTCCTTCTCCACTACCAACATGCCTTTCATCCCATAAAAACTCAGGCCCGATAAAAGGACTTACTAAAATCCCTAGCAATTCTTGCCTGGAATTTCAACTCTTTCCTCCCCAGATTTCCCTGGATGAAATATGCGCTTCCTTAAACCTGGTGTCCACATACGACAGGTACCTTGGAGAAATATAACAATCCCTACAACTATCTATCTCATATCAATCCATACGTCTGCTCTGTCACCATCCCTTTCAGGGTCCTATCGGAGGAACAGCACATGCAGCTCTGCTCTGTTGTTTGTTTACTTTGTCTATTATGTAGCATGCAGCACAACAGCCAATCAGATTTCAGAATTGTTTTAGTGCATATTAGACAATAAAAGGACAAGAGCCAACTCCTTACCAGGTGTCTATTGGCTGCTTTTACCAGTTGACAGCAATAGTCAGAGACTAGCATTAGAGCTAATTCTGATGGCAGTCATTTCATGTCCGGCCATGCTGGGAGTTGTAGTTTTGCAACAGCTGGAGGCACCCTGGTTGGAAAACACTGCCTTACAACATAAGGTCCAGTATTTCCTAATCTGTGCTTATTCCTTAGGACAGTATCTGCAGTAGAGATGAGCGAACTTACAGGAAATTCGATTCGTCACGAACTTCTCGGCTCGGGAGTTGATGACTTATCCTGCGTAAATTAGTTCAGCTTTCAGGTGCTCCCGTGGGCTGGAAAAGGTGGATACAGTCCTAGGAGACTCTTTCCTAGGACTGTATCCACCTTTTCCAGCCCACCGGAGCACCGGAAAGCTGAACTAATTTATGAAGGAAAAAACATCAACTGCCGAGCTGAGAAGTTCGTGACGAATCGAATTTACTGTAAGTTCGCTCATCTCTAATCTGCAGTTTAAGGCTCTCTACATGTTGTGACATATGGATTATATACAGCTCGGGTTGGCCTGTTACAGTAACAGAGCTATTAATGAGTCCTAAACATCCAGATCTAATAAAAGAAAAATACCTAGTAATTTCTGGGTATTTGACTCTGCCGGTAGCCTGGATTGTGTGTAAATTCTCCAAATTAGATGCAGATGCTTCTACAACTGCTACTAATAAAATATGTTTTTCTAAACGCCTCTTGGTTTTGCAATAAACCTTAAAAAATTCTTAACCCCCCTCCCCCCCCCCCCCCCCCCCTCTATCATCAAAGTCTTTCTTGTATTAAACTAAGGCAGAATGGATAACTTTTTTTTCTAGGTCACTTTGTGTGTTTTCCATTTCTCAAAGCGTCCAGCTGTATTAGCTTTAAACATACAGGGGAAGATTTATCAAAACCTGTGCAGAGGGAAACTTGCCCAGTTGCCCATAGCAACCAATCAGCTTGCTTCTTTCATTTTTATGAAGGCCTGTGAAAAATGAAAGAAGCATTCTGATTGGTTGCTATGGGCAACTGGGCAAGTTTTCCTCTGCACAGATTTGATAAATCTCCCCCACACAGTCTAAATTATAACCCATAGACCAGTGGTCTCCAAACTGTGGACCTTCAGCTGTGGCAAAACTACAACTCCCAGCATGCCCGGACAGCCGTTGGCTGTCCGGGCATGCTGGGAGTTGTAGTTTTGCAACACTAGGAGGTCGGTAGTTTGAAGACCACTGCCATAGACTGTCATACAACAACCCCCCCCCCCCCCCACAGATGCCAAAAAATGATATGTAGGAAAGTGCCATATCATGGTATGAGAATCGTCTCCTTTAAAAATGTACCTGAAGTTTTAAAGGGGTACTCCGGTGGAAAATGTTTTTTTTTTCTAAATCAACTGGTGCCGGAAAGTTAAACAGATTTGTAAATGACTTCTATTTAAAAATCTTAATCCTTCCAGTACTTAACAGCTGTTGTATGCTTCACAGGAAGTTCTTTTCTTTTTGAATTTCCTTTTTTGTCTAATCACAGCGCTCTCTGCTGACACCTGTCAGGAACTGTCCAGAGTACAAGCATATCCCCATAGCAAACCTCTCCTACTCTGGACAGTTCCTCATGTGGACAGAGGTGTCAGCAGAGAGCACTGTGGTCAGACAGAAAGGAAATTCAAAAAAGAAAAGAACTTCCTGTGGAGCATACAGCAGCTGATAAGTACTGGAAGGATTACGATTTTTAAATAGAAGTAATTTACAAATCTGTTTAACTTTCTGGTACCAGTTGATTTAAAAAAAAATGTTTTCCACCGGAGGACACCTTTAATAGATGGGGAGGTTTTACCCTTTTGGACCACCCACAGTTGCCTATACTTATCTAACATGTCACCATTCATTTGGCCAGCAGCTATTCCTTTTGGATCATAATTTGTGTCAAAGAGGAATAAAGAGGTACTCTTCGATCAGGTAAAAAAAAAAAAAATGCTGTAAAAGCATATAGTATTGGTTCTCATATAGTATAGTACTGGGGTACCTGTCTGCACCAGTTATGAAACCACCAAAAATCCATTTGTTTTGTGTGTATGCAATCCTCTCTCCTACTATTTCCTCTCATTACTTCCTGGTTAAGCAGTTCCCAGTTCCTCAGTATAACAATTCCCAGAATGCATTGCTTTTCCTTAGCTCTTTATCACAGTTCTCCCACAGCACTCCTGCCAGTTCCCCGCCCAGAACCGTTCACAGAACATCTCATTTCACAGCAGACACATCAAACAACCAGTGAGGTTGAAGCACCTGCTATGCATTCCCTGTCTGCTCCTCTGCCTGTGGCACTTTTCAGTACAAAATAGCATGCTGTAAATACACCTCGTCAGCGGGTCAGGTTGTTTTGACTCCTCAAAAAAACAAATCCTCACTTGTCGGCCGCACATCTCTCCATGTAATAGGGGATGTGTGGCCGACAAGAGTTGATTTTTTTGACGCGTCTATCGATCATTCATGCAGCCTTCCCACACAATGCAGGAGCCCTGTAATAGGGTCTGTAAACAAGTGCCAATCTAACAGGTTGTTCTATGCCCAGCCTATAGATTCTCTCTGCAGAACCCTTTTCTGTAATAATAACATGTAGTGATCTATCAGGATAGTTTCATATAGGAATTCCATTTCAAGAAACATAACTCAGGGACAGACTGATGACATGTTGCTTTTTGGCAGATTTTCGATCTCCCTCCTGTTATATTACACTACCCTGATATTTTCCTGTTGTTTTTGATCATTGGCCTGTCAATCACATTGTCTTCATCACAAATTCTGCCAGTCGTTCTAGTCTAGACAAGCATGGACGTGACGTGATACACCCCATGCCCCTTACTATGATATTCAGTTTTTTCACACTACGTTTTGCCTATTTTCTCCTCTGTTGAACACAATTCCGTCCAGTTAAATGCACCCGTGCCCAATCCCATTATCCTAATTTTTCTTTCTGAGAGCTATCTCCGCCATTCATGCATTCAGACCATTTTACAATTTGCCAAATCTCTGCCCACGGGGAAGTGAAGACAGATACGGCCCTTATTCTTCATGCAGAACAAATGATGCCATTTACAATGACTAGATATCATAGGAATGGACAGTTCCACCCAGCAATTCCTCGCCAGGCACCTGACATTCAAATGTCAGAACACACAGGATTTAAACTTGATAGGACAAAACATTATTTTTAATCCCTCCTAATAAACAGATATAAACATTTATTTTGTTGCTTAAAGGATCGTACTAAATAAAGTACAAGTAAACTAAAAATGGTTAACTGCTTGTTAGGCTGGGTTCCCATTACGTTTTCTCCCATACGGGAGCGCATACGGCAGGGGGGAGCAGAAACCTCGCGCTCCCGTATGCCTTTCTATGCGCTCCCGTATGTAATTCATTTCAATGAGCCGGCCGGAGTGAAACGTTCGGTCCGGTTGGCTCATTCTTGCGCCGTATGCACTTTTTCCCTGGACCTAAAACTGTGGTCAACAACGGTTTTAGGTCTGGTTGTAAAAGCGCATACGGCACTAAAATGAGCCGACTGGACCGAACGTTTCACTCCGGCCGGCTCATTGAAATGAATTACATACGGGAGCGCAAGGTTTTATCTCCCCCTGCCGTATGCGCTCCCATATGGGAGGAAACGTAATGGGAACCCAGCCTTAAGAAGGGTTCCTTGACCATATGCTAATCACAAAGCAATCAGTTGAAATCTTTTAGGTAGTAAGAGTTCAATTTCCCTGCAGCGCCACCACAGGGTAAATTGAACATTACACAGTGCCTATCTATATCAGTAGGTCTAGACCAGACATAGGTAACCTTTGGCACTGCAGATGCTTAGGACAACATCTCCCATGATGCTTTGGCTGCATTTTGGCTGTAAAAGTATCATAGGAAATGTAGTCCAAAACACTCTTAGAGTATGTTCAGGCTACAGATTTGGAGCGGATTCTCCGCTCGCAGAATTCCGCGAGCGGATATTCCATCTGGTGGCCGCCACCGATATACTTTGGCGGTAGGACTGTGCGGCACTGCATCATCACCATTGATGGCTATGCACTGCTCGTGGACTTCCGTGCAAAGAATGAACGTTCTTTCTTTGCGCGGATCAATTTCAGCGGTGCCGCTGAAAATCCGCAGGGTGAATGGGTCTGCGGAAGACCCATTCACACTAATGTTAGGAGTTCACACCGCGGAATTCTGACGCAGAATTCCGTGCTAAATACATAGTGTCAACAAACCCTTACTTGCTTTGGCATATAAAGGAGGGGGGGGGGGTTCCAAATGGTGGCCCAACTTCTATGATGTCTGTGAGGGCATATGGTCAGCATACTGAGTTATTCTTGAAGAATAGATTACAGACCAGATGTTAGAACAGATGATTTATTTATTTTTATATGTACAGTGGTACAAAATCTTGATGGTGGCAGACACCCAGAGAGGTATAATAATCTTGACAGTTACAGAACAGTCATATAGGCACAGCATGCTTGGCGGTTGCAAAAACACAAAGGTGAATACTACTACACACAGCAGTCCTCTTCTTGGGTTAACCCGACAATGACGTTACTCAGGCACATGTCCCTTGTTTCAGCCTCCAGCCCTCCGATGCTCCACAACTTCTCAGTGCCACAATGCCCATACCTACCGTATTTTTCGTCCTATAGAACGCACCGGCGTATAAGACGCACCCAATTTATAGGTGCAAAATCTAAAAAAAAAATAAAGATTTTGAACCCAATAGTGGTCTTCAACCTGCGGACCTCCAGATGTTGCAAAACTACAACTCCCAGCATGCCCGGACAGCCGTTGGCTGTCCGGGCATGCTGGGAGTTGTAGTTTTGCAACATCTGGAGGTCCGCAGATTGAAGACCACTGCATAGGAGGTAATGCTCACGTGTCCCCGCCGCTCCGGACCCGTCACCGCTGCCCTGGATGTCGCTCCATCGCTGTTGCCGTGTCCCCGTCGCTCCAGAACGTCTCTGCTGCCGGCCGGGTATCCTCGCTCTCCGTCGCCGCCATCACGTCGTTACGCACGCCGACGCACATACGCGACGACGTGATGACGAGGAAGGAGAGCACCGGCCATACAGGGGATCCCTGAACGGAGAAGACACCGAGGAGGCAGGTAAGGTCCCTCCCGGTGTCCTGTAAGCACTAACCCGGCTATTCAGTCGGGCTGTTCGGGACCGCCGCGGTGAAATCGCGGCGGTCCCGAACAGCCCGACTGAACAGCCGGGTTAGTGTCACTTTCCCTTCAGACACGGCGGTCAGCTTTGATCGCCGCGTCTGAAGGGTTAATACAGGGCATCACCGAGATCGGTGATGTCCTGTATTAGCCGCGGGTCCCGGCCGTTGATGGCCGCAGGGACTGCCGCGATAGGTGTGTATTCGCCGTATAAGATGCACTGACTTTCCCCCCCCCAGAAAAAGTGCGTCTTATACGGCGAAAAATACGGTATATCACTGTAAGTCCCTTATTTTCTAGAACTGGCATCTCCTTCTGTGAGCTGCCCAGCAATTCTAACCATGATGGCACAGCATCATACTATGGCCCTACTGTTACTTAGTACCCAGGGTGCTCAGAGAACACATGGGGCATACCGAAAACACCATATAGAGATTATATTAAAGAGGTACTCCGGCCCTAAGACATCTTATCCCCTATCCAAAGGATAGGGGATAAGATGTCTGATCGCTGGGGTCCCGCCCCCTCCCATAGACTTGCATTGAGGGGGCGGGACGTGATGTCTCGATACTCTGGCCCCGTGGTCGTAACGCTTCAGACTCGGAGCCTCCAGCGCTGTGGAGAGCTCACACAGGTTGGTGCGGAATGAGAGATTGCGGGGGTCCCCAGCGGCGGGACCCCTGCGATCAGACATCTTATCCTCTATCCTTTGGATAGGGGATAAGATGTCTTAGGGTCGGAGTATCCCTTTAAATACAAATGACAAGAAACATCCTAAAACTGGGAAAGTAAGACGTGAATCACTCACCACAATTCCAATGCTGTGTACTTTATTCATAAGTGTAGACGGTGGTTATACATGGATGGATGGAAATGGCAGGGCAGTAGGTGTTATGGAGCCCTGTCCGGATTGACGGTGCCGTTTCATGCCCTCTGGGCATTTCCTCAGGCCTCAGGGTGGACATATCAACAATAGGCCCTTACACAATCCCCCTTTAGATCAACATAAAAAGTTGAGTACGTCTCATTACTTATATTGACCCCCCAACCCTGTATCTATAGCCAAGAGTGGAGTGGATCTTGGCACAGTGCAGCAATCTAATATAAGTAACCTGATTCTCCTACTGCAATATAGGAGCTCAGCTAAACTGCGAGGGGTCAACAAGTTTGTTTACTGAATCCAAATCAACGGAACTGTGAATAATGCCCCGGACTGTAATGCATGGTGTAACTTAGGAGCAGTATAAAAAAGAGATTATATTACAATCTGGGCAACTAAGAAGTGCCCTGGGAGTATACTTAAAAGGGCTAAACACTCTCAAAAGTCTGTGTCTACAAGGGAATAGCAAGAAAACCTAAAATACCTGGCAGCCCCTACATGATTGAAGTGACCATCAAAGGACCATTTGACCCTCTGATGCACAGGCTCTGATACTATAATAGGCCATAGGCATAATATAGCACATTAAGTCAACAATACCATCATCAATAAAGGGAAAGCTGGGTGAAATAGGAGAAATGCAGGAAAGTGTTAAAATCCCTGATGAGACTTCGCTTGCTAGGGACTTTGGTAAATCCTGTTTCCGGCCTGGATTTTGATGGGATGAAAGGCAGGTTTGGTACCAGAATTTTCATCCCCTTCCTGGGCCACTACACGCTTTCAGACTAGCCCAGATCAGCACAGGTGCTGAAGACAGCTCATCCTCGGGCTTTTAAACTAGGTGAGAGTCAGTCTGCAAGTGAGGCTGTGAGTAACCACTGATGATAGTTTGAATCCAGAGTTTTGCAGCCTCAAAAAAGGGACATTGTCACCTATGCGAGTAACACATTTGTTGACTGTTTTGTTGGGTGTCTGGTAGTAAGACACCTGTATAGATGCGGATTATTTCTGAATAGTCAGTGCTGGACAAGCAGGATTTAATTTGTGTTTTTTTTGTTTTTTATGCTTGAGTGGGAAGGCTGTATTTTTTTATTTTTTGTTTGCTGGAAAATAAAAACAGGAGAAACTCTGTTTAAACTTCACTTTCGTGTTCCTGTCTCTGACTTCCATTTGCTGTGATTTTGTCTGGCTCTATGGAGTTAATCTCCCACACATTATATAGGGTTATTTCTATTTAGATATTTTTTTACATTTTCACTGGGTTCACATTAACATTTTAGCTGCACAAATTTTCCAAGAAGCTTAAAAAACTATGTTAAAATTCTGCCTTAAGGATGTATGGAATCAAAAGCTCAGCATATATTTGTAAGGTGAGGAACAATAACATAACGCATAACAGCAGAATGTCTTGCATCAGCATAAACCCACCTGTGCAAGTTCTACTATAAAGCCATCTTAAGTCATTTGTGAAGCTGTTTGCAGGTACAGACCTGTCCTATTGGCCTCTAGACACCGAGTTTGTGCTACAGAGGAATAAATTCTAATTAGAACTCCACCCTACACCGCCTATTACAGTTACACCACTGACAGACCCAGAAAACCATCCATGGCAGAGAAGATCTTGGAAAAGCCGGGTTGTAGTGCAAACCACAAGGACATCTGCTTGTTAGGTGCAAAGGTTTCTTTATTAAGCCAGATAATAACGCATTTTGAGGCAGCAGGGCCTCTTCCTCAGGTAAAAAGGCTTGTGTACAGACAGTGGGACAAGCTTGGTTTTTATATACTGACATATGGGTGCCAAAATTGTAAAACAAAACCAGATACGCCCACTGGGCAGGCGAGATCTACGTCATGTAGGGAAAAGAAAATGGTAAAAACCAAAATAACATTAATAAAAGGACGACCATACAAACTATAACATATAAATTAGTAAACTATATAGAAACTATGTTAAATAGTACTCCCTTGGGTGCTGATGCGGAGGACGGAGCTCCTGCAGTCCACGCGGCTATGCGCATCAGCCCGATGTCACTCGCAGCTCGGTGCGTATGTGCCACCTGCAAAAGTTACTAATGATGACTACTGAGCGCTGTATCGTAGGAGCGCATAGCCCCGTGAGGTAGCGGGGACGTGTGCATGGAAAATACAAGTAGTGGGGCACGGGAACGTGCGGGCTTGCAGGACGAGGAAGTAAAATAGATTAGAATGAAGTGTATGGCACTGTTGAAACTGGGATTGAGGTGGGAGGGACCAAAAGGGCACGAATAGCATGAGTATGTGTGAAATAAGGGAGTTAATGGATGAGGAGGACCCTAGAAATGAGAAGAAACTGATGGTAGATAGTATTAGAAAGAATGAACTGCGGGGAAATGAATGCTGGATTACATGATGGAAAACATGATTGGGCAAATGCATGGTATAATGGGCCGGAATATGGCCTTGGGATATGGACAGGCTAATGAAAAGTAACTAGTGGAGAAAACTCCAGGGAAATTATAAAATTAAGGGATTAAAGGGGTACTCCCATGGAAAACTTTTTTTTTTTAAATCAATTGGTGCCAGAAAGTTAAACAGATTTGTAAATCACTTCTATTAAAAATTCTTAATCCTTCCAGTACTTTTTAGGGGCTGTATACTAAAGAGAAATCCAAAAAAGAAATGCATTTCCTCTGATGTCATGACCACAGTGCTCTCTGCTGTCCATTTTAGGAACTGTCCAGAGTAGGAGAAAATCCCCATAGCAAACATATGCTGCTCTGGACAGTTCCTAAAATGGACAGCAGTGGTCAGCAGAGAGCACTGTGGTCATGACATCAGAGGAAATGCATTTCTTTTTTTGATTTCTCTTTAGTATACAGCCCCTAAAAAGTACTGGAAGGATTAAGAATTTTTAATAGAAGTGATTTACAAATCTATTTAACTTTCTGGCACCAGTTAAAAAAAAAAAGTTTTCCACGGAAGTACCCCTTTAAGACATAAAAAAGCATACTCAAAGGAAGTAAAAATGACATGCTAGAGCGCATGGCGGTGCATGCTTTGACATATAAAAAGGGGCATGCTCCTATACAGACTTGAGTGCATCCTAAAATTGATAGAGACTTTTAAAATAATGCATGTTAAGATGAAAGTGAGTATGAACGTATTTGTATATACTGGCCATGTGAACATATTGTTGCATGTGTAAATGATAAATATAGGGATCTAGCGGATAAAATCCATGCCCTCGTTAAGGGGAAAGAATTGAGTCATTGTTTCACAAATGACAAGTGAGATTTAGTACAGTAAATGATTTAATCCTGAATGTTAATGCAAAGAATAAATAATTTACCCTTTCAGTCTCTTTTCCTCTCACTTAGGTGTCAATTAGCTGCAACAAAAGCTGTAATATATTGGTGCACTACATGTAAATAATTAAGGCTGTGTTCACATCACGGTTTCTAACACGTTTGACGTGTATGTTAGAAACGTATATATAAAATGGATGTAAAAACGCACACCCGATTTTTATTGTTTATACATTGAAAAAAAAAACATATACGTACAATGTATTCAATACGTTGCATATGGTTTGTTATGTAATTAATGTATACGTGAAAATATGATGACCGGGCTTCCGGGCATTTCGCGCCTTCTGAAAGCCCTATTGCGCATGTGTAGAAGATATGACGTATATGTTCTATGTAGGTAAATCAACTGGTGCCAGAAAGTTAAACAGATTTGTAAATGACTTCTATTAAAAAAATATTAATCCTTCCTGTACTTATTAGCAGCTGAATACTACAGCGGAAATTCTTTTCTTTTTGAAACACAGAGCTCTCTGCTGACATCACGAGCACAGTGCTCTCTGCTGACATCTCTGTCCATTTTAGCAACTGTCCAGAGCAGCATATGTTTTTGGCAATGGGGATTTTCTCCTACTCTGGACAGTTCCTAAAATGGACAGAGATGCCAGCAGAGAGCACTGTGGTCATGATGTCAGCAGACAGCTCTGTGTTTCAAACGGAAAATAATTTCCTATGTGTTTTAATGGAAGTAATTTACAGATCTGTTTAATTTTCTGACACCAGTTGATTTAAAAAAAAAAAAAAAAAAAAAAAGTTTTTCACCGGAGTACCCCTTTAATACAGCTGTAGTATTAATGAATTGATACGTTTAATGGTCCGATTCTTTATTTTTAAGAATTTAAAAAAACATATAGGTTCTGCGTACAGACAAATCGTGATGTGAACACAGCCTTACTTTGATTCTACGTTACTGTTTAGACCAGTATTTCCCAACCAGGGTGCCTCCAGCTGTTGCAAAACTATAACTCCCAGCATGCCCGGATATCCTTCGGCTGTCTGGGCATGCTGGGAGTTGTAGTTTCACAACAGCTGGAGGCACCCTGGTTGGGAAACACTGGTTTAGACAATAAATCGTATTGGAATAAGTAAGGTTATAGAAGCCTTTCAGGCATATACAGCTATGTGTGGCAGCCCAGAGGGAGCTCAGATGGTGTAATCGGGAAGGAGGTCTGTGAGATGGCTGAGGCTTGTGGTCCTCATGCTGGTTATAGTCTGTTTTGCACTGGTTGGGGCTTAGGGGCTTCCATAGGAACTTCCTACACTTTGGGTGCTGGAACAGTGACAGACTGCACTGTACGTGGTTGTACTTGTAGTTCCCCTGAGGCACAGCCTATGTAGTGTCTAGTCTAATGCCTAGACAGTAAAGACACCAGACACCAGATCAACATATACAAAAGGAGACAAAAGGTTCCTCTACAAGAGGAGGCATGGTCTCTTGAACAATCAAACAAGCAGGCTATGGCTTCAGCAGATTAACCCACAATGCTGGTATATAGTAGGGGACCTACAGCTTGTTCTCTTTACTGTTATGGGAGCGTATGGTGCGGAGGGTAACACCCTAGCGGAGTAAAGGCTTGATGGAGGTTTTAGTGTACTTAAAGGGTTAAAAGGTTTCACAAACATCTGGGGCGTTAAATGGGCGGTTTTCCTAGTGGGGTTGCTATTGGGGGGCGCAGTAGCCAGGGGGTGGAGTAACGGGAGTATATAGGGTCTGGAAGGGGGAGGAGACAGCCAGCGGCGGGAAAGTTAGATGAAGAAGTCCCACCCACCCACCCTTTATGTGTGCGGTTTTGGTTCAGTTGAGGGAGGCAGGTATATGGGTCCTTGGAGGTGTGTAAGGTTTTAAAAATATTGGAAATGGTGGAGAGTTGGCCAGTTGTTATGGTACAGCTGGACTGAGCCTCCCGGTGGTGTGTAGGGGCCCCAGGAGTTTTGGGTGGAAACAGGCACTGAGCAGTGTCGGTGCCCTTGGGTCAGGGAGTCGCGGCCAAGGGTAAAAGGAACATTTAGTCCCTTCGGTTTGGTAAAATTTTGGAATACAGTTGAGACCTCCGGGGACCCATCCTGTTATTTTTGGTCATGTTATGTATAGTATGTTGATAATGTTTATACTGTTTATATTGTTATTTATAATATTTATATGTGTATTATAATGGTGTGTTAAATAAACGGGCTGAAAGCCCATTTTTCTCCAACAGGTCTTGTGTATTTTATGGGAAAGGGGTGGTTGGAGAGAGGGTATGGAGTTCGTTGGGGGTAGTTTACAGGTTTGGTTATACCCAGAGTACGTATCTAAAATCCCTCCAGTCATGCTTCAGGTTGTCACTGGCACCATTTATCTTTATCCCAGATGTGGGCCTTATTTATATACTGGTAGAGTTTAGACAAGGCATCCAATATCCAGTAATGTTTCTCCCAATAATGGGGTGGAAGACAAAGGAATCCAGCCTAGTAAAATAATAGCTTGTTACTCCTCTCCACTACTGATGAGGGGCAACAACAGCTGTCTCCCTTTTGGGAGAGTTTCCTTTCTGGCTTGACTATTAAATCCCAGGCATGTTTTAGAGTCAGGCATTGACTTGCAGGCATGCATTCTCTTTGCATATTCTTTTTCCAAAAATTCCCAGTACAGCATAAATGGCCTTTAAGTCTTTACAAGCCTTTTGGCACTCTCCTGAAGGAGAACCATTACCCTGTTAGTCTACAGTTTCCTGTCACCTTGGATCTTCGGGCTTTACGTGGCTGCCCCTCTGCCCTTTCCTGTCCTCTCTACTTACCAAGTTTGCCCAAAAAGTCTATTTGTTTCTCTGATAAATATATCAACAGTGTTTGTTATGAATGCCCTGTCTTTAGTCCACTTCTTCTGACTTCCCATAAATTTTTAGTGACTGTATTACTCCATCTTGTCACTGCCCATTGTCATCTCTTCTCTTTAGGTTTTCCAGTGAACTGGGTCTCCTGTTAATCTCCGATCCTGTTTTAGTTGGAGATGGTCCGGGATCCACGTAATTGTTTTGAAGTTCTGAAGCATCATCCCTTTCCTTGACCGTCTTCTTGCTTTACATTATAAAGCAGCACAGTAACATGAAAAAAAAAACTTTCCTATGTACTTTCTGTATAAAACAAAGTTTTCAGCAGCCCTGTGTAATGTCACCTTCAGTCCTGTACTTAGCTTGTTAACATCTGGGCAATAATTCAAGTGTTGCTCCATTTTACATTCCTCATTAAGAGTGTTAGTAAATTTAAGAAGCGTCTGTCACTGTTTTATGGGATAGAATCTACGTGGGCTTACAGTAACGTGATGCCTCTTTTTTAGAGTCCTCTTGTGACGTTTTTTGGGCAAATTAAATTAGGTGGAAATAAGTCTAAGAAGTTTATACCTTGTAATAAGCCAATGGGAAGCTGTATGTAGACTTGATGAAAGAGGGCAAATCATGTCTTAGGCTGGCCATATACATTAATCGCTGGCTAAATTTTTTTATCTCTCAGTTATTTCTAACCACCGACCCTAGCAATATTACCCCTATAATAACTCCTCTGGAATTGTCTCATTCCCATTTAGAACAAAAGGATCGGACATGTTCAAATTCTACAGCCCGATACTTCTTTTCCTCAACATCTGCCGTTGGGAAAGAGTCAGGAGACCCCCATGCACAGTAGAGGTTCGGTGGATCCCACCAAAATTTTAGGTTCAACTTACATTAAATGGGTATTAAAGTTGACAAAAATGGAGGAAAATTGTCTCCTGAATGAATGGAGCACAGTGTATGTGCAACCAGGGCTCAATTGATTCTCAATGGGGCGTTTGAACATTGCCAAGAGCTGAGCTAATTAGTGAGGGTCCGACCATTGAGACCAACACCAACTTGGCAAAGTAAACATCTCACTTAACTTCAGACCTATTTGAGGAGATGAAGCAAAACACTGCATAGTACATTAGGGTACGTTCACACGAGCGGATTTTCGTAGCGTATTTCGCTGCGAATCCGCTGGTGAAGGCCCGCTCTATGCTGTCTTTACATGTGCATGCTCGTAGCGGCAATACACCGCTAAAAGCAGACACACTGCGATGTGTGAGTCGCAGTATACTCGCACATCGCGGGAGCTCTCTGCCTAGCTCAGAGCAGGGAGAGTGGCCGCGATGTGCGAGTACGCCACGCACATCGCTGCAGTGTCACTGCTCATCGCTATGAGTAGGCACATGTAAAGACAGCATAGAGCGGGCCTTCACCAGGGGATCCGCAGCGTAAAAGACGCTGTAAATCCACTCGTGTGAACGTACCCTTAGACTGGAGGGTGTGTATGAATCTACTTAACTAGCTATGGATGATGGCCCCCATGTTGGACAAAAGGGACTGGAAATTTATGGATTCAGGGGGAGGACAGTAGCATCTATCTATCACTGTATACTTTGTGTGCTGCTGCTATTTTGGATTTATCTATCTATCTAGATACAAAAGGAAAACAGTGCGCAGTACAGCGAGAGAGCGTTCCTATAGTAACTCAGACGCTTTGATCCCCGTGCATCTGACTAACTGTGACGTACTTCCGGCGCGCATGTGCTGCGGTTTCTAACCAGGATTGTTTTTAATTGCATTTAAAACACTGGCACAGATGTCCTAGATTGTAATTAGGACCTTACTAAGGTTTTTGGGGTGTAAGGTGACTGTAAAGAGGATTTGTGCACTATGGGGGAGATTTATCAAAACCTGTGTAGAGGAAGAGTGGTGCAGTTGCCCATAGCAACCAATCAGATCGCTTCTTTCATTTCTCACAGGCCTCTTTAAAAATGAAAGAAGCGATCTGATTGGTTGCTATGGGCAACTGCACCACTCTTCCTCTGCACAGGTTTTGATAAATCTCCCCCTATATGATTACACCTATAATGCACATGTTTATGATAATGTATATATGCACTGTTAGTAATATTGAATTGTGTGAATATTATGGATTGTTTTCACTGATTTGTTAATGTGATATGAAATTGATACTTATATAAAGTGTGCGTTGCACCATTTGTACTAAGCTTGAGAAAGACCAGGAGAGCTGGTTGAAACGTTGCTGTATGACATTCACGTTTTGATGGAATACATTTTCACATCTTCACTGATATCTGTCTGCTGCGGATTTATCTCTAACTGCTATCTATCTATCTATCTATCTATCTATCTATCTCATGTCTGTCTGTCTATTTATCTACCTATTTATCTCATATCTATCTATCTATCTATCTATATCTATATATCTCATATCTATCTATCTATCTATCTATCTATCTATCTATCTCATATCTTTCTATCTATCTCTCTCATATCTATCTATCTATCTCATATCTATCTATCTCATATCTATCTATCTATCTCATATCTATCTATCTCATATCTTTCTATCTATCTATCTATCTATCTATCATTTATAAAACCATCTTGGCTCAGTTCATTCTAGAGCTTTATCATGAAGATATATATTTCAACAGTATAATATTTTGTTTTCCACATTTTTATGCCATATGTTCACTTGTGGTTATAAACCTTTTTTTTCCCCATTGGCTCTAAATTCTATTATCTGGCTCCAAGATTTTAGACATTTTATGAAAATATCCAGCTTGAGTGCCTTGCGGCTACGGGTCTTTTGTGGCGTTTATAGTCGTGTACAGTAACCTATGGTTTACGCTTAGCTATAAACAAAAGCCAGACAAGCTGCATGTCCTCATTTTGGTTTTGCAGGAATCTGTTTATGCAAACCTTGTGTCCCTATGTGGTTGGTTAAATGTCAGAATCCATGGAGCTTATGTTTAGTTTTTTTGTTTTGTTTATACAACAGTCACATATTGGAAAATTGGACCACACAACCCATGATGCATGACTCTTGGGGCATGCTGGGGGTAGTAGTGCAATAACACTTTAAGAGCTACCAGTTACAGCCCATTGCTTATGACTGTTTCCCAACCAAAGTGCCACCAGTTGTTTGACTTTGGCTGTCCGGGCATGCTGGGAGTTGTAGTTTTGCAATAGCTAGGGACACACATGTTGAGAAACACTGGCTTAGGCAACGTTCAGTGCGAAAGCAGCTGTTCACCGGGTCTGTTCAAGGGCTCCTGACGTCCCGCTCTATGGAGTGTTTGCACCGCACTGATGTTCAAGAATAAAGTTACCACGTGAAACCGTGAGTGCCCCCTCTGTTCTTCTCTTATACTGCTTGGCATCAACTGTATTTAAAGAGGGGTTGAGCACAGGAAGAGTTACTGTAGTGGTCCCACATCCGAGTCCTGCTGCTGTTGCCAGTGTGCGCATTGGAAAAATTATGTGTTTTACATGGCAGTGCCAGCCTCTGTTTCTCCCAGTATCGTAACATTCCCATTGCCATGCGCATCTGACCTGTTCGGCTTTTTTTTTTTTTTTCCAGCCGATCGGACCCTGAAATGGGTCAGATGCAAATGGACACTACCGGGTCCTGAAGGACTCCATTCACTTGCATGGGATCCGTCGGTGATCCAGTAATTTTACAGGAAATTAGCTGAGAAAAAAATAGTGCTTGCACTATTCTCATTCCGGACGGATTTACACCTGAACTCCGAATAACGGAGTCCGACGGCAATGTGAACGAGGCCTTATTGGCCCTTTAAAATCATTCAAGGATACAAATTTTTTTTTTTAGAGAAAGAAATATTTTTATTTCAAGATGGAGTTTTGTTGTCTTAACATTGTATCAAGTGCAAGAAGAGAATGAGGACTGCCAAATGTTCCTGGCTGGGCAAATGATACACGCTGGACCAAAAATGACATATCTTTCTACAGCAGCCACAGGGAAAACAAGCAGGCGGCCAATGTCTGCAGAAACTGAGCATGAACATATACAGTGACCCCCCGACCTACGATGGCCCCGACATATGATCATTTCAACATACGATGGCCTCTCAGAGGCCATCGCATGTTGAAGGCAGCATCAACATACGATGCTTTTGTATGTCGGGGCCATCGCATAAACGGCTATCCGGCAGCGCAGACTGCTTCAGCTTCCAACGCATAGCCATTTACGGTGCCCCATGTGGTCCGCTGACGATCACTTACCTGTCTTCGGGGCTCCGGCGCGTTCTCTTCGGGATCCCCTGCATCGTCTGTGCTCTCCATCGTCATCATCCAATAGGAACGGCGTGCGTAGCGACGTGATGGCAGCGACGGAGAGCGAGGATGCCGGGGAAGCAGAGGCCTTGCCAGAGCGTCGGGGACGCAGTGACAGCGACGGAAGGCGACATTCAGGGCAGCGTTGACGAGCGGTGACGGCCCGAAGCGGCGGGGGCACGTGAGTATAACTTCCTATACCAGTGGTCTTCAACCTGCGGACCTCCAGATGTTGCAAAACTACAACTCCCAGCATGCCCGGACAGCCAACGGCTGTCCGGGCATGCTGGGAGTTGTAGTTTTGAAACATCTGGAGGTCCGCAGGTTGTAGACCACTGTCCTACACTTTACATTGCACGGATCCCTCAACATACGATGGTTTCAACAAACAATGGTCCATTTGGAACGGATTACCATCGTATGTTGAGGGACCACTGTATATGCTAAATCAGAGAATCACTAGACTGATACAGACTCTAAACTACTATGGGGAAGATTTACCACAACCTGTCCAGAGGAAAAGTTGCTGAGTTGCCCATAGCAACCAATCAGATCGCTACTTTCATTTTTGAAAAGGCCTCTGAAAAATGAAAGAAGCGATCTGATTGGTTGCTATGGGCAACTCAGAAACTTTTCCTCAGGACAGGAAGTGATCATGGGAAATGTGTTTAGTACACAACCCCACTTTAAAATTTTATTCCACTTTTCGTTGACCTTTACATTATTTTTGTAGTGTTTTTCACATGCATTTTCATAACAAACAAAAAAAGCATGGTAAAAAAACTAAAACGCAACAAACACATACACACACAGTGCGAACACAGCCCTAAATAAATCCAGCACCGTTACTAAACTAGCCATCCCCATTAGAATGTAGTCATGGGTTGCACGCGCTGTGGAAAGGACATGAGGCTTCTAAGGCTATAGAGGGAATACCATCGAAATTTTGATACATTACTTTAAGGTACGTTCACATGTACAGAATCTACTGCATGTTTTCTGCAGCTGATTTTGGTACCCATTAACTTCAATGGGTAGCAAAATCAGCTGCAGAAAATATGCAGCAGATCCAGTACGTGTGAACGTGCCCTAAAGAGCAAATATGAGTGGTGCTCCTGAAAATACAGGTGGTGCCTTCTTAAAAAAATCCTTAACCCATGATTCCCCAACCTGTTGCTTTCCGGCGGTTACAAAACTACAACTCCCAGCCCGATGTCAGAGCATGATAGGAGTTGTAGTTTTGCAACCACTGGTGAGCTACAGGTTGGGGAATACTGCCCTTGAACAAATAACATTGTTAATTACAGAGCCCCCATTATCAGCGGCAGTACCCCTCTTAACCGGCAGCCGCAATGGCGGCTACAGTTCCCCCATATTAGTGATACCCACAATGGCCTTTTATTCAGTGCTGGCAATAGCGCCCCCTCTTTTCCCTGGTGCGGCTCCAAAATGGTGGATCGGTGATGGAAGCAAGGACAAGTGCTCTTGTCCCTGCTGCCTGTATTTCACATCATCCCAAAGTACCCAAGGAAACGCTTCAGGTGAGGGTATCAAGAATATATTGAGAAATGTCTCTTTAAATTAATTTACAAATATCTAAGCCAGTGTTTACCAAGCAGGGTGCCTCCAGCTGTTGCAAAACTACAACTCCTAGCATGCCCGGACAGGTGAGGGCATCAACAATTTATTGAGAAATTTCTCTTTAAATGGGCTTACCAACACCTAGGCCAGCGTTTCCGAAGCAGGGTGCCTCCAGCTGTTGCAAAACTACAACTCCTAGCATGCTCGGACAGGTGAGGGCATCGACAAATCATTTAGAAATTTCTGTTTAATTGGATTTACCAACACCTAGGCCAGCGTTTCCCAAGCAGGGTGCCTCCAGCTGTTGCAAAACTACAACTCCTAGCATGCCCGGACAGGTGAGGGCATCGACAAATTATTTAGAAATTTCTGTTTAAATGGATTTACCAACACCTAGGCCAGCGTTTCCCCAGCAGGGTGCCTCCAGCTGTTGCAAAACTACAACTCCTAGCATGCCCGGACAGGTGAGGGCATCGACAAATTATTTAGAAATTTCTGTTTAAATGGATTTACCAACACCTAGGCCAGCGTTTCCCCAGCAGGGTGCCTCCAGCTGTTGCAAAACTACAACTCCTAGCATGCCTGGACAGCCTTCGGCTGTCCGGGCATGCTGGGAGTTGTAGTTTTGCAAAAGCTGGAGGAACCCTGCTTGGGAAACACTGGTATATAGACACAAGCCACCATAGCAGCCGTGCCCAACATAAAGCTCCGCAGCCTGCAAGACGCTATTAGTCCTGCTCAACTACAACTCTCAACATATCTGTGCAACCAACGTCCAGTTCTGCATAAGATCAAAAGTTACAACTTTTTTAGAAGTTCACAAAAAGACAAAAAGATCATCATGGAAATGGTACAACAACACCCATCCCCAAAAATTGTGGGTAAACACGGAAGGTCTTACTGTGGAAAATAACAAGCTGGCACAGCAGCAGGTTGCGTATGGCCCCCATCTCTTCTGCGCAGCTTTGCGGTTGTCCGGAATCACCTGCGCGTGAGTTTCGCCTCTAAGTTGTTCTGCTCCTGTGGAAATGGCTCTCCTCAGTGGATACACAACATCTGCTTAAGAAAACACTTTTGGTCTTTCGCTCCCCCCCCCCCCCCCTAATAACTTACAGCCCCTTTTTTTTTTTGTTATGTCCCCTCAGCCCTATCCCATCCCAGCAGCGCTGCTTGTTACAGCCTCTCTCTTTGTGACTTGCACACAGACCCAGGAACAACTGTGAACTCTTAAAACCTCCTCTTTTTTCTTTTCCCTCCACCCTTCTCCGGCTCGATCCTAGCATGGAATTCATATTCTTGAAGTCTATACAAGTCCCAGCTGTAAAAAAGGCAGATCCTGACACAACTGCAGCCCCATCAGCTTGTTTTTTTTTTTTATGTCCCATTTATCTGACTTTATTTGCATTTAACTTTTTCCACGCCAAGCATTGAGCAATGATGTGGTCACTGGACACCAGTTGTGACAGATTAGACAAGGAATAAAAAGTATAAAGTATATTCAGAATTTTCCTTTGTAGGGGTGATTCACCGGGATTAAAAGGAAGCTGGGCTTAATGCCTTAATGAAAAGTCTTATTCCCCAGTTGATAACTGGTAGGTAGAGAAAACCTCTAAATTATTGTCATACTAACTGAGTAGCCGGCGTTGCCCAGTCTTCCTACCTAAGCCTTGTTGGAGAAGAAAGGTAGCAATAACTCTCTCGTCCTCATATCACGTCCTCATCACCCGCCTCATATCTCGTCCTAATATCCAGACCTCATACCCCGCCTTTATATCTCGTCATGATCTCCTGCCTTAATATCCTATCCTCATAACCTGACCTCATAACTGTTAGGAGTTGCGAGTCTTACGAATATGTACCTCTTCTCATCTTGGCCGCCACTGTGGGCAAGTCGCGCCAGGGGTAGCGACCTGGGAATTCGCCTGCCGCAGCAAGTCCATCCCGCTTTGCGGCAGGCTCTGATGACAACCAGCGGCTCCTTAGACTCCGCTACCTGGTGCGGCTTTCACCATCGTCCATAGTGGTATAGCGGATCCACTACTCCAGCCGTTACAGTAAGATCCGCCCATGGATCCCGCCAAGGTCCCTCTGCCGAATGTTGCTGATCTCACCATCATCGTGGCCCAACAGTCTCAGCAGATAGTGCAACAAGAGCAACAGTTGAGTCAGCTATCTGCTATGATGCAGCAACTACTTTCCATCCAGCAACAGCAGCTGCAACCTGCGCCTGTGGCTCCTCCGGTGTCTGCACCCTACGTGGCATCCATCGGCCCTAAGCTTCGTCTGCCCCTGCCGACAAAATTTTAAGGGGATGCTAAATTATGCAGGGGGGTTGTGACTCAGTGTTCCATGCATGTGGAACTGATGACTGATCAGTTTCCGACTGAACGTGCCAAGGTGACATTTGTGGTCAGTCTTCTCTCCGGGAAGGCCCTGGCCTGGGCTACTCCTCTTTGGGACAGAAGCGATCCGATGACAACCAATTTGCAAGCCTTCCTCTCAGAGTTCTGCAGCATCTTCGAAGACCCAGCATGGTCCTCCTCGGCCGAAACCGCGCTTCTGAACCTCCACCAAGGGGATTCTTCTGTTGGCAATTACGTGTTCCAGTTCCGCACCCTAGCTTCAGAGCTGGACTGGATTGACGCAGCCATATGTGCCACTTTTAAAAAGGGACTAACCAGCAGAGTCAAAGATGCATTGAACGCTCGAGACCCTCCTTCTTCTCTGAGTGAGCTTATTCTGTTGGCCACCCGCATTGATGTGCGCTTCGCCGAGAGGCCAGAGGAACTCCACCAAGAACGTGAACCTGGTCGGGCATGCCGTCTTCCCCGTTTGGCTACGGTGTTCCAACGCTCGCCACAACCTCCAACGCTGCCATCAGCCGAAGAACCTATGCAGGTGGATCAGGTCCACTTAACTCAGCAGGAGAGGTCTTGCCGATGTGAAGAAATTTTGTGTCTCTATTGTGCTAGTCCAGAGCATTTCCGTAGTAGTTGTCCTCTTTGGCCTCAACGTTCGGGAAATACACGCACCTAGGGCACGTGGGAGAGTCGTCTCTAGGTGGGAATACTTCCTCTCCTCGGCTGATTATGCCGGTTCTACTTTCTACCCCAACCAGGGTCACATTCCACGATTCCGCCGTTATGGACTTTAATGCCTCCCTGGTCCATAAGTACCTTCTTCCTCTTACGCGGCTCGACAAGCCTTTATACATTTCTTCCATCAATGGGGAATGCCTGAACTATGCAGTGCAATTTCACACTGAACCACTGATGTTGTAAGT
The DNA here is from genome assembly GCF_029499605.1 of Hyla sarda. NCBI lineage: Eukaryota > Metazoa > Chordata > Amphibia > Anura > Hylidae > Hyla > Hyla sarda. The sequence continues at coordinate 106,084,228 of NC_079198.1, read as the reverse complement.
GTGAGTCTTGCACAAGGAGAGGATCAGGTTTTTTGTGCTTCCTCACTGTTCTTCGGAGGTTTTTCTAGGTTTACCCTTGCTGCAACTTCATGCCCCGATCCTCGATTGGCATTCCGGAGAAGTCTCTTGCTCGGGACAAGACTGTCTGAATCGCTGTCTGGCGACACCACAGCTGAGACTTTCCATACCTCCTTTTTCTCTGCCTGATCTGTCTCTTCCATACCGGGACTTTGCAGATGTGTTCTGTGAAAAACAAGCTTCCTTCACATCGTCCCTATGACTGTCCGATCGACCTCCTGCCTGGTACTACGCCTCCTCGGGGAAGAGTTTATCCCTTGTCTGTTCATCTGGAAATTCTCTTCTCCTGCTGGTGCCGGATTCTTCTTTGTGGAGAAGAAGATGGGTCACTTCACCCATGTATTGATTATCGGAGATCACAATCAAGAATTGGTACCCCCTACCTCTGATTTAAGAACTTTTTGACCACCTGCAGGGTGCCAAGGTCTTCTCCAAGCTGGATTTAAGAAGAGCATACAATATGATCAGAATCCGGAAAGGAGACAAATGGAAGACGTTTCCTGACCACTGAACCTTGCCGCCTGCCTTGACCTTCCTGCCAGTCCCCGACTCTGAGTTGTCTCACGAATCTGTACCTCGTCTCATCTCGGCCACCACTGTGGGCAAGTCGCGCCAGGGGTACCGACCTGGGAGCTTGCCTGCCGAAGCAAGTCCATCCCGCTTTGCGGTGGGCTCTGGTGAAAACCAGCGGCTCCTTAGACTCCGCCCCCTGGTGCGGCTTTTACCATCGTCCACAGTGGTACAGTGGATCCACTACTCCAGCCGTTACAAAAACCAATCTTCATATCCTGTCCTCATCTTCTGCATTATTGTCTAGTCCCCATATCCTGACCTCATATTCTGTCTTCATCTCCTGCTTTAATATCCTGTCCTCTTATCCCAACCTTATACCGCATCTTCTTATCCTGACCTCATATTCCAGCCTCAAATCTTGTCCTCATATCCCGTCCTTATTAGTGTTGCTCGCAAATATTCGCAATTCGAATTTTATTCGCGCATATCGCATATTCGCGAATATTCGCGAATATAGCGCTATATATTCGTAATTATGAATATTCTTTTTTTTTTTTCACAGTACACATCACAGTGATCATCCCTCTCTGCTTCCAGCTTGTGTGATGTAAAGAAGGCTCTAATACTACTGTGTGAGACTGGTGTGCAAATTTTCGCATATGCGAAAATGCGCATATGCTAATTTCCGCATATGCGAATTTCCACGTATGTTAATTTTTGTATATGCAAATTTTCGCATATGTTCATTTTCGCACACGAGAATATTCGCATATGCGAAAATAAAACGAGATTATTATGAATATGCGAATATTCGCGAATATATGACGAATATTCGTCCATATATTCGCGAATATTCGCGAATTCGAATATGGCCTATGCCGCTCAACACTAGTCCTTATATCCCAACCTCATATCCCATCCTCATCTCCTGCGTTAATATGCCGTCCTCATATCTCAACCTCATACCCTATCTTCATATCTCGTCCTCATATGCCGACCTCATATCTCGTCTTTATATCCCAACCTCATATCCGGTCCTCCTACCCCGACCTCATATCCCATCCTCATATCTCGTCTTTATATCCCATCCTCACATCCTTTTCTCATATCCCGACCTCATATCTCATCCTTATATACCATTCTTATATCCTGTGAATAGCAAGAACTATTCTACCTGCGATCTCCAGAACAGAGCCCTGGTTCTCGCCACTGAACTTACCCTTCAGCAGCTTCTCTGATTGCTCCGCCTCCCACCTTTTAGAGACACATAGGAGTGACAGCCTGCTAAGCCAATCACCGGCTGAGATGGGTCCCTTCCTAGCAGTAAATGGCTGAGCGGGCCCTCACACGAACACATCTCCAATGGTGGGGGCCGGAGTGCTCAGGGGAGAAGCTGCTGAATGATAAGTTAAGCAGCGAGCGCTAGGGCCTTGTTCTGGAGATTGTCAGAAGTCCCAGCTGTCGGACACCCCTCAATTAGACACTTATCCCCTATCCTGTGGATAGGGATAAGTTAATGTTTTCTCCAGGAAACTCCTTTAAAGATTCTGAAGCCTATTGATTTGTAAATGCCCCTTTGGACTATAATATAGGCTATAATTCAGTCCAACAAGTAATGCATTTACAAGGTGAATCAATAGCTCTATATATCAATTGAAAAACATGATCAAAAGTGGACAAATCCTTTAAAAATGCATCGCAGAAGGGCTGTATACTATGTAACACAATGTTACATGCTGATTATTATGTGCAACCCCCCCCCAAAAGCTTCCTGTTTCATCTGGAAATTAGAAACTGCTTTGTGATGTGAAGATGAAATGAGGCAAATGTGTTTTTCAAAGAAAATCAGGTGCAGATAATAAAGATGAAGAAATGTTTTTTCCGGTGAAATCACTTCCAGATCCAAGATTTGTGAAGGAGGAGAACTGCTGAGGGTTGTGCAATAGTCATTTATTACTCTGGAATAAAATGGGCACTCAGAATGTACGGCTACACAATGGGTAGGAGAATTATCACCTACCATCCAATCTAAATTAAAGAGATACTCCACCCACAGATATCTTATCCCCTATCCAAAGGATGGGGGATATGATGTCTGATCGCGGGGGTCCCGCCGCCGGGATCTCCCATAATCTCAGTGCAGCATCTGTGCCACACGCAAAAAAACTAACTTATCCCCTATCCACAGGATAGGTAATAAGCAGCTGATCACAGGTGGTCCGAACGCTGGGGCCCCCCGTGAGCATCCGGTCATGAGCACGCCCTGCAGCCTGCTTGTGCGCCATTTATTTCAATGTGAGTGCCAAAAAGACCAGAGTACAGCTCTTGGGCATCATCAGCGCTCCCATAGAAATGAATCGCATGCCGTCTACCGGTAGATGACGCACGCTCTTCATTAAGAGTGCCAGGATCCTGTTCTGTCTCAGCGGTCGGACCCCCCTTCGATCAGCTACTTATACCCTATCCTGTATATATGAGAAAAGTTAAAGGGGTTATCCAGGAAAAAAACTTTTTATATATATCAACTGGCTCCAGAAAGTTAAACAGATTTGTAAATTAATTCTATTAAAAAATCTTAATCCTTTCAGTACTTATGAGCTTCTGAAGTTAAGGTTGTTCTTTTCTGTCTAAGTGCTCTCTGATGACACCTGTCTCGGGAACCGCCCAGTTTAGAAGAGGTTTGCTATGGGGATTTGCTTCTAAACTGGGCGGTTCCCGAGACACATGTCATCAGAGAGCACTTAGACAGTAAAGAACAACCTTAACTACAGAAGCTCATAAGTACTGAAAGGATTAAGATTTTTTAATAGAAGTTATTTACGAATCTGTTTAACTTTCTGGAGCCAGTTGATATATATATAAAAAGTTTTTTCCTGGAATACCCCTTTAATTTTCGCCAGAGTACTCCTTGAACTCTTTTCTTCAGAAAAGGCAAATCTACTCAATGACACGGTCAGCAAACTGAGATCTCAATCTGATCGAAAAAATTATGGTGGGAATAAAAAAAAGGAAAATGAATCCACGACAAGTCTCCAACCTAAAAAACTGACCCGTCTCTGCTCTTAATGTAGAAAAGTGGTCTCAAACTGTGGCCCTCCAGATGTTTCAAAACTTCAACTCCCAGCATGCCCGGACAGCCAACGGCTGTCCGGGCATGCTGGGAGTTGAAGTTTTGAAACATCTGGAGGGCTACAGTTTGAGACCACTGATGTAGAACATTATTTATCATTGGTGAAGTCCAGGCCTCGAAAGACGTCAGAAATCCCGAGAAGCGCTTGTTGTTGATGATCATTTATTTTTACTCCACATTCCGTAATCTCATGTTATTTTTTATCTACTAAACACACATGCCATCAATTATAACAACACATTTGTTTGCGGTATGTAGCATAAGGTTAGAATGTTGCGCTGTAGGTGTCATGTGTGTATTTAGCATGAAATATTAAAAAAAAGAGGGGCCACCATCCTGGTGGTCGTCCCATAAATACTTGCCAGGGGGTGTAGAGCCAGACGGAATGTAAAGGAGAACTTGAGAAATTAGACTGAGACAAGGATGAAGTATCTGGGGACTCCTCGCTGCCGCTCACATTTGGGGTCTAAACAGAGACTCATTATTCTTCTGTCTGAATTGGGAATGACGTATTTGGTAACCTGGCTGAGTCATAAACTCTGATCCAGTGTAGGGCCTGTATACACACTATAATCAATAGTATATATACTCTGCAGAATTACGGCTTATTCCAGAAGTGAGACCGGAGAAGGCTGGACCCATTGGCAAACGTTTAAATGCGCTCCTCCCCCCCTCTCCTCAACTTCAATCATGAACATATACCAGCTCTATGTAAGGCTATAAGGATACACTTTTCTGCCAAGTTGAATAAAAAATTATAACTGGGCCACCAAGTGTGTCCATACAGGTTTAGGAATAGTTTAAAGGAGTAGTCCAGTGGTGACCCAGTGGTGAACAACTTATCCCCTATCCTAAGGATAGGGGATAAGTTTGAGATCGCGGGGGGGGGGTCCGACCGCTGGGGCCCCCTGCGATCTCCTGTACGGAGCCCCGACAGCCCGCGGGAAGGGGGCGTGTCGACCTCCGCACGAAGCGGCAGCCGACACGCCCCCTCAATACAACTCTATGGCAGAGCCGAAGCGCTGCCTTCGGCAATCTCCGGCTCTGCCATAGAGAGGTATTGAGGGGGCGTGTCGGCCGCCGCTTCGTGTGGAGGTCGACACCCGCTATCTGGCCGGAGAGCCTGGCCCCCGTACAGAGAGATTGCAGGGGGCCCCAGCGGTCGGAACCCCCGCGATCTCAAACTTATCCCCTATCCTTAGGATAGGGGATACGTTTTTCACCACTGGACTACCCCTTTAAAGGCGATCTCGAGCAAAAAAAAAAAAAACACAAAAAAATTAACTTATCCCCTATCCACAGGATAGGGGATAAGTAGCTGATCTTGGGGGGGGTCCAACCACTTTCCTCCCACAATTACGGGGAAGGGACCTGACGCTCAGTGAGGAGCACGTGCTGCAGCCGGCATGTAATCCATTGATTTCTATGGGAGCGCTGAAAAGGCCTGAATACAGCACTCGGGAATCATCAGCGCTCATTTTTTGCGCCGTGATCTGAAGTTTTTAACAGTACCCTTTTTGCATTGATAGGACTTATTGATATAAAAAGTGACCAAAAATGCACTATTTTGGACTTTGGAATTTTTTTGCGTGCACGCCATTGACCGAGCGGTTTAATTAATGATATATTTTTATAATTCGGACATTTCCGCACACGGTGATATCATATATGTTTATTTTTATTTACACTGTGTTTTTTTTTTTTTTATGGGAAAAGGGGGGTGATTCAAACTTTTAATAGGGGAGGAGTTAAATGATATTCATTCACTTTTTTTTTGCAGTGTTATAGGTCCCATAGGGACCTATAACACTGCACACACTGATCTTCATTGATCACTGGTTTCTCATAGGAAACCAGTGATCGATGATTCTGCCGCATGACTGCTCATGCCTGGATCTCAGGCACTGAGCAGTCATTCGGCGATCGGACAGCGAGGAGGCAGGTAGGGGCCCTCCCGCTGTCCTGTAAGCTGTTCGGGATGCCGCGATTTTGCCGCGGCTATCCCGAGCAGCCCACTGAGTTAACCGGCAGCTTTCACTTTCGGTTTTAGCGGCTAAAGGGTTAATAGCGCGCGGCGCCGTGATCAGCGCTGCGCTCTATTAGCGGCTGGTCCCGGCTTCACTATGACGCCGGGCCCGCCGTGATATGATGCGGGGTTACCGTGTAACCCCGCGTTATATCACGGGAGCAGGACCAAGGACGTACCTGTACGTCCTTGGTCCTTAAGGGGTTAAGGACTGGAGAGACTATAGATGCAGGCCACGCTGACTACAATTGACTTGACTTGACTGAAGATGATGACAGCAGATAAAGATGACTTGACTTACTGACTTTTGGCTGCAATTTAGGTTGAGGCCTCCAGATGTGCTGGACACTGGTCCAGAGAAGTCTGGACTGGACTTGACCTCAGCAGAAAGTGAAACACAAGAGAGATTGTAGTACCTCCCCCTCTTATAAATGGGGTGGAGCAAGGAGCCCATATGCCAACTGCGGGTCACCGCAAATTTAATAGAAAGAAATTTAATAGAAAGAAGCATATTTTTTAATAACATGCAATTGTAAAGTTATTCTGCATACATTAATCTATAATATATCAAAAAAATTTTTGATGAGAGGTACCCTTTAATATATAACCTATTCACATTACTGAGGACAAAAGGATGGACAGGGACTCAACCAGACAGGACTGTAGGAACATATCCTGTACTGGGACATCACAGTAGTAGTGGCCCAGTATGGGAGATGTTGCTCTGTACCCTTGCTGCCATGCCAGGCAGCCTCCTTCAGTGTCCCCGGAACCCTTGCACCTGTTTCCCCCATGTACATGTGTTCTGTAGTGTATTGTATTATAAAATGCATATAAGCCCTGGGAGGAGCTTCTCTCTCCTTCAGCTCTTAGCTCTTGCTTCCTGCTGAGGTCCAGTGCAGTCGTCTAGTGTGTGTGTCCAGAGTGTTGGAGGCCTCAAAGTCAAGTCCTGCAGCCACCATCAAGTCAAGTAAGCTAAAGTCACAGCTTTATGAGTCAAGTCAAGTCAGTCCCTGTCATCTGTCAAGTCAGCGTGGTTTGCGTTCAATTGTCCAGTCCTACTACAAATCCCAGCAAGCCCTTAAGGTCTCTGCGGCACTGGTCACCTCCTTGGGCCCTGGCTGAACTGTATAGACTTTACCAACTGTCTACCCTCAGTAAAGCTACAGTTGTCGGTAACTTGGCCTCGGAGTCTTTATTGCCCATGTGCCTAGCCCAGGATCCAGCGGTATACCTTCGGGTGGATTTAGGCTAAACCACATCCTGGCGTCACGAATACAAGGAGTTAATGCCATCTGCCCCTAGGGTAACAACATCTGCCCTCATCACACCCCGCTACCACATACTGATAATATGTCACATGGTATGGTAGTGTAAATGAACTGGTGTTCTCCTATGAACTCATCCTTGATTTTGTCAGATGAGCTGTCCTTGTAGTACAAAGTGCAGGAATGAGACTTCTGGACATCTGGACTACGTGAAGCAACTCAAACACTTTACTTAAACTTCTGTGCAAATCCAACACAATACAGATGCTTTAGGTCAGTGTGGAGTTACAGCCTTTGGTGAATAAGTATTTGGTCACTGTCCCTTTAAAGGTTGCTTTCGCAGCTGATTTACTGAGAGGTAAGTCTATAGTGTGTTCTTATCATCAGCATACAGTTCCGTCAGTTTTTATAGAAAAAAAAAAACATACGTTTTTGAAAATTTTGTCCATTTTTAATGGGAGGGGTCTTGGGTGGGGACTTTAGGATTCAAATGCGCATGTGCAAAGTAAAAACGTATACGTTTTTCCCGTATGGAACCATATACATGTGCGTTTCCCATTGACGTCCATGTTAAAAAAAACGTATACGTTTTTACTTTGCACATGCGCATTTGAATCCTAAAGTCCCCACCCAAGACCCCTCCCATTAAAAATGGACAAAATTTTCAAAAACGTATGGGCTTTTTTTCTATGAAAACTGACGGAACTGTATGCACTTTTAAAAATAGTATACTGTTTAAAAATGCATACGGTTTACTTTTTTCCATACTGTTCCATCCGTTTTTTTGCCATACGGTTTTCTTTAGAAAAACGGATTGAAAACAGTATGGCAAAAACGTGATGTGAACACAGACAGAGATGGCTTCAGGCAGCATCAGGATTTCAGTCTGCTGCCCACTTTCCCAACTGCATAGGCGCTGTCAACGGTAAGCATATTCGTGTACAGCAGCCACCGGGATCAGGATCACGCTTCTACAATTATAAAAAGTATTTTTCTGTGGTCCTGATGGTGGTGGCTGATGTTCAGTACAAGTTTATTGCTATTGAAGTTGGCGCCTATGGCAGTACCGGGGACTCACTCTTCAGAATTTGGCCGTCATGTCCTTCAAAATCAAGTGACTCTGCCTCCACCAAAGCCACTTCCTGGTACCCTGAATCCACTTTCCTATGTTTTCGTCTCTGATGAGGCTTTCCCACTTCTGCCGAACCTGATGCGCCCATACCCACAAAGGGGAATCAATGACCGGAAGCGAGTGCTCAACCAGAGGCTTACCCGGGCACGGCGCTTCGTGGAGTGCGCATTTGGGATCATGGCTGGGAAGTGGAGGATGTTGAGCACTGCTATTCAGTTGGATGTTGACACAGTAGACTCAGTCATTAAAGCGACATGTGTTCTACACAACTATATTCTGGACAATGCTAGCCCCGATATAGAACAGGAGGAACATGTGTCGTGGGGTGAGTCTGCTGGGTCATGGGGTTCTGGCCGCACAGCTCAACAAGCGATAGTGGTTAGAGAAGCATTCTCTTCCTATTTCCTATCTACTGAAGGTGCTGTTCCCTGGACAAATTGACAGCCTTTTGTTGCTAAACAGGTTGGCCATTTGAAGATGTCTTCTACACACATTTTTTTGGGGGGGTGAGATATGAAGAACATCACCCTTTGTAAATGTTGTATCATGCCTAATTTTGTGTGTTATTATTTTTTTTACAAAAGGATGAGTAGTAAACTCAAATTATAATTTGCCTCTATGTCTTTTAAATTTTTTGTTACCATATCCTGTATTCAACGTTCTGTCTTGGTTTTCAAATTGATTGGGAGATGTATTTTACTTGTCATACTCTTCAAACCAAATTAGCCAAAAATGGATTACAAATTTTGTGTGTATTAACCATGGCATCCTGAGGTCCTGTGTGGAAAATAGTTCAAAGTAGTATATTTTGTCATAGACATGCCACAAAATATCAATGGTCAATGTGATTAGATTATAGTGTAATGATTTGGCAAACTGATTATAATGACAATGTCATTGAATCTAAAATCTTCCACCTACATTAAAGGGGTACTCCGGTGAAAACCTTTTTTCTTTTAAATCAACTGGTGGCAGAAAGTTAAACATATTTGTAAATTACTTCTATTAAAAAATCTTAATCCTTCCATTACTTATTAGCTGCTGAATGCTACAGAGGAAATTCCTTTCTTTATGGAACACTGATGACATCACGAGCACAGTGCTCTCTGCTGACATCTCTGTCCATTTTAGCAACCATGCATAGCAGATGTATGCTAAGGGCAGCATGGTGGCTCAGTGGTTAGCACTGCTGCCTTGCAGTGCTGGGGACTTGGGTTCAAATCCCACTAAAGGCAACAATAAATAAATAAAGCATTATTATTATTATAATAACGTCAGCAGAGAGCACTGTGCTCGTGATGTCATCAGAGAGCATTCCAAAAGGAATATTTGGATTAATAAATTACCAGACACAACATTTTGATTTTTTAAGTGTAATTGAAAATTTGGCGAACTAGCCATAAAATTACACTTTATAAACATTTTTTAACATTTGAAAGCAACAATGCCTTCCAAATATATTTTTACAACATAAATATCTGGACAGAAAATGTACAAACAATGCAACAAGAAAATATGTGGACCAACTTCAATTATGCTCATGGGAAAAATCACAGATTATGATATGTGGGTTCAGAGGAAAAAGACTCCAATGCAGATGATGCAGAGGGGTTGTGGTGGCTAATTACACTGCTACTAGGGTATTGTGTTTGAAAGGGAGGATGGTAGGGGTAAACCCCAGAAGAGGACCGAGAAGGCGGGGAGTTGTAAGTACCCACATAAAAACCCTCGGTTTGTGTGGAAATATTGTGTGCAGGTGGTGGAGGGCTGGGGGCCCTGTGTCCAGCTGTGATGTGCAAATGTTTTATCATATCCTCTAATGGAGGCAGGGCCTGGGGGGAAAGAAAGACTTGCGCAACAGCGTGACAGTATGCTTTAAAATGGTTTTGGCGGTCAAGAGCCACTTTACGGCAGCAAGATGCCATTTCATACCCAAAATTAGTGTTGCTCGCGAATATTCGCAATTCGAATATTATTCGCGAATATCGCATATTCGCGAATTCGTGAATTTCGCGAATATAGCGCTATATATTCGTAATTACGAATATTCGTTTTTTTTTTTTCTTCACAGTACACATCACAGTGATCATCCCTCTCTGCTTCCAGCTTGTGTGGTGTAAAGAAGGCTGTAATACTACTGTGTGAGAATGGCGTGCGAAAATTAGCATATGCGAAAATGAGCATATGCTAATTTTCGCATATGCGAATTTCCACATATGCTAATTTTCGCATGCGCGTATTTTCGCATACGCGAAAATAAAACGAGAATATAACGAATATGCGAATATTCGCGAATATATGACGAATATTCGTCCATATATTCGCGAATATTCGCGAATTCGAATATGGCCTATGCCGCTCAACACTACCCAAAATAAGAACTGTCATCACTGCTGTCAACCCTCCGAATAAATTATAGAGCTTGACTTTCAACCTCAAGCTGACTATCAGCTATTCGGAGGGATCTACGGGTCCTTCGAGCAGTGGGTGGTCCTGTCGTTGTTTGTGAAGAAGGTATGTTAGTGGCTTCTTCCATCTCTTTAATCTCACCAGCAGCTGGTGTAGGTGTACTGCTGGGGGGCAGATCACTGCTAAGGTTAGACACATCCTCCTCTACATCCAGATGTTGGTCCAAATCTTCCAAAGGATTGGATGGGACTGGTGCTTCAGATTCCAAAGGTGTGTCTGAACGTACAGGCTCAGACCTTGGCTCTTCATCTGCATCTTGTTGTGTATTGGATGGTGCCTGACAGTTGCCTGAAGTTCTAGATTAAACAGATGTTAAATTTTTAGGAGTATGGGTGATAAACCTGCATGCAGAAATTGAACATGTACTTACGGTCGGAGAACTCTGTTAGGGCGTAAAAATTTAAGTTGGTCCTCATAGGGTATTTTTTTCCTTTTGCCACCAGCTGACCCACTTTTTTCTGCTTTCTTGATACCCTTCACAAAATAGTCGCTAGCAGATTACCATCGGTTTCGGATGTCCTTTACTATATAGTATTTTAAAATGTAACAAAAAATATATATATATTTTAGTTTGTAAAAATATAATAAACAAAGATCCAGGTACAAAAATTCAAGCAAAATCATACGTTAATTCAATTATTGTTGATTGTCTTGCAATATATAATGCTATGATTAATGTACATGTGTACACCAAGGGAATATAAACACAAAGATTAATAGGGATCTAAACAGTTGGATCAACTTCAACTATCTTTATAATTTGTAATAAGATAAAAGTGTACACAAGGAATTAAAAGTACAAAGATGTATGTTACTTTGAAAAATTAGATTGGCATCCTTTTCATTATTTGATGTTGTTAAATTGTACAAGTTATAAATAAAAAAATTATCCCAAACTTACAAATCTCATTCTGAATTGAAGAAGACATTTGATCAAAGTTGTCAAATAAGGCTACTGCCATCTCATGCCATGCTTCTTCACGTCTGGTTCTATTAAAATATTCACCATGGCCCTTATCTCAAATCCAGGGACGACGCTCTACCTACAACCAAAATTTTGGGACAAAAAAAAAATTTTGAGTACCAGATTCACCATATTTTTAGAACTACATGTGCTTGTCCAAATGCAAATCTCCTCAAGCCCATAGTACACTGTACATGCTGCCATTATAAAACTAGGTGTATTTGTAAACATGTGATGGGCTACATGCAGATCTCCTCATGGCCATATTACACTGTACATGCTCCCATTAGCAAAGTATGGGTATTTGGAAACATGTGCTTTGCTAAATGGAGATCTTTTCCGACCCATAGTACACTGTACCCTAAAAACACGCAAATGCCTATTGGGATACATAAAATAGTGTGTAACATAGTTTATACCTCAGTGATGACATCCTCTGTGCTTATACACATTCGGGAATAGGCTTTCCGGCTCATGTCTGTACCTCAGCAGCTTACTTCCCCAGCCAAACTGGAAAAAATTGACAGACCTGGGTCGGGTCATGTGATCACATGGTCCAAAAGGGGCAGAACTTGGCTCTCAGCGCACTCCCACTGATTTCAGCGCCGAATTGAAGCGGAAATTTAAGGCGGATTTGGTGGCGTCATTTCTGCCCGGAATAGCGGTGGATTACTCGCGGAAAGGACAAAATTACGCATGAAACCGAAAAACGCCTTTGGAGGCGGAAAATAGTAGCGCAAAATTTTCCAGGCAGACAGTCGGAAATTCCGTAGTCTGAACCTAGCCAAACAGATTTATGTAGTTTGCAAAAAGCTCTCTCACAGTCACATGACAACTTCTTAGAAATGGTACTGGAACACTAGATATGTATGATAGTACACTAAATAAACTGTAATAGGCTAAATAATACTGCCAGTCCATGACCACATATTACCACCACATGGTGACTGAATGTTGCTACCATTGCAACATCTAAGTAAATAGTAATTTTATCAGCATAAAGTGACCATATAGTATGTGATACTAGTTCTGCCCAGGCTCTGCAGCGACTCAGGGTCTATTCACACTGCAGAATTTCTGCTAGCGGAATTCCGCCTGAAATTAAAGCCCATAGACTTCTATGGGATTCCGCACTCCCATTCACACTTCTGAATTTCTGCTTGCGGAATTCCGCTAGCAGAATTCTGCAAGCAGAAATTCAGAAGTGTGAATGGGAGTGCGGAATCCCATAGAAGTCTATGGGCTTTAATTTCAGATGGAATTCCGCAAGCAGAAATTCTGCAGTGTGAATAGACCCTCACAAGTGACCTCTCTGATTGTAGTTGTTCGCTTTACTCCAATTGACCAAGACCACAATGAAGACTTCTTTCAGCCACAACCTGTTTCTCAAGAGTCTTCTGCCCAGACATGTACTCTTTTGTCGCATATACCCCAATTTACCCACACACCTGTGCATATAATCCTCATCTATAGGAGCCCAAATGGCAATTGTGTCACACACAGTAATAGTAACCCCTTTCATGTGCCCCAACTCAGTAATGTTGGGCTATGTTTGATCGATATCTTTTACAGTAACATAAAAATCTGTTTTTCATGAATGAAAGGCTGAAAATTTCTAAAATTTTTTGCCATTTGGTCCTTTTTTCAGCCTTTTTGGATCTTGTTTAACATTTTTTTTTAAAGTCATTTAGACATTTTTTTTATCCATTTTCCCACAGCAAATGTTATTATGTAATTTGCAATCTAGGCATTTTTTGGGTGTTAAAATACCCTACAAATATGTGAAAAACATTCAAAATATTGGATGTTTTTGGGCTTTAAACAGTTGGGGAAAAAAAGAAGAAAGGAGAAAACCATACCCTGGCCAACCCCAATCTGGCCAACCCCAAAAGTTTTATAGTAATATCTCTATACTCAACCTCTTCCAGCCCAATATTTAAGAAGCCTTTGAGATATCATTAACCACCGCCTTCCGATCCTCTATAGTGATTTCCTCTAATTCTTGTGGCCATTTTTCTCTACTTCTAGGATTTTTTTTTTTAAATCTTACTTTCCAACAATTTCTTGTAAAATATTCCCACTTTCTTCTCCTTCCCCACGTCCCCTTCTAACATTTCAAACACCACATGACCCCCAATTCCCCAATCTTTGACTCTCGTTATCCTTGTGTAATTGCATGTATGCAAATGTGTGCTTTTCCCCTACGTGATACAGTGCTTTCATTGCTTCCCAAGTCAATAATTTCTTGATGAACTTTACATACACCCAGTTTTTCCCAACCTACATCATTCTGACATTTAACCCCTTAAGGATGGATCAATTTTTTACCTCAATGACCAGGCTCTTTTTTTTTTAAAAATATGACATGTATCTCTTTAAATGGTAATAACTTTAGAACGCTTTTTCTGAGCGGGGCAATTCTGAGATAGTTTTTTCGTGACATATTGTACTTTATATATGTGGGGCATTTTTGTTGACACATGCAACATTTGACGTATGCATACGTCCTATAGCGGGAAGGGGTTAATAAGTTCAGAAACATTTTTGTTCCCCCATAAAGGTGTCCAATTAAAACTAGCTGTGAACCCAACCATTTTTCTCACCAATGCCCAAATTTTCCAAAAAGACCATTGAAAAGAGAATTGATCTCCGCCCTTCCCTATTGCATTCCCCGTTTCCAACCATACCAAGATATTACTTTCATGGCCCCACATTCTAAGGCATATGTCCCTCATCAGACCATCTTCTTGCCCTAACTCCCTTATTGCCCTAATTTCAACGCCAATGCTACATGGTATAAGTGGAGGTTTGGAATTCCTCAACCCCCCTCTGCTACTAGTAAGCTTAGATAGCTTTGCTTCATCCGGACGTGCAAACGTCTCCAAATTAATTTGTTTATCTTCCGTTCAATTTCCTTGAGAAATTTGTCTGGAATCCAGATCGGGGCTACTCTCCTTTAACTCCTTAAATTCCTTTAATCCAATTCTATCCGCCATAGTGAGTGGCAATTTATTCCAAATCCTGCCTTTCGCTTCTACCTTTCTAATCATGGGTCTAATATTCAATGTCACCCAAAATGTCATGCCTGTGTTGGGTCTTTAACATGGTGTTGGAAATCCTGATGCAGCCTGGGCCTGTTGAAACCTCGAACTCAACAGCTGCTACGGTAGTAGGTACACCGCTATATACCCCAAAGACCCCCAAGCCTGTCATCACAAAGACAAAATCACATTGACTCCTAAGATGGCCATGAATCTTTTTTCCTCATGTTTTTTTGCAACAAATAATTCAGTTACTTTGAAGAAACATTGTTCTCTTCCCCCAAATCTTAATGTTACTTAGCGTGTATCTGGAGCATAACACGGAAACAACTATGCGATTGCAGCATCTGTTTTTAAACAGTTCTGGACTAATAAACAGGTACATCTGCAGAGAAACTATGGGGGAGCATTGCACATTCTTCTTGGAATCGAGCACATATGGGTTGTAAGACAGATAAAAGCTAGCTCCAAACATAACCTCCTGTAACATTTGACTCCGTCCTCCAGCAACTTTAACTCTTTCTATTCCTTCCTTTATGGATTTTATAAATCAGGAGCTAAACAGATGTTGCCAATAAATATAATCTGGACACTGTAGTGGGGGATGGGAATTTTCTATGCCTCGGTGCAATGGGAAAGAGCTGACATTAGCAAAACTCTTTGTAAACAAACATTGATCACATGATCTGCAGTTTACAAGTGGTCACAATCCACTCCACTGACAAATGTGTGAACCTCTGCAGGCAGAAGTGAAATGGAACACAGGGGCCAAAGTAAAGGCGACGGGGGTTTTGTGCCTGCTTGTCCTCCATCTCCTGATTTTTTTTTTTTTTAGAAATCTATGTTTACTAAGCTATGACAGATAACAGATAGGAAAACATGAATAACCATGCAACCTTCAGCGTAAAACAGAAACCAATGGAAGAGTAACAAAGCCTATATATGATACAGTTTCATAGTTATAACAGAGTTAAGGGATATTCTAGTTTCAGAATACTCCTGTAACTTTCGCACCTGGCCGAGCTTTGCATGTTGCGTTTTGGTCAGTAAGACGTTACAGGACTGGGCCACTAAGCCAGCGAGGGGCGGGGTTTTTTTTATTCCTCCTCAGCCTTTTGGCTGGGTTCTAAATTTCAGCTTTGTCTGGTTTTAGTCATGTTGGTTTCAGCTTAAACTTGTTACCATGATGTAGCTGTTTGTCTTGTGATACCTGTCTGTTCTATGGTCAGGTTCATTTTGTCTAGCTTGTGTCTGTGTAATCCTGGGTATGAGTCCAGATCTATAGATTTTTGCTTTCTCCCTATACCTGGCGTTGTTTCTGTGTCTAGTCTGTGTACTCTAGAACCCATATATCCTGATTTGTGTCTTGATGTGTATTTAATACCTGTTTGAGTGTTTTGTGCTTTGCTATGGTATGGGTCTTGATCCATTGCTTCTCTTGTTTTGCCCCTATATCTGGTGTTGTTCCTGTGTCTAGTCTGTGTAATCCAGTACCTTTTGTATCCTGAATAGAACCTTGACGTGTATTCACATTTGTTTGCGCACTTTGTGTTCTGCCATGGTATGGGTCTTGATCCACTGCTTCTCTTGCTTTGCCTGGTGGTGTTTCTATGTTTAGTGTTGTGTGATCCGATTCCAGTGTATCCTCATTTGTGTAGTGTCCTGGCTTCAGTTCCTGTTTACACCTGCATTTCTTGTAAACCTGCCACTGTATTTCGTGGTATCCTGTTTTGTCATTACTCTCATGCCTACCGTTTATTGCTTTGGTACCTAGGCTGTTAGTCTATATAGCAATGGGCTATATACCTTCCGCTATATAGTCCTGACATCTGTTAGTTTCTACTTTTTATTCCTGCAGTTGTATATTATCCTGGTTCCCTATCTGTTTGTTATAGTTTATTAACCCTTCGGATCCGGACCTGTTTTCCCAACCTCCGTACTGTTCTGCTTATTGTTTTAACCTGATGCTCCTGCACTTTATCCAGTAAAGGGACTGATGCCCAATTGTGGAACCACTGTCTAGGGCAGTTATGGGCAGGGAAAGGGGTTTTGCGTGAGCTCAGGGCTCGCTATTTACTGCATATGGGACAATTGTATTTAAATAAGAACATTATCCCAAGATATATTACTTACTAATAAAGTGTTGACACACATTATACTGGCCTCAGAATGAGTTTTCTGTGATTTACCTCTCACAGGAACTTGTGTAGTCCTCTCATTGTCATTGTGGTGTTGTCTCCAGCTCCTCTGAAACAATGCATCATCCTCTGCTGTCTCAGTAGGTATAGCTGGATCTTGTCTCTTAGATCAAGCCCCACAACCTGAGTGATGTCACTACCTCTTACCAGCCTTTACAGCCTACATCACTATCTCCCTGTCATATAGTGGGACATTTAGGAAGAACGAGGTGTGTTCCATGCTGCCTTGTGCTGAGCAATGTCAAAGGCAATGGAGCACACAGGGACGGAATTCAGCAGTTTATGTAACCTCACTGATTGTGAAATGAGATGTTCAGCAACAGCTCTGGACAGGAGACTGTCAGGAGAGCTGTGGTTCGGGAGTAAGCAGGGTGAGAGGACTGTGATAAACAGCTGAGGTAAAGCAATGTATTCTGGGAATTGTAGTACTAAGCAACTGTTCAACCAGAAAGTGCAGGACTAAGACCCCCAAAGCAAATGAAAGATTGAGAACTGCAGTAGACAGGTTAGTATAGCTACATGCTTCTGCAGTACTACCAGAGGTATTACCAAGCACAATAAAGTTAGGCAGAGTCTATGGTAGTTTGGGTCAGCAAAAAGACAAGGAGCACAAGTCCAACCTAGGCCAGTCTGCTCACAAAAAGGAGGTTAGTCTAGAAAGCAAATCAGGGGATCCAAGTAGACATCATTCAGTCCAATTGTGGCTTGCCATCTGAAATTAGGGTTGCAATAGGTTACATTTAAGGTTGTTTTTGCCACAGATTTACTGAATGGGAAGTCTTTATTGTGTCCTTAGCACGTGTAAATGTAGTGACTAATACAGATGCATATGTTACACACACTTACACATGTTGCTTGTTCTCTACCGATGGCATCTACATAGGTTGACTTACTGCAGTGCAATACTTCAGCACATAACCTCTGGTTGTAGCACGATACCCAGAGTTGAGGACAAACCTAGACAGTTTTTCTGTAAACTCCTCTCCTGGGATAGGAGGCTGGACTGGGTACTCTTCCCACAGCCATAGGCTTAGGTAACATGTCTTGACATTCATCTGATACCCAAGCAATGCAAATTTTAACCCTTACACCCTTGTTTTACCTTGCAAGTAAAGCTAGAGTACCCTAAACACATTTATGTAGTCTGCAGACAGTTCTCTCACAGCTACACAGCAACTTCTTAGGGATGGAAGATGCAACTCGGACACTACTTGGACACCACATGTAAGCTTAAAGGACCAGAGAGGAGGGAGAAGAGGTTCATTTGTAGGGCAGGGGTGACAACTACCTCAAAAGCCCCAAAATAAATTTCAAAAACGCAGAGCCAGAATTGTGGCATGGTACCAACCAGGGGCAGACTGACAACACTCAGGGCCCTGACCAAAAAAAAAAAAAAAGCAAGGGCCCCCTGCGATGCTCTTCTGCTGTTCACACTTCTGCCCCTATTCCACCCAAATACCTCCACCACCGCTACACATAAAATAAAGTAAATTATATATACAGTGGTCCCTCAACATACGATGGTAATTTGTTCCAAACGAGCCATCGTTTGTCGAATCCATCGTATGTTGAGGGATTCGTGCAATGTAAAGTATAGGAAGCTGTACTCACCTGTCCCCGACGCTCAAGATGGTGACCCCGGGCCTCCGCTGGGCTCTCCGCTGTCTTCTCCGGTCCTCTGCTGTCTTCTCCGGTCCTCTTCTGTCTTCTCCGGTCCTCTGCTTTCTTCCGCAAGGCCTTACTGGGTCTGTGTAGCGACGTCATTACGCCGCTGCGTACGCCATTCCTATTGGATGACGTGCGCAGCAGCGTATTGACGTCATCAGAGAGGGCCGAGAAGACACCGGAAGACCAGCGCTGGACCCGGAGGGCACCCCGGAGCATCGTGGAGGGGTAAGTAATACTTACCGCACCACACGGGGAACATTAAGCTGCTATCCGGCAGCAGCTTAAGCATTTGGCGCTGCCGGATAGCACTTAATGCGATGGCCCCGACATAAAAAAGCATCATATGTCGATGCTGACATCGACATGCGATGGCCTCTGAGAGGCCATCGTATGTCGATTTCATCATATGTCGGGGACATCGTAGGTCGGGGGGTCACTGTATATATATATATAGAAATTCCTGATTAAATTGTATTCGTGATGCCAGGGCGTGGTTTATCCTCAATACCACCCGAAGGTATATCGCTGGATCCTGGGCTAGGCACAGGGGGCAATAATGACTCTGATGTCAAGTTACAGACAACGGTAGCTTTACTGAGGTTAGACAGATGGAAAAGTCTATACAGTTCAGCCAGGCCCACTGAGGTGACCAGTGACTTCAGAGACCTTAAGGGCTTGCTCGGACTTGTAGTAAAAATTTACAATTTAGTGCAAGCCACTTTGACTACACAGATGACTTTGACTTGACTGACTTGTGACTGTGGCTTACTTACAGGTTGGTAGCTTATGGCTGCAGACTGCACTTGAGGCCTCCTATGACTCTGGACACACACTTAGGCTCGACATGACTGGACCTCAGCAGGAGGCAAGATAGAGCAGAGGCTCCACCCAGGGCTTTTATGGGGGAGGCTCTGGGGGGGTCCCATTGGTCATCGTTAAGTCACCTGGTCACTGATACCTCCCGGGTAACAATCACATGACAATTCACATGTTAAACAGTCTTTAAGTGACAACGCTTTCTTCACACATTACATGGTACAATACATGGGAAACATACTGTATTTACATCGGGGGGACAGGGCAGCAATGGTATGGGGTAACACCTCCCGTACTGGGCCACCACAAACTCCCCCTCTTGAACACAGCCGTCCTCGGCGCCCCCAGTCCTGGAGGGCGGATGGCTAACAGTGGCCACTGAGGCCTAGTGACAATTCCTGGGGCATATTGGTATAAAATGTTCTTCACAGGTCTGGATAGTTAATAACAACAGGGGATGAGTCCATGTAGCACTTTAGAAATGTCAATACATGCTCCTTTGGGAAATACATTGGTAAACATGTAGGATTTATTACACTTGCAAATGCATTGGTAACATACCTTAGACACTGAAACACATAAATTGCAGATTGGGCTACCGGAGTCTATCTACTCAATGCCTTAGCTACAGGGGCCCTTCGGTACTAAAAAACTTCACCCCAGAACTCTGTACATATTTTATACAACACACCATTGTTACCTCTATATATACAGTATTTCTGTCTCTCTACGTGATTACTTAAGTTGCAGGGGGACCCTATGGCCAGGAGAGCACCCTGTACACGGGGACAGTGTAAAATGTTAGATACATATAAACATTTAGACAATATTGACTGGTAATGGATACAGTCCTGACTAGACATTTTGACTAGCTTATATTCACATTATATAGCCCGTAGAAGCTCAAGAAGAGCGAAACAGAGCTGTCGCTTGTGGTACCCACCCGCACTTTGTCATGTCCACCGTCCTGTAATATACGTGAGTATATGCAATAAAGAACACTAGAAGAACCCGGTGAGTGACGACTTCTTTTTCTCCATTGGATATTTAGTTCACATTATTTAGACTGACTAAATTAGTTGGACTATGTGTGATACTGTTTTTACTCCCTATATCTAGCGGGAAGCTGTCATGGCGGTGAGGTAGTGGCTACGCTTCTCCTGATTGGGTCAGGATACCTCCTATATAAATTGCCATGAACAAAAGACACTGTACACCTTGACATTTTTGTACAAACATATTATATACATTTTATTACAGCAAACCATAAATATTATAGCACACTTACACGAATACTCACTTGCACAAAGATAATATATTACTCTAACGGTATATACATATATTATTCTTTTTGTTCCTAGTACCGCTCCACAGTTCTGGTACACTTTAGAGTTCTTAGTAAAGAATCACAGCTAAAAGCCGGGCACATGAACTTACGCTAATGGTTACAAATAAACTTCTTGACAAGTTCGTCAGGCACTTCTTCTTGAACGTTGCATAACCTATAGACAACAAAAGTACTTCGCAAAGTAAAGTTAGTGACAAATAGCAAAGCAGATTCTTCAACCTGGAAACTTGCCATCCCAACCTCACCTGTTGGATAGAGTTGCTCGCGAATATTCGCAATGGGAATTTTATTCGCGAATATCGCATATTTGCGAATTCGAGAATATTCCCGAATATAGCACTATATATTCATTATTACAAATATTCGTTTTTTTTTTTCACAGTACACATCACAGTGATCTTCCCTCTCTGCTTCCAGCTTGTGTGGTGTAAAGAAGGCTCTAATACTACTGTGTGTTTCGCTTATGCAAATTTTTGTATATGCTAATTTTTGCATATGTAAATTTTCGCATACGCAAATTTTTGCATATGCTAAAATAAAACGAGAATATTACGAATATGCGAATTTACCGAATATATGACGAATATTCGTCCATATATTCACGAATATTCGCGAATTCGAATATGGCCTATGCCGCTCAACACTACTGTTGGACTGTTTCCGAGGCTGGGACTTGTAACGGGGTCCACGGGACTGTGCCCCCTCTAATGGACTCTCTCAGGTATTCCAGTTTACCCGGGATAAAGTAGACCCAGTAATGGTGGGGCTGATGGTGACCACCATTTGTACAGCAGCAGCTCGTGCCACTGGGGGAACAGATGTTCGTGCCTGTTGGGCCGGCCAAACCTCCTCTGCGGGAGTAGGCTGAGGTACTTCAGTTGGTGCCCGCTGATTAGGCCAAAGCTCCTCGACAACAGGAGTAGGCCTGAGCACATCTGTAGATGACTAGACTGTCTGAACTGATGGATGGGGCTTCCCTATGTATTAAAATAAGTCCGGGCTCATCGCCAAACAACCACTTAGGTAATGGTGGTGACCAGGGACATACAGCAGACTTCTGGACCTGGGGGGTTTGTTCTGGGCTAGGGGTAGAAGGAGGGGTAGAGAAAGCGGCCTCAGCCGGGGTACTCACTTCTGATTCCTCGGTGTGAATGTTGGCCCCGGACCCCCTGGTCTGGTGATGAGGGGACAGCCTCACCGGTGATGATCCGCGGGAAGATGCCTGCGTGCCCTCCGCCGGGGTTGCTGGCCAGTCTACATTGTCCTCGGGCAGCGGGACTTGGTAGCAGGCCTCTTCGGCCCAAATGGAGATCTTCTGGTGACGGTCAGCTAACTCTTGAAACAGGTGCACCACAGCGACTTTCCGGGCCTCCGGCACCATCTTGGGACTTTCTGCACGTGTGCTTGCCTGTTCCGCGATGTTGCTCCACTTGCTGACATCTGGCAAACTGGGAGGATCCGGCAGCGCTGCTCCTTTCATGCAGGGCTTCGGGAAAATGGCAGCCTGCCGGAAGTCCGTCAGCGGTGCAGAGTTGACTTCCGCTCCCCCGGAAACGAGGGGCGGATCTTCACAGTTCCACTTCGGCATCGATACAGCAACATGGTTTCCATGCCCAGGGGCGGGACACTGACCAGCACGGGACATTTCCGCGCGCTTCTCCGTCACATCTTTAACCCTTGCAGGTACAGGCAATACTTGACAACATAACATAGCTTCTGATCTGATCTTGCACAGGGTGGACACAGTACTTAAACTTTTCACAATGGCGGACACAATGGCGGACAACACTCTTTTCTTCACTGCCCTCTCTATTTCACAAGCGCCTCTTGTATAGAGTCCCGTACACTTTCTGCGATTTTCTGACAATACTGGACACAGTTCAGACTGGGTGGGAGAACTTGTCGCATAAGACGCACACCCGTATCCTGTTAGTAGGATGCCAAAAGTTGTGGTAACAGGGTGTGAGATGCAGGGCAGATGGAATTACCATGGGGGCAGATGACATTAACCCCTTGTATTCTTGACATCAGGGTGTGGTTTATCCTCAATACCACCCAAAGGTATACCGTTGGATCCTGGGCTAGGCACGGGGGGCAATAATGACTCAGACGCCAAGTTACAGATAACGGTAGCTTTACTGAGGTTAGACAGATGGTAAAGTCTATACAGTTCAGCCAGGCCCACGGAGCTGACCAGTGAGTACAGAGACCTTAAGGGCTTCCTGGGACTTGTAGTAGATGTGGACAATTTAGTGCAAGCCACTTTGACTACACAGATGACTGTGACTTGACTGACTTGTGACTGACAAGACTGTGACTGTGGATTACTTGCAGGTTTGTAGCTTGTGGCTGCAGACTGAACTTGAGGCCTCCTATGACTCTGGACACACACTTAAGCTCGACTTGACTGGACCTCAGCAGGAGCAAGAGAGAGCAGAGGCTCCACCCAGGGCTTTTATCGAGGAGGCTCTGGGGTGTCCCATTGGTCACCCTTAAGTCACCTGGTCACTGATACCTCCTGGGTAACAATCACATGACAACTCACATGTTAAACAGTCTTAAAGTGACAATGCTTTCTTCACACATTACATGGTATGGGGGTCCCAAAGGACACTGAAGGGAGGCTGCCTTACAGGGCAGCAAGGGTACAATATAATTTTGCATGACCAATAATACAAGTATAAAAGGAGTAAATATATACCACCACACAATAACTGGATAATACCGCAATACTGTACTAAATAAAACCCCTATACACAGACCAGTATACCATACATGATCTGTATACATTATAAGGGATAATATACAGGAGCATATGGTGGTAGATATCAGCTATACATAGGATCTGTACACCACAGAAGTGATTACAGTTACATCTAGGGACTCACAATTACATATTTTCTGATCGGCGGCGTCCTCTTTCCTTTTCTTCTCCATTCGGATCAGACCGCCATGTCGATCTTTTAACATCTGCAAGACAAACATATCAGACTCTGCATTTTTTCAGTGCCGTCCCCTCCTCTACACAATCTTTCCATCTATAGGCCCACACACTGTAATAACGCCCTCCTTGGTGTCCTGCACAGTAAAAGGGCAGGTAGGTAGGTAAATAATTAACTAGGTAGGTAGACCAGGAAGCCAGATATGTAGGTAGGTGACTAGCCAGGTAGGTAGGTTGCTAGTTAGGTAGTTAGGCAGCCATGTATGAAGGCCAGGTATGTAGGTAGGTAGCAAGATATTTAGGTACGTAGTTAGTCAGCCAGGTATGTAGGTAGTTAGATAGCCAGGTATGTATGTAAGTAGTTAGGCATCCAGGTATAATGTTAGGTAGCCAGGTAGTTAGTCAAGTAGGTAGCCAGCACCCCCCTTCACCCAGTGGCAGATCCAGAGTCTAGTCTCGTGAGGGGCACTATCAGAGTATTTTGTGTTAGCGGACAGAAAATAAGGTGTTGTTTACAGAAGTTACAGGTAGGTAATGTCCCCAGGAGGTACTGGCCCCCTAGTAGATCATACTCCCAGGTAGTTAATGTCCCCCAGGTAGGTAGTCATGCTCCCTGTAGGTAAATCCCCCAGATAGCTGCCCCTTGCATGAAAACCCCCTATGTAGGTAGTAGGTAGCCCTCCTATTTGTTTGGTAGTTTGTCCCCATATTAGCTATTCAGGAATATAGAAGATAGTCCCTTACATTAGGTGTAGGAAACAAAGTTTCCCCACAGTAGGGTGTAGGCAGCAGAGTTCCCGCACAGTAGGTGTAGGCAGCAGAGTCTCCCCCCCCCCATTAGGTGTAGGTAGCAGAGTTCCCCCACAGTAGGGTGTAGTTAGCAGAATTCCCCCACAGTAGGTGTAGGCAGCAGAGCTTCCACACAGTAGGGTGTAGTTAGCAGAATTCCCCACAGTAGGTGTAGGCAGCAGAGTTTCCACACAGTAGGTTTAGGCAGCAGAGTTCCCCCACAGTGGGTGTAGGAAGCAGAGTTCCCCCACAGTGGGTGTAGGCAACAGAGTTCCCCCCAGTAGGTGTAGGCAGCAGAGTTCCCCCCCAGTAGGTGTAGGCAGCAGAGTCCCCCCCCCCCAGTATGTGTAGGCAGCAGATCCCCCCCTCAGTAGGTGTAGGCAGCAGAGTTCTTCCCCCAGTAGGTGTAGCCAGCAGAGTTCTCCCCCCCCCCAGTAGGTGTAGGCAGCAGAGTTCTCCCCCCCCCCCACCAGAGTCCATAACTGCACCCCTGCATGCTATATACAAAAAATGAGATATACTGTAGTCACATTGGGGGTTATATGAAATAATATCCTAGGTCATTGGTAGGTTATAAGCTGATACAGAGGTGACACAGTGCTCTTGTATAGCATCCAGACCACAGCAGTACTCTATCGCTCTCCCTTGAATTGTGCCGTGTACAGTCACTATGCGTCACTCATACTCCTGTGCCAGCTTCTGTGAGTCAAGTGCATCTGTTATACATCACCGCAGAGAGATTAGGGCGGTGACAGATCTATAAATTGATTTTTCTTGCAGACACTCACCAAGGTTCTTAGTATTATATAAGCAATGATAGTTATTATAACATATACAGTATTTCATATATAGACATAAATACCGTATGCGTCTACCTAGATACTGATGCTGGGAACTGCAGGAATAGCACAGCATGACACTGATAAATATAACCTGATGCGGTGTGCACAGGACAGACGTGCAGAGAATTCTGGGAAGGATTACAGTACATGATCAGGGGCACCTGGAATATGTGAGCTTGTTAGGGAGACGTACAGCTGCTTGTGTCTGCAAAAAGGCTTCAAGACCTGTTTTTAATTAAAAAATATATAATATTTTCTCAGGTTTTTTTTTATTGGCAGATTATTGCTTCTTCATACTACATATGAGTAAATTTGCTAATTGAATGTATTTGCAAAAATATATAACTTCATCCATTTTTAACATCCATTACTGTATACGTTTTTTCTTTAAAATGTATTTGTTTAATGGACAGCATAAATGTGGTGTGAACCTAGCCTTATGTTTCTTCGCCTCTATCTCTCCCTTTTTATTCCTCACATCATAAAGCTCTTCATCACCCTTTTCTCTTTCTCCATCTATCTATTTCTCACCCTCTTTTTCCATATCCCTTTCCATCTCTCTTTCATGCTCTCTCCATCTTTCTAACTCCCAGATGAGTAACTTCAGGGGATGCTGAGTAAAAGTGGCCATACATCTACAACTGCTGTTGTCTGAACATGTGCTCAATAAAGAGAGGAGGGGTAAGCCGCTGCCAGACAGCTCTAGTGGTGACGTATCGCTCAGAACAAAAGTATAGGGTAGTTGAAATCCAACACACCCGATCCTTTTCTCTTGGGAGAGAGTCGGGAGACTACCATATACTTTAGTCAGTTGGCCAATCCAGCTGAAGTTGACCAATTCAGCCAACTTTTGACTAAAGTGTGTGGAGACCTTTAGCAATCATTACCAGTCTCTGGTACCTGAAGGGGCCAAAGTTCCTTCAGCCACTTAAGAAGACACTAATATTATACATGGAATAGTATATAATATGTGGGGGGCTCTATGAAAGATTTTGCATGAGGGCCCTGGAACTTCAAGTTACGTCTCTGCAATCTCCATGTATCTTTTTGTCCTCTCCTTCTTTTCATCCCTTCCTTCTTCTCTGTCTCTTTTTCCGCCCCCCCCCCCCCTCTTCGATGGTTCTTTTCACTTACTCTCTTCACATAACTCTTTCCACCTCTCTATCCTAACCTTTTTTTATCCCAATATCTCTCCCTCTTTGGCAAGGGTTTCCACACTGTGGCCACAATGGAGCTGAAACTGCGCTGGCAGTCATTGTCATTGTCATAGTGGGCAGCTACAAGGAGCTTGATTGTTATTGGCTGCCCGATTTTATTTCAGAGACCGCGCATCCATTGGCCACCAAACCTCTTGTAGCTGCCATCAAAGTGAAAATGAAACCAACTTGAACATCACAGCATTTTTTACCACACCTTGCCTGCACCATAGCCACAATGGATAAACCCGGCCTTCACCTCTCTCGGACTCCTTCTCTTTTGCCTTTTCACCTCTCAACCTCATCATCTCTCATCTACCCTCTTTCTGAATGTCTCTCCCCCCCAAACAACGGGACTAAAACATCCTCCAGTGACCCAAAAAAAGGCGTGATATGATCTAGCTAACAATGCATGAATACAATATTTTCCAAACTGCTTGTAACATACTAACCACCACCACCACAAATAACGAGGACCTCCCCGGCCTTCCACTCTACCCCCAATCCAGAATTAAGACAACTGACAAGAATTACCTTTGAATGGACTGAGTGGTCAGTCACAGCTTTAATAGGGTAATAACAAGGTAAAACACAACTGCTTAGCAGTTAAAGGGTTTATCCAGGAAAAAACATTTTTTTATATATCAACTGGCTCCAGAAAGTTAAACAAATTTGTAAATTACTTCTATTAAAAAAATCTTAATCCTTTCAGTACTTATGAGCTGATGAAGTTGAGTTGTTCTTTTCTGTCTAAGTGCTCTCTGATGACAGGTGTCTCGGGAACCACCCAGTTTAGAAGCAAATCCCCATAGCAAAACTCATCTACTCTGTGCAGTTCCCGAGACAAGCAGAAATGTCAGCAGAGAGCACTGTTACCAGACAGA
The DNA here is from genome assembly GCF_029499605.1 of Hyla sarda. Classification (NCBI taxonomy): domain Eukaryota; kingdom Metazoa; phylum Chordata; class Amphibia; order Anura; family Hylidae; genus Hyla; species Hyla sarda. The sequence continues at coordinate 106,056,925 of NC_079198.1, read as the reverse complement.
AAACAACAACTCAACTTCATCAGCTCATAAGTACTAAAAGGATTAAGATTTTTTAATAGAAAAAATTTACAAATCTGTTTAACTTTCTGGAGCCAGCTGATATATATATATATATATATATATATATATATATATAAATGTTTTTTTCCTGGAATACCCCTTTAACCATAAACTTTATTATCAACAATATTTAAATAACTTGAAATCAGGAACTTAACTTCTTGGCTGAGGCAGTATGGCGGACGTCAGTATGCCCAACGTGCACAAGTAGCCATCAGCTTCCGCCATCTTCTGATGATGATCTCTCCCGCCAGCTGTGACTACAAAGAAAGACAACAGATACAGAAACAAAAGCAAAAATGGGTGCAACAAATACACAGCACACAATACAAAATTGCGAACATGACGCCAAAAGCTTCCCACAAAACTCAAACACATAAAATACTTTTTTTTAAAAGTATATATATATATATATATATATATATATATATATAGACAGATAAAGAAAATATACAACAAATACAATAAATACAACAAAAATGGGGAGGGAGGGCAAGATTCCCCAGGGACACTGGTAAGGCACAAAGAGGGAGAAGGGGGAACTAACCAACCTTTCATACCCAAAGGGAGGGTACTACAAGTATAATGTCTCCGCTGTCTCGTGGACACAGCTTCAAATCAATACCGAATCTCAAGGAAAGACACGCTGGTTTGCTTAACTGATGTAATCTTTACTGAGATATAATGAACACACGGTAAAAAGGCTTTGGTATTTATCAGATTTGCAGGCTGTATTAGCTTTAAGAAGTCCTGTGGATCTGGTCACTGTGGTAGCTGGAGCTGGAATGAATGAGACATGCCGGAGCTAGCCCTATGCTTTAGAAAGAAGGCCCGCCTCTAGGCTTCAAGAAAATGGAGGGTCTTAAAGGAACAGACCCTGCTGAGTGCCAAGCATGTAAAATACATTGCGAGGCAGCACAACAAGTATCACCCACCCCTTACACTGTTGATTAATCCCTCTGGTCGGCCCGGCCCCTTCGCTTAACCTCTGACTACCCCACCAGTCCAGACATTTAAAGTTACCTATCCCTATGCGGGCAGGTAACTCACAATACATTTTCTTTGAGTTCCTACCAATAAACCTTTATATAAATCAGTGGCCTCAAACTGTGCACGCTAACACCGATTAACATAGTTGTCATTAAATGTAGGACTGGGAAATAGGCTGCAAATAATTCCCCAGTTAAAGGGGTACTCCGCCCCTAGACATCTTATCCCCTATCCAAAGGATAGGGGATAAGATGTCAGATCGCCGCGGTCCCGCTGCTGGGGAGCCCCAGGGATCGCTGCTGCAGCTCCCCGCCATCATTACTGCACAGAGCAAGATCGCTCTGCACGTAATTACGGGCAATACAGGGGCCGGAGCATGGTTACGTCACGGCTCCGCCTCTCGTGACGTCACGGCCCGCCCCCGTCAATACAAGTCTATGGGAGGGGGCACGGCGGTCGTCACGCCCCCTGCCATTGACTTGCATTAAGGGGACGGGCCGTGATGTAATGAGGGGTGGAGCCATGACGTCACGCTGCTCCAGCCCCTGTGTCGCCCGTCATTACGCACAGAGCGAACTCGCTCTGTGCAGTAACGATGGCGGGGTGCCGCAGCGGCGAACCCCGGGGTCCCCAGCAGCGGGACCCCGGCGATCTGACATCTTATCCCCTATCCTTTGGATAGGGGATAAGATGCCAGGGACGGAGTACCCCTTTAAGTCTAATAAAAAAAATGTACTGTTATTTTTTAGGCTATGCCCACCCAGACATTTGCCAGTGAGAACTATGTGGTAGCTCCAACCATAGAGCCCCTCTTCTGCCTTTTGATACACACAGACAGTTTTTTATTTATTTTATTTTAATACATCTAAAGTAAAAAAAAAAAAAAAAAGCTTCAATGGAGTCTGCCGTGTACTTCCAGGGGTTCTGATCGCGGGGGGGGGGGGGGGGGGGGGGGGGGTAATTGCAACCGCTGGGATTTTGAGTACGGGCACCCGAGTCTATCATTAAACATGAGCGGTTGGATATGTATGCGTTCCGCTGCGACATTCTTTCTTTATGAAAGCCGCAAAAACAGCCTGTGCATAGGGGATAACCTAACAAGATGGTAAAACCCATTTAAGGGTGGGGTTTCAAAACAATATGTGACGAAAGGGTTTATTTATTTATTTTCCAAAAAACTTGAGCTGCAAAACCAGAGACAGACCATGGACAAAAGTGGCACTGCCTTTGGAAAAAAAATCTGACTTACTCTTAGACAAGATAAATCCCTCATATGGACTTTCTGCTCTCTCAATGTTACAGATGGCAGCACGATGGGGGGGGGGTTACACACCAGCTCATATAGTAGACACAAGGGAGAGAATCCTGGGGCAATTCACACAGGTTGTATATAGGAGGGAGAGCAGACAAAAGGCAATCTTCATGGAGAATCACATAAACTATGTACAAGTATGGAGAGGAAATAGCTCTTTTAGCAAGCTGCAGAGGCTGCAGAAGCTAAAGTAAGCACCATTTTTAATAAAGACCTGTGGAGAAAATGTTTTTGCACCATAATAAGTACGAAGCAAGAAGTAAAAATGCTTTACAAAAGGTGTCTATAGCCTTATTTAGACAGTCCCATCTCAGTCAGTGATTGACTAGCAGATCAGTTCCTGTGGGGATGACGCATCATAGGAATACGGAAGAAGTGATGATGAGCAGGGACTGGAGCTGTCTAAACGGCAGTTCTGGGGGAACAGGAGAGGGGAATATTGCTTCTTTTTCTTTTTAAAGTGCCCCCCCCCCACACACATATATATATATATATATATATATATATATATATATATATATATATATAATTATTATTATTCAGAGTCCAGGAGAAGATGTCCTTCTCAGAGGAATCTTGGGTATCAGGCATTAATAGAAGATTGTAAGATCGTGCTGTATTTGTCTATTATTTCCAGTAGGAGGTTACTGGATTACAGCCATGAAGAGGGTGAAACTATCTATTTATACCAGACCGAGAAGAGAGAGAAGTCATTCTCAAAAGCAAAGCCAATAAAAACAGACAAACTGATTACAGACGGAGCAAGTTTGGGAATGAGTGAAAGGGGAGGCGTAGGAAAACTCTGTGAACCTAGAGAAGAAGGAGGAGACCAGATAAGAGAGCACATTGAGGATATCATCGCCATGCACATTACTTAGATTTAAAGGGGCAAGAGCAAAATCTGAATTATTTAACATGGTAGTGGACTGGAGTCCATCTGGGACAGTAGGATAAACATGTATGAAATACATTTTTAAAGTGTAGGTTTTTATGGGAGAAATGTCTAGAGATGACCATGAATAGCCTTGTTGCATGACAGGGTGAAGACCAGGTCACATAGAGCTTCACACTGTGGTGATAATATCTCTTTCTGGGCACTAGTCATTGCTACCAATATGTGGCTTTGTACCACAGCAGATTTTTTACATTTAAGTTGTTCAGTCATGGTGCCCCCTACCAGCCTGCTGTAGAGCCCCTGTAACTCCGTCAATCATAACAATCTCTTGGAATGACACACACTTGCTTGTCCCCTAAACACAGCTTGTTACCACAAATGCAACCATAATTGTAAAGCTGGTAATACATTGTAGATAGCTGTTGGTCAAACATGTTTTTGGCTGATGGGTATCTCTCCCTCCATACCTTCCTCCATACACCACACATGCTTGGCTTGGTCGGGTGTCACAGGATATTGGGTCTTGTAGTGCAGTCTTCGACTCTACTCAGCAGGCATGGTGTCTGTATAGTGACAGCTGCGCCCTCTATGGGAACACATATGTTTGGGATAAGTTTTCTTTCATTTACTTTTTTCTCTTGTTTCATTCTCGAGGAAGAGTGTGGGGAGAAACCAGTGGCATTGTGGTCATGGCCAGTCTGAGATATATTTTTACTTTAGTGTTATGTATTCCATGGATGATCTGACAGTCAAATTTTTATTTGCAGGACCCAGTACATGGAGGTATGTTTTTCCTTATCTTGTATGTTTACAACCAGTTAAAAGGGTTGGCTACAATTTTTCTATACCTTACAAGGGAATTTCAAGTTATTATTGGGGAATGTTCACTGTTCAGGATCGGCAACTCTTGCACAGAGTGGAGAGTACTTTTAAAGAGTGTCTCTCACTCTGGAGTACTTTTCCTGTCCTGCTATAAATAAACAACCCATTGGTTAGCATGGGCACTGTGCAATGCTTCCTTTCACCTGTGGTGGTGCTGCAGTGAAATTCAGCATTTACTTAAAGGCGTACTCCGCCCCTAGACATCTTATCCCCTATCCTTTGGATAGGGGATAAGATGTCTGATCACGGGGGTCCCACCACTGAGAACCCCTGTGATCTCTGCTGCAGCACCCCAGACATCTGGTGCACAGAGCGAACTTCGCTCCATGCCAGACGACTGGCGAAGCGGGGCAGATGCTCGTGACATCACTCACGCCCCTCTCATGAGATCACTGCCATGCCTCTCAATGCAAGTCTATGGGAGGGGGCGTGACGGTCTTCACGCCCCCTCCCATAGACTTGCATTGAGGTTGCGTGACCATGTAGGTCACGAGTAGGGCGTGGCCATGACATCATGAGCCTCCGGCGTTGCACCTGACGCTCTAAACGAACGCCGGGTGCAACAGGGAGACTGCGAGCGTCCGCATCAGCGGGACCACCGCAATCAGACATCTTACACCCTATCCTTTGGATGAGGTGTAAGGTTTACATCAGGTTTATATCAGACTCACATGGCCTTTGGTTTATAGCCAGAGCCCATGTACCCATCACCCTGCCCTGAAGTTTATAACAATTATGGTGGAGATAGCTGTAAAATACATTTACAGTGGTGCCTAGTGAGGTCATGGCATGCTTTGGTGGAATGTCTTGAATCATAGTGAGCAAACCAGATGGACAATACTGGCTCTGATGGGTTGCGATTACCTGGCAGCCACAACAGCTTTAACTTTACATTAAAACCACAGTGTCAGCCTCTCGTGCCTTTATGTTATATGAGCTGAATGTACATAACGGCTCTTGTTTTTGCAGCCATACTTTCCAAACCTCTTGCAGAACACGGAGGTGCAGATGGTTTACACATCAGCTACAATTTGCAATAATATCCCTGGGCCCACAATCCCTTTTGGCAACTCCAGACAATCTTTTGTAAGTTTGTCCTGAGGCCACATTATATTGATGTAAAAGTATCAACCTTATTTTATGTGTCCTACTTTATCCACGTTTCCTATTCCTGTAATAAAAGCCCTGGAATAACCCACCTTGGCCGTCAGGAGGACACGCCAGCTTCAGATTTTTCTATTCTGGATCTAGAGCGGCGTCCCTTCTGAGGCTTTATGAGCAAAGCAGAGAATGATGAACAATGGCCCACATTATGCAGTTTCCTCCAGATCTTTGCAGAACTGGAGCAGCTAAAATGCCACAAGTAATAATATAAAATATTTTAGCAGTAACATTTTTGACTTTTCATAAAACGTTGGCAAGGTACAGATCTATGCCTGCTCACAGTGTTTCACTTGTCAGGTCAGCAGTGTCTGCTCCAGAGATGCTCTCCCTACATTGGACTATTGTCAAATATCTTAGAACTTATAAATATTGGCGGCTACTGAATTGTAAGGAATCGTCTTCTTCCATGCACTGAGTGTCAGGAATCTTCTTTCATGCACTAAGGCTGAATGATCTTCTCCTTCCATGCAATGAGTATCAGGGATCTTCTCTTTTCATGTACCAAGTGTCAGGGCTCTTCTCCTTCCATGCATTGAGTGTCAAGGATCTTCTCCATCCATGAACTAAGGCTAAAGGATCTTCTCTAGGGATGAGCGAATCAAATCTGACTAATCTGAATTCATTATGAATTTCAGGAAAAATCTGCTCCGCAACGAATCGAAATATCGTTACGATTCAATCGCACGAAACGCTTCACTAACTTAATTTAGTGCGGTCCAGGCTCCAGGGCATCTAAGATGGTGGCTCCACATGTCAGGACATGGGGCAAGGAACTCTGAGAAGGCGGGGACACAGGTTGGCGGGATGACCCTGAATCACATGCAGCATGCAGCCTATCAGCAGCCAGCCACCCCCTGTGATGTCACAGCCCTATATAATCTGAAGCCATCTTGCGGCAAGTCACTTCAGCATTCTATTGCAGAGAGACAGGGACAGAGAGCAGTGTGTTGCACAGAAAAGCATTTTTACAGCAGCGATTCACCTCAAGCTCAAATCCAGCCTAGAAGCACTGATAGCGAAGGGAGAGAGATTGAGAGAGAAAGTGCAATTTTGGGTGTAGTACACAGCACTGGTGTGTACAACAACTGAAGAGCTAATAGTAGCCAGCCAGTTAGGGTAAGCAGAGCACTAAAAGCCATATTCACCTGCTATTAGTGCCTAATACAGGTTACATAGCAGAGCGTATTGTCCTCTATTAAGTGTAACTCTGCGTACATCGGTGGTGTACCATTTTGTTCCTGTTAACCCCTTAAGGACGCAGGACGTAAATGTACGTCCTGGTGAGGTGGTACTTAACGCACCAGGACGTACATTTACGTCCTAAGCATAACCGCGGGCATCGGAGCGATGCCCGTGTCATGCGCGGCTGATCCCGGCTGCTGATCGCAGGAAGTGACCCGCCGGCAATGGCCGACGCCCGCGATCTCGCGGGCGTCCGCCATTAACCCCTCAGGTGCCGGGATCAATACAGATCCCGGCATCTGCGGCAGTTCGCGATTTAAATGAACGATCGGATAGCCCGCAGCGCTGCTGCGGGGATCCGATCATTCATAACGCCGCACGGAGGTCCCCTCACCTTCCTCCGTGCGGCTCCCGGCGTCTCCTGCTCTGGTCTGTGATCGAGCAGACCAGAGCAGGAGATGACCGATAATACTGATCTGTTCTATGTCCTATACATAGAACAGATCAGTATTAGCAATCATGGTATTGCTATGAATAGTCCCCTATGGGGACTATTCAAGTGTAAAAAAAAATGTAAAAAAATGTAAAAGTAAAAGTAAAAAAAAGTGAAAAATCCCCTCCCCCAATAAAAAAGTAAAACGTCCGTTTATTCCTATTTTACCCCCAAAAAGCGTAAAAAACATTTTTTATAGACATATTTGGTATCGCCGCGTGCGTAAATGTCCGAACTATTAATGTGGTATCAAAAAAAAGTACAGATCATGGCGCAAAAAATGAGCCCCCATACCGCCGCTTATACGGAAAAATAAAAAAGTTAGAGGTCATCAAAATAAAGGGATTATAAACGTACTATAATATAAAAGTATATAATAATGGGTATCATTTTAATCGTATTGACCCTCAGAATAAAGAACACATGTCATTTTTACCATAAATTGTACGGTGTGAAAACAAAACCTTCCAAAATTAGCAAAATTGCATTTTTCGTTTTAATTTCCCCACAAAAATAGTGTTTTTTGGTTGCGCCATACATTTTATGATATAATGAGTGATGTCATTACAAAGGATAACTGGTCGCGCAAAAAACAAGCCCTCATACTAGTCTGTGGATGAAAATATAAAAGAGTTATGATTTTTAGAAGGCGAGGAGGAAAAAATTAAAACGTAAAAATTAAATTGTCTGAGTCCTTAAGGCCAAAATGGGCTGAGTCCTTAAGGGGTTAAAGTCTTAAGGGCCTAGTTACTGTGAAAGGCCAGCCAAAAGTACACACCTGCTGCTGTTCTAGACAAATACTATTTTAAGCAGAGTGGAGCGCATTGTCCTCCCCTCGTAAGTGCATACCACGTACATACATCTATGTGGTGTATCATTTTGTTCCTGTTATAGTCCCAAGGGCCTAGTTACTGTGAAAGGCAAGGCAAAAGTACACATCTGCTGCTGTTCTAGACAAATACTGTTTTAAGCATAGTGGAGCGCATTGTCCTCCCCTCATAAGTGCATACCACGTACGTACATCTATGTGGTGTACCATTTTGTTCCTGTTAAAATCTTAAGGGCCTAGTTACTGTGAAAGGCCAGCCAAAAGTACATACCTGCTGGTGTTGTAGACAAATACTGTTTTAAGCCTGGTGGAGCGTATTGTCCTCCCCTCATATATGTACTAAGTATGTCAGGCAAAGAAGTGCCAGGACGTGCACAGGTCTAAAATCATCAGGCGCAGGCAGAGGTCTCAGCAGACTAGGGGTGAGTGGCAGTAGGAGTCGCAGCGAGAGACCTGAGCTCCCGGTATGAGGTAGCCGTTGTGTTTCGACCAGCAACCCATCTGCTGTCATTAATTGGTTAACACAGTCATCCACTTCATTACAAGTGACATCTGACACCCCCAGTCAACAGTGGGTGGGTTCCTCAGACACAACCTTCAGTTGGCATGGCCCAGGAGATGTCCCTGTCCTCCCATTGCCTCTGTCCTATGCTGTTCCCTCCCCCACAGAAGTATCATATGCTGTGGGTTCAGCTTCACTATCTAGTGAGGACGATCTACTACAGGACAGGTCAGCAGCTACTTCCCAGCCAAGAAGTGGAAGAGACATCCGCCGCTTCCTCCGCTAGGCGGGCATGTAGTGATGAGGAGAGTGGCTTGGGAGGTGGTGTTGTAAGCGTTCAGGCTCCTGAAGCAGACACTGTTGAGGAACCTGAGGAGGACATCAGTGACGTGCAGACACAACTCAATGATGATGAAGCCGATCACACTTGAGAGCCGGGTGCAGAAGGGGCTTCATCATCATCAGGAGAAGAGGGTTGCAGGTTGCCTGTGAGGCAGCAGCTGAGCCAGCAAGGTGGTAGCATGGTGGCAGAAGTGGAAAGTCTGGAGCAAAACATGCCCGGGGTAGACCACTTGCTTTGCAGCAGCCTACCTTCACGGGAGGTAGTGGAACAGGGGTTCCTGGGGTCGGCAGCAGTAGCAATCAAACTGTGCGGACTGTTGGTGGGAAAATCAGCTACTCGGCGGTGTGGAAGTTTTTCATCAAGCATCAGGAGGAGGTTAACCTGGCCACATGCAAGATGTGTCGGCAGAAGGTGAACAGTGGCCAGAGTCCCAATGTTGGCACCACGGCTCTGCGTCAACATACAGTGGGGGATCAAAAGTTTGGGCACCCCAGGTAAAAATTTGTATTAATGTGCATAAAGAACCCAAGGAAAGATGGAAAAATCTCCAAAAGGCATCAAATTACAGATTAGACATTCTTATAATATGTCAACAAAAGTTAGATTTTATTTCCATCATTTACACTTTCAAAATAACAGAAAACAAAAAATGGCGTCTGCAAAAGTTTGGGCACCCTGCAGAATTTATAGCATGCACTGTCCCCTTTGCAAAGCTGAGATCTGCCAGTGTCATGGATTGTTCTCAATCATCATCCGGGAAGACCGGGTGATGTCAATCTCAAAGGTTTTAAATGCCCAGACTCATCTGACTTTGCCCCAACAATCAGCACCATGGGTTATTCTAAGCAGTTCTCTAGAAATCTGAAACTGAAAATAGTTGACGCTCTAAAAGCTGCAGAAGGCTTTAAGAAGATAGCAAGACGTTTTCAGATGTCAATATTCTCTGTTCGGAATGTAATTAAGAAATGGCAGTCATCAGGAACTGTGGAAGTTAAAGCAAGATCTGGAAGACCAAGAAAAATATCAGACAGAAAAGCTCGCAGGATTGTGAGAAAAACTATTCAAAACCCACGTTTGACTGCACAATCCCTCCAGAAAGATCTGGCAGACACTGGAGTTGTGGTACACTATTTCACTATAAAGAGATACTTGTACAAATATGGTCTTCATGGAAGAGTCATCAGAAGAAAACCTCTTCTACCTCTTCTACGTCCTCACCACAAAAATCAGCGTTTGAACTTTTGAACTTTGCAAATGAACATATAGACAAGCCTGATGCATTTTGGAAACAAGTTCTGTGGACCGATGAGGTTTAAATTGAACTTTTTGGCCAGAATGAGCAAAGGTACGTTTGGAGAAGAAGGGGAACAGAATTTAATGAAAAGAACCTCTGTACAACTGTTAAGCATGAGGGTGGATCAATCATGCTTTGGGGTTGTATTGCAGCCAGTGGCACAGGGAACATCTCACGAGTAGAAGGAAAAATGGATTCAATAAAATTTCAGCAAATTTTAGATGCTAACTTGATGCCATGTGTGAAAAAGCTGAAGTTAAAGAGAGGATGGCTTCTACATGTTACGCCGAGCGCTCCGGGTCCCCGCTCCTCCCCGGAGCGCTCGCTACATCCTCGCTACTGCAGCGCCCCGGTCAGATCCACTGACCGGGTGCGCTGCGATACCGCCTCCAGCCGGGATGCGATTCGCGATGCGGGTGGCGCCCGCTCGCGATGCGCACCCCGGCTCCCGTACCTGACTCGCTCTCCGTCGGTCCTGTCCCGGCACGCGCGGCCCCGCTCCCTAGGGCGCGCGCGCGCCGGGTCTCTGCGATTTAAAGGGCCACTGCGCCACTGATTGGCGCAGTGGTTCTAATTAGTGTGTTCACCTGTGCACTCCCTATGTATACCTCACTTCCCCTGCACTCCCTCGCCGGATCTTGTTGCCATCGTGCCAGTGAAAGCGTTTCCTTGTGTGTTCCTAGCCTGTGTTCCAGACCTCCTGCCGTTGCCCCTGACTACGATCCTTGCTGCCTGCCCCGACCTTCTGCTACGTCCGACCTTGCTTTTGTCTACTCCTTTGTACCGCGCCTATCTTCAGCAGTCAGAGAGGTTGAGCCGTTGCTAGTGGATACGACCTGGTTACTACCGCCGCAGCAAGACCATCCCGCTTTGCGGCGGGCTCTGGTGAATACCAGTAGTAACTTAGAACCGGTCCACTAGCACGGTCCACGCCAATCCCTCTCTGGCACAGAGGATCCACCTCCTGCCAGCCGGCATCGTGACAGTAGATCCGGCCATGGATCCCGCTGAAGTTCCTCTGCCAGTTGTCGCCGACCTCACCACGGTGGTCGCCCAGCAGTCGCAACAGATAGCGCAACAAGGCCACCAGCTGTCTCAACTGACCATGATGCTACAGCAGCTACTACCACAGCTTCAGCAATCATCTCCTCCGCCAGCTCCTGCACCTCCTCCGCAGCGAGTGGCCGCTTCCAGCCTACGACTATCCTTGCCGGATAAATTTGATGGGGACTCTAAGTTTTGCCGTGGCTTTCTTTCACAATGTTCCCTGCACTTGGAGATGATGTCGGACCAGTTTCCTACTGAAAGGTCTAAGGTGGCTTTCGTAGTCAGCCTTCTGTCTAGGAAAGCTCTGTCATGGGCCACACCGCTCTGGGACCGCAATGACCCCGTCACTGCCTCTGTACACTCCTTCTTCTCGGAAATTCGAAGTGTCTTTGAGGAACCTGCCCGAGCCTCTTCTGCTGAGACTGCCCTGCTGAACCTGGTCCAGGGTAATTCTTCCGTTGGCGAGTACGCCATACAATTCCGTACTCTTGCTTCCGAACTATCCTGGAATAATGAGGCCCTCTGCGCGACCTTTAAAAAAGGCCTATCCAGCAACATTAAAGATGTTCTGGCCGCACGAGAAATTCCTGCTAACCTGCATGATCTCATTCATCTAGCCACTCGCATTGACATGCGTTTTTCCGAAAGGCGTCAGGAGCTCCGCCAGGATATGGACTTTGTTCGCACTAGGCGTTTTTTCTCCCCGGCTCCTCTCTCCTCTGGTCCTCTGCAATCCGTTCCTGTGCCTCCCGCCGTGGAGGCTATGCAAGTTGACCGGTCTCGCTTGACACCTCAAGAGAGGACACGACGCCGCATGGAGAATCTTTGCCTGTACTGTGCCGGTACCGAACACTTCCTGAAGGATTGTCCTATCCGTCCTCCCCGCCTGGAAAGACGTACGCAGACTCCGCACAAAGGTGAGACAGTCCTTGATGTCAACTCTGCTTCTCCACGTCTTACTGTGCCTGTGCGGATATCTGCCTCCACCTTCTCCTTCTCTACTATGGCCTTCTTGGATTCCGGATCTGCAGGAAATTTTATTTTGGCCTCTCTCATCAACAGGTTCAACATCCCGGTGACCAGTCTCGCCAGACCCCTCTACATCAATTGTGTTAACAATGAAAGATTGGACTGTACCATACGTTACCGCACGGAGCCCCTTCTAATGTGCATCGGACCTCATCACGAAAAAATTGAGTTTTTGGTCCTCCCCAATTGCACTTCCGAAATTCTCCTTGGACTACCATGGCTTCAACGCCATTCCCCAACCCTTGATTGGTCCACAGGGGAGATCAAGAGCTGGGGTACCTCTTGTTTCAAAGACTGCCTTAAACCGGTCCCCAGTACTCCCTGCCGTGACCCTGTGGTTCCTCCTGTAACCGGTCTCCCTAAGGTCTATATGGACTATGCTGACGTATTTTGCAAAAAACAAGCTGAGACTTTACCTCCTCACAGGCCTTATGACTGTCCTATTGACCTCCTCCCGGGCACTACTCCACCCCGGGGCAGAATTTATCCCCTGTCCGCCCCAGAGACTCTTGCTATGTCCGAATACATCCAGGAAAATTTAAAAAAGGGGTTTATCCGCAAATCCTCCTCTCCTGCCGGAGCTGGATTTTTCTTTGTGTCCAAGAAAGATGGCTCCCTACGTCCTTGCATTGACTACCGCGGACTTAATAAAATCACGGTAAAGAACCGCTACCCCCTACCTCTTATCTCTGAACTCTTTGATCGCCTCCAAGGTGCCCACATCTTTACCAAACTGGACTTAAGAGGTGCTTATAATCTCATCCGCATCAGGGAGGGGGACGAATGGAAAACTGCATTTAACACTAGAGATGGACACTTTGAGTATCTGGTCATGCCCTTTGGCCTGTGCAACGCCCCTGCCGTCTTCCAAGACTTTGTTAATGAAATTTTTCGTGATCTCTTATATTCCTGTGTTGTTGTGTATCTGGACGATATTCTGATTTTTTCTGCCAACTTAGAAGAACACCGCCAGCATGTCCGCATGGTTCTTCAGAGACTTCGAGACAATCAACTTTATGCCAAAATGGAGAAATGTCTGTTTGAATGTCAATCTCTTCCTTTCCTAGGATACTTGGTCTCTGGCCAGGGACTACAAATGGATCCAGATAAACTCTCTGCCGTCTTAGATTGGCCACGCCCCTCCGGACTCCGTGCTATCCAACGTTTTTTGGGGTTCGCCAATTATTACAGACAATTTATTCCACATTTTTCCACCATTGTGGCTCCTATCGTGGCTTTAACCAAGAAGAATGCCAATCCTAAGTCCTGGCCTCCTCAAGCGGAAGACGCTTTTAAACGGCTCAAGTCTGCCTTTTCTTCTGCTCCCGTGCTCTCCAGACCTGACCCATCTAAACCCTTCCTATTGGAGGTTGATGCCTCCTCAGTGGGAGCTGCAGCGGTCCTTCTACAAAAAAAACTCTTCCGGGCATGCTGTTACTTGTGGTTTTTTTTCTAGGACCTTCTCTCCGGCGGAGAGGAACTACTCCATCGGGGATCGAGAGCTACTGGCCATTAAATTAGCACTTGAGGAATGGAGGCATCTGCTGGAGGGATCAAAATTTCCAGTTATCATTTACACCGATCACAAGAATCTCTCCTATCTCCAGTCTGCCCAACGGCTGAATCCTCGCCAGGCCAGGTGGTCTCTGTTCTTTGCCCGTTTTAATTTTGAAATTCACTTTCGCCCTGCCGACAAGAACATTAGGGCCGATGCTCTCTCTCGTTCCTCGGATGCCTCGGAAGTAGAGCTCTCTCCGCAACACATCATTCCTCCTGACTGCCTGATCTCCACTTCCCCAGCCTCCATCAGGCAAACTCCTCCAGGGAAGACCTTCGTTTCTCCACGCCAACGCCTCGGAATCCTCAAATGGGGTCACTCCTCCCACCTCGCAGGCCATGCGGGCATCAAAAAATCCTTGCAACTCATCTCTCGTTTCTATTGGTGGCCGACTCTGGAGACGGATGTTGTTGATTTTGTGCGGGCCTGCACTGTCTGTGCCCGGGATAAGACTCCTCGCCAGAAGCCTGCTGGTCTCCTTCATCCTCTGCCTGTCCCCGAACAGCCTTGGTCTCTGATTGGTATGGACTTCATTACAGACTTACCCCCATCCCGTGGCAACACTGTTGTTTGGGTGGTCGTTGATCGATTTTCCAAGATGGCACATTTTATTCCTCTTCCTGGTCTTCCTTCAGCGCCTCAGTTGGCAAAAAATTTTTTGTACACATTTTTCGTCTTCACGGTTTGCCCACGCAGATCGTCTCGGATAGAGGCGTCCAATTCGTGTCAAAATTTTGGAGGGCTCTCTGTAAACAACTCAAGATTAAATTAAACTTCTCTTCTGCTTATCATCCTCAATCCAATGGGCAAGTAGAAAGAATTAACCAGGTCCTGGGTGACTATTTACGGCATTTTGTTTCCTCCCGCCAGGATGACTGGGCAGATCTTCTACCATGGGCCGAATTCTCGTACAACTTCAGAGTCTCTGAATCCTCTTCCAAATCCCCATTTTTCGTGGTGTACGGCCGTCACCCTCTTCCCCCCCTCCCTACTCCCTTGCCCTCTGGTTTGCCCGCTGTGGATGAAATAACTCGTGATCTTTCCACCATATGGAAAGAGACCCAAAATTCTCTCTTACAGGCTTCATCTCGCATGAAAAAGTTTGCCGATAAGAAAAGAAGAGCTCCCCCCATTTTTTCTCCCGGAGACAAGGTATGGCTCTCCGCTAAATATGTCCGCTTCCGTGTCCCCAGCTACAAATTGGGACCACGCTATCTTGGTCCTTTCAAAATTTTGTGCCAGATTAATCCTGTCTCTTACAAACTTCTTCTTCCTCCTTCTCTTCGTATTCCTAATGCCTTTCATGTCTCTCTTCTTAAACCACTCATCATCAACCGTTTCTCTCCCAAACTTGTTTCTCCCACTCCTGTTTCCGGCTCTTCGGACATCTTCTCTGTAAAGGAGATACTGGCCTCCAAGAAGGTCAGAGGGAAAACCTTTTTTTTGGTCGATTGGGAGGGCTGTGGTCCTGAAGAGAGATCCTGGGAACCTGAGGACAATATCCTAGACAAAAGTCTGGTCCTCAGGTTCTCAGGTTCCAAGAAGAGGGGGAGACCCAAGGGGGGGGGGTACTGTTACGCCGAGCGCTCCGGGTCCCCGCTCCTCCCCGGAGCGCTCGCTACATCCTCGCTACTGCAGCGCCCCGGTCAGATCCACTGACCGGGTGCGCTGCGATACCGCCTCCAGCCGGGATGCGATTCGCGATGCGGGTGGCGCCCGCTCGCGATGCGCACCCCGGCTCCCGTACCTGACTCGCTCTCCGTCGGTCCTGTCCCGGCACGCGCGGCCCCGCTCCCTAGGGCGCGCGCGCGCCGGGTCTCTGCGATTTAAAGGGCCACTGCGCCACTGATTGGCGCAGTGGTTCTAATTAGTGTGTTCACCTGTGCACTCCCTATGTATACCTCACTTCCCCTGCACTCCCTCGCCGGATCTTGTTGCCATCGTGCCAGTGAAAGCGTTTCCTTGTGTGTTCCTAGCCTGTGTTCCAGACCTCCTGCCGTTGCCCCTGACTACGATCCTTGCTGCCTGCCCCGACCTTCTGCTACGTCCGACCTTGCTTTTGTCTACTCCCTTGTACCGCGCCTATCTTCAGCAGTCAGAGAGGTTGAGCCGTTGCTAGTGGATACGACCTGGTTACTACCGCCGCAGCAAGGCCATCCCGCTTTGCGGCGGGCTCTGGTGAATACCAGTAGTAACTTAGAACCGGTCCACTAGCACGGTCCACGCCAATCCCTCTCTGGCACAGAGGATCCACCTCCTGCCAGCCGGCATCGTGACACTACAAATGGATAATGATCCTAAACACACCTTGAAATCCATGGGGGATTACATCAAGAGGCGTAAACTGAAGGTTTTGCCATGGCCTTCACAATCTCCTGACCTCAACATAATTGAAAATCTATGGATAGACCTTAAAAGAGCAGTGCGTGACAGACAGCCCAGAAATCTCAAAGAACTGGAAGACTTTTGTAAGGAAGAATGGGCAAAGATACCTCAAACAAGAATTGAAAGACTCTTGGCTGGCTACAAAAAGTGTTTACAAACTGTGATACTTGCCAAAGGGGGCAGTACAAGATATTAACTCTGCAGGGTGCCTAAACTTTTGCAGACGCCATTTTTTTGTTTTCTGTTATTTTGAAAGTGGAAATGATGGAAATAAAATCTAACTTTTGTTGACATATTATAAGAATGTCTAATCTGTAATTTGATGCCTTTTGGAGATTTTTCCATCTTTCCTTGGCTTCTTTATACACATTAATACAAATTTTTACCTGGGGTGCCCAAACTTTTGATCCCCACTGTATGCAGCATTACCATAAAGCGGCCTGGGAGAACCGTGGCTCCAATGTGGTGGTCCAGCCTGCTGCACCACCCTGTGGCACGCCGCTCCCTGTTTCAGCCAGCCAAGGGTCCACCACCTCAGCCGAAGGGAGCTGTCTGTCATACCCATCTTCTGTCGCTCCAGATGCTCCTGCTCCTCCTACTTCGAGTCAGTCATTCCACCAGCAATCCATCGGTGAAGCCATGACCAAGAGACAACAGTATGTGCCCACTCATCCAACGGTGCAGAAGCTAAATGTGCTCCTGCCCAAGTTGCTGGTGCTGCAGTCCCTCTCTTTTGAAGAACTGATGGCTTGTGCCGAGCCGAGGTGAAGAGCCACAAGCCATCATTTCTTTGCAAAAAAAGCAGTACCAGCCCTGCACAATTTTGTGGAACAGAAGGTGGGCCAGTCCTTGAGCCTGTCGGTGCGTACCAAAGTGCCCGGAAGTGCCGACATGTGGAGCTGTAACCATGATCAGAGACAATACATGTCGTTTACGGCCCACTGGGTGAATGTGGTTCCTGCACAGCCACAACAGCAACTTGGACAGGTCATGCCGCTTCTGCCTCCACGCTCTCAGGCCATTGGTCCTGTGACTCCGCCTCCTTATCGTCCACCGTGTCCTCATCCTCCACTGCACAAAAAAGTCTCAGTGCCCCTCCAGCATACCATGTGTGCAGGGCACGGCGGTGTCACGCTGTCCATTACATGGTTTGCCTTGGCGAACGGAGTCACACAGGGGAGAAAATGCTAAAAGTCATTAATCAAGAAATGGAATCATGGCTTACTCCACGAAAACTGGAAATGGGAACCATGGTGACTGACAACGGGAAGAACATTTTGTCTGCGCTGCAACAAGGAAGCCTGAGACAGGCACCCTGCATGGCACACATGTTCAATCTGGTTGTCATCCGGTTCCTCAAGTGTTCCCCCCATCTGCAAGATATCCTAACAATGGGGAGGAACCTTTGCAAGCACTTCAGCCACTAGTACACCACAAAACACACCCTCCTTGAGCTGCAGTGTCAGAATGGCATTTCCCAACATAGTATGATTTGCGACGTTTCCACACGTTGGAATTCTACCCTCAATATGTTGGACCGACTATACGAACAGAGAAAAGCCATCACCGATTTCTTGATGATCCAAGCGGATAGGGGGGACTCCCCTGTGTAGCTTCAATGTGAACCAGTGGCAGCTCATACATGACACCTGTCGTTTGCTCAGGCCCTTCGAGGAAGCCACATTATTAGTTAGTCACCAGGATTACGGGATGAATGACATCATTCCACTGCTTCATTTAATACAACACGTGTTGGAATCGATGGCTGGTCAGGGCACTGGAGACGTGGCACGTACATCTCACGGCCACATGAGCCCTGTGGGGGTAGAACTAGAGGAGGAGGAGGGGGAGGGGCACAGTGGAGCCCAGTTTAGGTTTCATGAAATGGGCAGTTTTTCTAGACATCTGACAGGAAAGGAGGAGAAGGAGCAGCTATGGGAGTTTGAAGGTGATGAGGAAGACGAGACAGAGGACCCAGACACACCGTGGCACGATGCATGCTCAATTGCTTATGTAGTGACCGCCGAATTGTCACCATTCGGCATCAGGATGACTTCTGGCTCTCCACCTTATTGGACGCTCACTACTGGCACAAAATGGGGGCCTTCTTTACACCCACTGAGAGGGAGGACAAACTGACCTATTACAGAGACATCCTACGTAGTCAGTTGGCTAATGCCTATCTGCGCCATCGTCCATCCTCTCGCAGTTCTGACTCGGGGGGGGGGGGCCCTCTGCGCTCACCTTCCACTGCCATGGCTGCTGGGTAGGGGTGGGGTGGCAGGAGCAGTACCAGCTCCATCAGCAAAAGCCTGAGTCTACAGTCGCTGATGACTAGCTTTCTTCACCCGCATAGTGAAGCAACTTATCAGCAGCAGGTAGACCTGGACAGCTGTCGTGCCCGGCCAGTAGTGTGCCATCAAAGCGGGTGCTTAGTGTGGCGGGGGCCATAGCAACCCCAAGGAGAACTTGTCTGTCCATGAAAAAGGTGGAGAGACTGACCTTTGTGAAGATGAATCATTCATGGATCAGCCAGGATTTCCACCCACCAATGCCTGATTCATCAGAGTAGATTGACCATGGTGCCACACCAACACTTCACAAATATGAATAGTGCATATTTGCTCCTCAGTTACAGAAATTCCTCCGCATCAGACCACAAGTAAGTATTGAGGATATGCATTAGCTAAAACTTAACTTTTCTTAGGATAAAATATGTGGACCCCAATTTTTTTTATATCTAAGAAAAGGAAAGGTGTGCAAGAAACACCATGTGCCACCTACACCACCAAGTATTGATGTGATGCATAGACCTCTAAAAGGTAGAAGGGATCAACCTATGGTCCATTGTAACCAGTGGGGGTAAAAACTTCCCCATTAAGGTCCTACTGTCGCACTATTATTCCCTTTGTGGCAAGTGTTACTCGCCCTAAAAAGGGCAGCCCCACACAGGAACCTCTCCCTATTTCCACTTACAAACACTGCCATTTCCCAGGGTTTTTAGGTGAAAATAGGGAGAGGTTCTTGTGTGGGGCCACCCTTTTTAGGGCGAGTAACACTTGCCAAGAAGTGAATTAATAGGGCGAGAGTAGGGCCTTACAGGGGAAGTTTTTACCCCCACCTGCTACAATGGACAATACGTTGTTCCCTTCCACCTTTTCGAGGAAAGTGTTACTCGTCTTAAAAAGCGCGGACCCACACAGGAACCTCTCCCTATTTCCACCTAAAAACCCTAGGAAATGGCAGTGTTCGTAGGTGGAAATAGGGAGAGGTTCCTGTGTGGGGCAGCCCTTTTTAGGGCGAGTAACACTTGCCAAGAAGGGAATTATTAATGTCAGAGTAGGGCCTTACAGGGGAAGTTTTTACCCCCACCGGTTACAATGGACCACACGTTGTTCCCTTCCAGCTTTTAGAGGTCTTTAGACATCAATACTTGGTGGTGTAGGTGGCATATGGTGTTTTTGCACACCTTTCCTTTTGTTTGATTTCCAAAAAGTTTTGGGTACATATATTTTATCCTAAGAATATTATTAAAAGTTAAGTTTTACGTAATGCATATCCTCAATACTTACTTGTGCACACTAACACTTTTACAAAAGAGACCGTTTTCTTCTGCCTACCTGCCTCAGCTACTATTCTGATCCTGCCACCTGCCTGATGCCAAGTTCTCCTTTTTTCCCCCACCTTCGTCACCGGGTACTGGTATTGCCACCCACCGTCCCACTCTGTCACCAGGTCACTTCCAGGACTCCTGATGCTGCTGGTGCCACCTCCAGGTTGTGTCATTCTGCCACCATATGTTCTCCTCATGCTGATGCCAGCTCCAGGCTGTGTCATTCTGCCACCATATGTTCTCCTCATGCTGATGCCAGCTCCAGGCTGTCTTATTCTGCCACCATATGTTCTCCTCATGCTGATGCCAGCTCCAGGCTGTCTCATTCTGCCACCACATGTTCTGCTCATGTTGATGCCAGCTCATGGCTGTCTCATTCTGCCACCATATGTTCTCCTCATGCTGATGCCAGCTCCAGGTTGTGTCATTCTGCTACCATATGTTCTCCCAATGCTGATGCCAGCTCCAGGCTGTCTTGTTCTTCCACCATATGTTCTCCTCATGCTGATGCCAGCTCCAGGCTGTCTCATTCTGCCACCATATGTTCTGCT
This sequence comes from Hyla sarda, assembly GCF_029499605.1. NCBI lineage: Eukaryota > Metazoa > Chordata > Amphibia > Anura > Hylidae > Hyla > Hyla sarda. The sequence continues at coordinate 106,036,796 of NC_079198.1, read as the reverse complement.
CATTTTGATGCCAGCTCATGGCTGTCTCATTATGCCACCATATATTATCCTCATGCTGATGCCAGCTCCAGGCTGTCTCATTCTGCCACCATATGTTCTGCTCATGTTGATGCCAGCTCATGGCTGTCTCATTCTGCCACCATATGTTCTCCTCATGCTGATGCCAGCTCCAGGCTGTCTCATTCTGCCACCATATGTTCTGCTCATGTTGATGCCAGCTCATGGCTGTCTCTTTCTGCCACCATATGTTCTCCTCATGCTGATACCAGCTCCAGGCTGTCTCATTCTGCCACCATATGTTCTCCTCAAGCTGATGCCAGCTCCAGGCTGTCTCTTTCTGCAACCATATTTTCTCCTCACCTGATGCCAGCTCCAGGCTGTCTCATACTACCACCATATGTTCTCATGCTGATGCCAGCTTCAGGATGTCTCATACTGCCACGATATGTTCTCTTCATGCTGATGCCAGCTCCAGACTGTGTCATTCAGCCACTATATGGTCTCCTCTTGCTGCCCCAACTCCAGGCTGTGTCATTCAGCCACTATATGGTCTCCCCATGCTGCTGCCAACTCCAGGCTGTGTCATTCAGCCACTATATGGTCTCATCTTGTTACCACCAACATCAGGCTGTGCCATTCAGCCACTCTATGGTCTCCTCTTGCTGCCGCCAACTCCAGGCTGTGTCATTCAGCCACTATATGGTCACCTCATGCTTCTGCCACCTCCAGGCTGTGTCATTCAGCCACTATATGGTCTCCTCATACTGATGCCACCTCCAGGCTCTGTCATTGTGCCACTCTGCAACAGTGATTCTAATAGCGACACCTAATCTGCATGTCATACGGAATAACAGTATTATTTCACTAACCGAGCACACTCCCTATGTGTGTTACAGCAAGGCAAAATGTTCTAAACCCCTATTGAGGCTCTCTGTAGGCCAGAAATAGCCGTTTTTAATAGTGATTTGCCACGAATAAATTTGGACTAAAACTATTTATTTATTTTTTTTATTCTGCGAATTGGCCGAATTGCATTTTTCAAAAATGCGCTCATCTCTAATCTTCTCTTTCCATGTACAGTGTGTCATGGATCTTCTCCTTCCACACACTGAATGTAGGGATCTGGAGTAGCTGAGAATACCTAGAATGTTGGTGGGCCTTGAGGAATGGGTTGGGGACCCAAGCACAGAGATGGATCCCCTGCACTTTCCGATGGCTATTTGGGGTTGTCAGTAGTTTTGGTGGCTCAAAACCACTGACAGATTCCATATCATTCAGAAATTAGTGCACAAAGTAGTGCCAATCGAGATTCTAAATTTAAGCATACTTCTTTGTGTAATTCATCTCCCCTAGCGTTTTACTAGTGCGGCTAGAGCGACATCTCAACAATTGAACACATTTAAAAAACGCCTTGAAATATTATTTATTTTTGCTTATACTTGTTAAAGATTGACTATGTTATAATTTAGTGATGCTAGTAACATATCTATGGATGACAATTCACATGCCCTTTTTTTGTCATTCTACACATCATAACATTGTCTGTGACATTTTTTATACAGAAAATGTATAGAAAAAATTAATATATAAATGTATGCATTTTATACAAGGGGTCCCCATACAGGCCTATAGCAGTAACATCCAAATCAACTAATAAGGGAGAGAGTGTACACTGACATATAGCATGCGATCAGTTCCTTTAAGAATACAAAGTGGAAATAATAAAGACAAAGCGATGAGGCTGTCATGGAAGAAGCTACATCATTCCTAGCAGGAAAACTACTGTAAAATAGCTGCACGAAAAGCTAGGCAGAACCGTATTTTTATGTCTAGACCATTGTTTCCCAACTAGAGTGCCTCCAGCTGTTGCAAAACTACAACTCCCAGCATGCCCGAACAGCCAAAGGCTGTCCGGGTATGCTGAGAGTTGTAGTTTTGGAACAGCTGGAGGCACCCTAGTTGGGAAACAATGGTCTAGAGAGAATAATTTCATGATAATATATCTATCTTCTATCTAGCTAACAAAAATGTTTTCACATTTTAATACAGTATCTTTTATCTATCTACCTCATATCTATCTATCTCATATCTATCTCATATCTATCTATCTATCTCATATCTATCTATCTATCTATCTATCTATCTCATATCCATCTATCTCATATCTATCTATCTATCTATCTACTTCATATCTATCTCATATCTATCTATCTATCTACTTCATATCTATCTATCTATCTCATATCTATCTATCTATCTATCTATCTATCTCATATCTATCTATTTATCTCATATCTATATCATATCTATCTATCTATCTCATATCTATATCTCATATCTATCTATCTCATATCTATCTATCTATCGTTTATGTAATTTACATTAAATGTCCTCCCTACCAACAGGAAATCATGGAATTTTACTGACATATTACTGTAGGTTGTAGATCCATTTCTCCATGATAAGAGCTTTGATGCCCCATCCGTCTGCACTTACAGCTAAAAAAAAAAAAGTTTGTTTGGCGAGAATGCAGGTTTATTACGGTTAGTGCCATTGTGTGCCAATTCCAATAAGGTAAGAGACAGAGGATACATGTTTCTCTGGACCATCCAGTAAAGCAAGCCTTTAAAGGAGGGGATGGAGCTTGAAGAAGTTCTATGTTATGGGCAATCTAAGTCCCTTCTTCTCAGATTGCCCAGCTATTGGGTGTCCTTAGACTGGATGGTGCCCTATGCAATACATGCTGTTGGCACCCATCTTAGGCTGGGTTTACACCTGCATTGGAGGCTACAGGTTTAACTGGACACCATAATGGAATCCAAATGGACTCCATTAAAGGGGTACTCCGGAGGAACAAATATGTCTTAAAATCAAAGGGTGACAGAAAGTTATATAGATTTGTAAATAACTTCTATTTAAAGTCGCATGTCTTTTAGTATTATACAGCTGCTGTATGCTCCAGAGGAAGTTGTGTTGTTCTTTCCTGTCTGACCACAGTGCTCACTGCTGATACCTCTGTCCATGTCAAGAACTGTCCAGAGCAAGAGAAAATCCTCATAACAAACCTCTCCTGCTCCGGACAGTTCCTGATATGGACAGAGGTGTCAGCAGAGAGCACTGTGGTGAGACTGGAAATAACTACACAACTTCCTCTGGAGCATACAGCAGCTCATATATGATATAAGTTAATATAACTAGAAGGATTAAGTTAATCCTAACTAAAAGTTAGTTTAGAAATATGCATAATTTTCTGGCACCGTTTGTTTTTTTCCCTCTGGAGTACTCCTTTAAAGTCAGTGGATGCCATCGGGCACTGTCTGGTGTGCAATAAGATTCACCAGGTGCCATTTTGCTTTATCATTAATAGAGAACAGAAGTTAACTCTGGTGTGAACCCAGCCTTATAATGGCATGCTATCATAATGGTTACAATACTATACAAAGCCTCTATTATAACCTCTATACAGTACGGTTCCAAGTAACAGCACCATACATTGATCAAAAACACTGTCAGAAAGTTACCAAGTCACACCTGAGCCTTCTGTCAGACATATACATCGGGGATATTCCCCTTCAACAGAAAGCTCTGACATATCCTACTATATGGCCATACAGTTTCCTACGTTACCCATGGGACCCAGTGTTTGGAGTTTTTTTTTCTTTTCTGGTGGACTATTGTATAGTTAGATCTCCAAAACATCTGGGGCTAATGCCCATAGCCCCATCCACTCCCCTAATCTCATCTTCTAGCAGACATGCTTGCACGCAACACTACCAGCAGTCACCGCTGTTTTAAAGTGGCGGAGGCCCTGCCAGCATCATCCTGGATTTATTAGGTGGCGTGACGGACAAACCCTGGGGGTCAGATCCAGGGCTTCAGCCCCCTTAGTTTCCCCCTACAACACTTCATATAATGTATGTGTGGGACTATTGAATAATAGGAACGCTCCATAGTCTTGCACATGATCTATACTAACAGGTGATTTTCTTTCATTTTAGGGTGGAATACCGTATTTTTCGCCCTATAGGACGCACCGGCGTATAAGAAGCACCCAATTTATAGGTGCAAAATCTAAAAAAATAAAGATTTTGAACCCAAGAGTGGTCTTCAACCTGCGGACCTCCAGATGTTGCAAAACTACAACTCCCAGCATGCCCGGACAGCCGTTGGCTGTCCGGGCATGCTGGGAGTTGTAGTTTTGCAACATCTGGAGGTCCGCAGATTGAAGACCACTGCATAGGAGGTAATACTCACGTGTCCCCGCCGCTCCGGACCCGTCACCGCTGCCCTGGATGTTGCTCCATCGTTGTCGCCGTGTCCCTGTCGCTCCAAACGTCTCTGCTGCCGGCCGGGTATCCTTGCTCTCTGTCACCGCCATCACGTCGTTACGCACGCCGACGCACGTACGCGACGACGTGATGACGAGGAAGGAGAGCGCCGGCCATACAGGGGATCCCTGAACGGAGTAGACACCGAGGAGGCAGGTAAGGTCCCTCCCGGTGTCCTGTAAGCACTAACCCGGCTATTCAGTCGGGCTGTTCGGGACCGCTTTAATCACCGCATCTGAAGGGTTAATACAGGGCATCACCGCGATCGGTGATGTCCTGTATTAGCCGCGGGTCCCGGCCGTTGATGGCCGCAGGGACCGCCGCGATAGGGGTGTATTCGCCGTATAAGACGCAACGACTTTTTCCCCCCAGTTTTGGGGAAGAAAAAGTGCGTCTTATACGGCGAAAAATACGGTACTTTTAACCATCATCCAGCTGTCTGTGCATCCGTAGACATAAGACAGCTGTACAAACAGAAACCTTAGAAAACTAATGGTTTTCCATAGCAAGTTATGAAAATATAAAAAATCTGATCAATTTTTTCTTTCTCTTTGACAATTATACTATAAGGAATCTCACAGCCGGCTCTGGCACTGAACTGGTTAAGAAGAAAGCGGCCTCGTCTTCCAAGTCGACAACAGCTTCTTCCTTCGGCGGCTCCCTGCTAGCATCTTATTGTCAGGGTTGCACATTCTTGTGGTTTGGAGAGAAGCTTAGGGAATATTGTGACCGCACAGAGACTCCCGCTGGCATCTTCCCTCCCCTCAGGCCCAGCCCTGTCTCCTTCCCTCTTCTCTTCATATGTGGGGGAAAAACACTATTTATGTAGATTATGAAGTAGAAAATTAATCATTTTCCTTCTCATGACTGTAGAAATGATGTCACTGGTGGCAAGGAAGTCATTAAATCTGGTCCGCTTTAAATCAACACTTTGGTTGTCATTTAAAGAAAAAGGACCCAATTTAAAGGGGTACTCCGGTTATGCAAAACAGGGCAGATAAGTGTCTGACTGCTGGGACCCCGTGATCTCCAGAATGGAGCCCCATCTCTAACCTCTGAGTGCTCCGGCCCCCAACCAATCTGGTTTTAGGAGTGACAGCGATGTCCCACCTCAGCCAATCAACGACTGAGGTGCGACATCTCTGTGACCGGCGATTAGCGCTAAGAGGTAAGAGATGGGGCTCCATTCTGGAGATCACAAGGGGTCCCATTGGTCAACAGACCACCCTCCCTCCCCCGGCGCGTAATCAGAAACTTAGGCTGGGTTCACACTTGTGAAGTTCCGGACGGAAAACTTCTGAGTGCGGCACTAGGACCTCGCGGATATTGCCGTCTCGATATACGGTTAATGTCTGCAGCACGGATTCCAACAGAACATTGGGCAGGTTCAATGTTTTAGCTGACCAGAATGTTAGAAATTCTGACCAGAAAATTCTGCAGTGAAAATGAGTTAAAGGGGTACTCCGGTGGAAAACTTTTTTTTTTTTTTAATCAACTGGTGCCAGAAAGTTAAACAGATTTGTAAATTACTTCTATTAAAAAATCTTAATCCTTCCAGTACTTATTAACTGCTGAATACTACAGAAGAAATTATTTTCTTTTTGGAACACAGTGATCTCTGCTGACATCTCTGTCCATTTTAGGAACTGTCCAGGGCAGCATATGTTTGCTATGGGGATTTTCTCCTACTCTGGACATTTTTTTAAATGGACAGAGATGTCAGCAGAGAGCACTGTGCTTGTGATTCAGCAGAGAGCTCTGTGTTCCAAAAAGAAAATAATTTCCTCTGTAGTATTCAGCAACTAATAAGTACTGGAAGGATTAAGATTTTTTAATAGAAGTAATTTACAAATCTGTTTAACTTTCTGGCACCAGTTGATTTAAAAAAAAAAAAAGTTTTCCACCGGAGTACTCCTTTAACATAAAACCCATTCACCTGCACGTTACCTTCATGCACTGGAATTTCCGACCGAAATTTCTGAGCGAAATTCTGGTCAGGGATTCCGTAGTGTGCCTTATCCTCTATCCTGTGGATTTCATAACCAGAATACCCCTTTAAAGGAATTTTCCAATTCCTATAAATTAGTCTCTATGGAGTAAGTACCAAAAGAGTGCACAGTTTATGATACACTAGAAATTCATGTTCTACAACAAACCATGATGTGTGATATAAAAGCTGAGCTGTGATTGGTTGGTATGGGCAAAACCAGACAGTTTTGGTTTCAGGTCAATGTAATGCATTGTAATTTTTTACGGTCTTCCCAATGCAATGTCAATAAGGTTTTTTCTTTATAACCTGAGTAGGGCTGCACGATATGGGGAAAATGTGCTATTGGATTTTGGGCCTAAATATTGCGATTTCGATATGCAATGTGATATAATAAAAAAAATGGTGAAATTCCCCCCCCCCCCCCCCCCCATGTCCATTCGCCTCCATTTCACATCTACCTACCCATTTTATGCCCACCGCCTATTTCACATCTCCCCTTGTCACATTCTCCTCCCCCTTGTCACATTCTCCTCCTCCCACCTTGTCACATCCCCCCTTGTCACATTCTCCTCCTCCCACCTTGTCACATCCCCCCTTGTCACATTCTCCTCCCCCCACCTTGTCACATTCTTGTATTTTTGTACTGCAGCAATACACTGGGTTTCCCGGGCGGATTTCAAATCTTCCGCGGGACCTGGGAAACCTAGTGTATTACTGCAGTACAAGACCTTTCCCCATCAGCCAATCACTGCGGCCACTGATACCACTGCGGCCAGCGATTGGCTGAAAAGGGAAAGGTCCTACTGTACTAAGAGAGGACGTTCCGGAGTGCACGGAGACAAATCTGCAGGCACTGGGACTAGGTGAGCAGAAGGTTTTTTTATTTTTCTCCCTGCGCCCTTAGCTCAGTGTTTTTCTAGCAGGGTGCCTCCAACTGTTGTGAAACTACTACTCCCAACATGCCCGGACAGCCTTTGCCGGTCCGGGCATGCTAAGAGTTGTAGTTTTGCACTAACTGGAGGAACCCTGGATGGGAAACACTGACTTTTAGTTTTTAAATTAGTTTTTACCTGCTCTGGCCCATCCCCGCCACGGGAGCCAGCCTGAACAGATAATCGCATGTTTTCCCGGGGGGCCTTATCGCTATATCGCAAAAAGCAAAAATCGCGATTCGATTGCTTTTGCGATATATCGTGCAGCCCTAAACCTGAGTCATTATGATCACATTTCCCTCTAAAAAAAAGGGGGAAAAAATACACTTTCTATGTAATAAAAATGTCTTTTTGTGTACTGAGAAGGCAACACAGGAAGTTCCGCACCATTCAGGTCAGCGTTTAATTGGACTTTGCTCACGGATTCCGCAAAAAGAAAAGACATGTTCAATCTTCTGACGGAAGGTAGATCAAAATGTGAACACACCCGCAAAAACTCCATTCAAGTCAATAGAACTTTGCTGCAAAGTGGAATGCGTGCGGAATTCCTCAATGAGAACATACCCTAAAGCCGGGTTCACACGGTAGAATTTCTGCATCGAGTTCTGCATGAATTTAAAGGCAATACACTTCAATGGGATTCCTTCAGCAGAAATTCTGAATGGGACAGCAGAATCCCATTGAAGTGTATTGGCTTTAAATTCATGCAGAATTTTCATGCAGAATTCAGTGCAGAATTTCTGCCGTGTGAATGCAGCCTAAGGCCGCATTCACACGGCAGAATTTCTGCACTGAATTCTGCATGAAAATTCTGCATGAATTTACAGCCAATTCACCTCTAATGGAATTCCTGCAGGGGTAATTCCGCAGCAGAAATTCTGCTGTGTTAATGGGACAGCGGAATCCCATTGAAGTGTATTGGCTATAAATTCCTGCAGAAATTTCATGCAGAATTCAGTGCAGAAATTCTGCCATGTGAACACGGCCTAAGGCATGTCAGCATGAATTCCGCATCCAGATTCATTTTGGCTTCAACTCCGCATCTGTCCAGCATTTGCAGAATCAATGCGGAATTGACGCAGAATTGATGCAGATTTTCCGGATGCTTTCTGCATGATTCCGCAGCGCAGTTAAAAGGTGGCCTTTGTTTAAAGCTACATGTATTCCACACGATTTCCACACCAGTTCCGATCCCCATTGACATCAATAGGATTCCGCAACCGAAGTCTGGAAAAATATAAGACCAGACTTATATTTTTCCGGAGTGTGGAAAGTGGGATTTCCACATCAGAAATTGTGCTGTGTGAATTCTTGCGGGATCCTATTAAAGTGAATGGGCAAAAAATATAGGCGGAATTCTGTGCGGAATTTTTGCCGTGTGAACGTGGCCTTACATGTACTGTACAGTATTAGTTATACACATTGCAGCTATGGAGTCCTGAGGATTTCATCAGGCCCCCAGCTGCCATGGCAACCATCAGCATGGAGCGATCACGAACCATCACCCGGGCACAGTGATCAAATGCAGGGGGCTAAAACCCGCAACACCGCAGATTAATGAGGATTTGCCGACTACTCTGAAGTCAGAGGGGATAATCCTCAATAAATCCTTAGTGGTTCCGCAACATAATATGACATGCTGCGAATATAAGATCCGTGCCGCAGGATCTATTGTGGATGAGATGACTGAAAATCTGCGCACTGCCATCACTAGTCGTACAGCGTCATTTGTTTAATTCTATATCTATAGAGTATTTCATTTCTCTAACTGGGTCATGTGATCACCAGTCTGACCCACAGAAAATCAGTATTCAGCGTGTCAGAGGAAGTGGTCAGTCCTGGGTCAGCTGACTTCCTGTGAACAACCGGATCCCCTCCTATTAGCTCCTAGACCCCTTTCCTCTCCATCTGTATACTGCCGCTACGATCTCATTTTATATATTCAATCAGTATATATACTAGTTATTCACTTCTCCTGAGGCTATGTTAACACTTTGCTTCTTTGTCTGTGTTTTTGCTGTGATTTTCCCCAAATGACAGAAAGCACTATTTTACTGGTAGAAACACTACATTTTTACAGCAATTTTGAAAAATCACAACATAACACTGTAAAACACTACAAAGAAGAAGCATGTGAACATAGCCTGAAAACATCAACTCTTCATAAAGCACCTCAATTATGACTACAGGTCAGATCACTTTCTCCTTTCTCCAATATTTCTCTAAAAACCACACTTCAATTAAGAAAATGCATCAAGATAGCACATAATGTGAACTGATCTCAATCTACTTATGGGTCTCAATAGTTTAGGCTACTGGGGCCAACCAGGTGATAGACAGATTACCAGATGATCTCATTAGGTGAAGTGCAGTGATGAGGCAACATCCCCTCGCTCTGCAAAGCCAGAGGATTTCATGGGAAATATAGGCAAAATTAGGAAAAATTTCAGGACTAAGCTGAAATCAGTATGGCTAAAAACTAGGGATCGACCAATATCGTTTTTTTTAGGGCAGATACCGATAATCGGTGCAGGTTAGGGCTGATAGCCAATAACTTATACCGATATAAGTTATCGGCTATTTATCCCCCCGCGACACCGCTGCAAATCATTGATTTAAAGCAGGCGCTTTAAATCAATGCACTGCAGTGGCTTTTGCGGGGCCATAGGCCGCCGCCGCCACCGCCACCCGCTTCTCTCCCTCTGCCTGTCCGGGGGTCCTGAGACCTATCACCGCCACTGCTCCCCCCGCCGCGCCTAGGGGTGCCTCCAGCTGTTGCAAAACTACTACTCCCAGCATGCCCGGACAGCCGTTGGCTGTCCGGGCATGCTGGGAGTTGTAGTTTTGCAACAGCTGGAGGGCCTACTGTAGGTATAGTATATTATACAGACCCCTGTCCATCCCAGAACCCTGACTCGCCTTCCCAGTTGCTTCAGGGAGCGTCCGGGGAGGGTGATCCGGGCCATCCATCCTTCCAGTAGTGTCCGGCGGCATTCCGGATGGAGGGTGAACCGGTCCGGGCTGTCCTTCTCCGGGGTCCTCTTCTCCACTCTGGGCAGGCTCCGGCCTAGTAACACTGCATAGACGCAGGTCGCGGTGCGGGGGCGGGGCATTATCGGCAAGGTAATTGCCGATACCAATAATGCCCAAAATCGTGATTATCGGCCAATAATATCGGCCATACCGATAATCGGTCGATCCCTACTAAAAACCCATGCCTGCCACATTAGCTAAAACAGGCAAACACAAGACATGCACAGGAACCTCTACAATATTTTCTAATAATAGCCTATGCTGTACTATATACAATTCACAGAGTGCTACTTTAAATGTGCTGCATACTTAGTCTAAATGTGCTCCAGGACAATGCAGCGTTTCGGGATCAAAGCTTTTGTCGAGGTGACCCCTCGACAAAGGCTTTGATCCCGAAAGGCTACATTGGGGTGGTGTCCCCTCAGTTTGTCCTGGAGCACATTTAGACTAAGTACCGTATAGAGATGAGCGAACTTACAGTAAATTCGATTTGTCACGAACTTCTCGGCTCGGCAGTTGATAACTTATCCTGCATAAATTAGTTCAGCTTTCAGGTGCTCCCGTGGGCTGGAAAAGGTGGATACATTCCTAGACTCTTTCCTAGGACTGTATCCACCTTTTCCAGCCCACCGGAGCACCGGAAAGCTGAACTAATTTATGCAGGATAAGTCATCAACTGCTGAGCCGAGAAGTTCGTGACGAATCGAATTTACTGTAAGTTCGCTCATCTCTAGTGCCATATGTTCTTTCACTATTAGTATTGCTGTGTCTTGTAGTCCTTTGGGATACATGGCTATATCTGGTTAGGTGTATACGCTGTTATGGTCTTGTTCTGCATATTTTGTCCTGTTAGCTCCCATTTGGACCTGAGGGATCGCCTGTTTTCTGTTCTTTCCTCCATCTGGTAGGAAGTCCTCCATTTTAAGTGTAACATTAATAAAGTATTTTTTGTAATTTTCCTAAAATGACTCCATGACTTTCTGTAGTATTGTATGTTATGGGAGTTCATTATGACAGCACACATCTCCATTAAGCAGGCTTATTATTTATCTGTTGAGGATTTTATATCCCGTCTTTAGAAATCAGCATCTGTTTATGCATACCTGCATCTTTCAGTGTATGTAGTGTTTATTTTTCCCAGGTTGTAGTGCAGCCCAAGACATTACAACACTAGTCAGGTGTTAAAAAGGGAGTCTGTCTTTGCTTCAATGGGTGGAGTGACCACTGGGTGAGGGGGAGATCATTCTCCACAGGACTGCTGGGAATTGTAGTTTCAATCACAGCACAGCATGCAAGGCAGCTCAGGTGTGCTGCAATGGGTTGGGTGACTGATGTGTGGAAGGGAGAAAAGTGACCTCACACTTACAAACAAGGGATCCTTGGACATGTAGTTAGAGGGAGGGAACGCCAACAGGAAACTGCCATTTCACACAAAAAAGCAGTAGCGTTATGATGGACTCACAACACAGCAATTTAACCCTAAGGCAAGCACAGATCCTTCCTAAGCATGTCCATTACTACCTGCTAGTTAAGTACTTAAGTCCCCTTATGGTGGATAACCCCTTAAACTCTGTTTTTCTAATCCTTGATAACCCCTCTTAGGCCTTGTCCACATTATGGACATTCTGCCAGGGAATGTCGGCTTGCAGCGGGCGCCAAGGAGGCCGCGCGGACATTGCTGTCTCCATAGGTGGCAGTACAGTCCCAGCTGAGTTCTGTCCAGAAAATAAACCTGTTCATTCTTTGAGCGGATATAATTTCTGCTGCTGTGTAGTCCGATTAAAAACAATGGGACACTGCTGCTGGCAGAATGTCCTCAGTGTGGACAAGACTTAAAAGGGTACTCCGGTGGAAAACTTTTTTTATTTTTTATTTATTTGTTTTTTAATCAACTGGTGCCAGAAAGTTAAACAGATTTGTAAATTACCTTCTATTAAAAAATCTTGATCCTTCCAGTACTTATTAGCTGCTGAATACTACAGAGAAAATTATTTTCTTTTTGGAACAGAGCTCTCTGCTGACATCACGAGCACAGTGCTCTCTGCCCACACCTCTGTCCATTTTAAGAACTGTCCAGAGTAGGAGAAAATCCCCATAGAAAACATATGCTGCTCTGGACAGTTCCTAAAATGGACAGAGATGTCAGCAGAGAGCACTGTGCTTGTGATGTCAGCAGAGAGCTCTGTGTTCCAAAAAGAAAATAATTTCCTCTGTAGTATTCAGCAGCTAAAAAGTACTGGAAGGATTAAGATTTCTTAATAGAAGTAATTTACAAAGAGTACCTCTCATGATCTTGTTAAATTTTATAATCCTCCCAGTTCACTGCCCCCATCATGATAAAGGCAGGGGGTGGTTTATTTTAAATTATTTTTAATTTTTCTACCTTGATATTGCTCTGTATTTTCTGCTCAGTCTCACAGACTGGAAAGGGGGCGTTCCCCAGCAGGCGTGAACATAATCTGAAGCCATATAGGGTAGAACTTCCTCCCTCACTCTGCTACACACAGCCCAGAGCAGTTCAGTGTGAGATGAGCTATGATTGCCTAAGGCTGCACCCCCCCCCCCTCCCCCTCAGCGCTTCACACTGCATTTCCTGATTTTGAACTTCTGCCAGGCCAACAGGAGTCTAAGGTCTGTGCAAGAAATGGGGGGAAATGTGCTCTGGACAAGTAGGGAGACACCTAGTGGCAGCTTTTATAAACATAAATAAAACTTAGAAAAAACGTAATTTTTTTATTAGAAAGATTTTTTATTTACCATAAGGAGTGCAAAAGCAAAATTTAGTTTTAATGACAGCGCCCATTTAAGGGTTAAAGGAAGACTTGACAGCCTTGTCTCTGCTGCTCTTGAGTAGCGCTGGCTGATACCGGCGCTGCTGTCTTGTAAGAAGTAAAGAGAGGGTTGAGTAACACGTTCATGTGAATTCAATTAAGAAAAATACAGATCTAGAGAGTCAGCGCTTCCTGCCCAGTTGTTGTTGCTGGCTCAGACTGGACGCCTCAGCTACCTAATGCAGGGGGGGGCTTTAAAGAAAAACTGGAGCGACACACCACAAATTACAAGGTCCTTCAAGAACCATGCAGAGGATTATACAGGGTATAGAATGGAGAGTTTCTGATGGCTGGAGACAGTGGTGTCCAACCTGTGGCCCTCCAGCTGTTGCAAAACTACAACACCCAGCATGCCCCGGGCATGCTGGGAGTTGTAGTTTTGCAACAGCTGGAGGGCTGCTGGCTGGAGACACTTGCTCTTGAAAACCATCAACTAAATTGGAATTTGCATTAAAGGGGTTATCCACCATAAGTTGATTTTAGTACTTACCTGCCAGACAGTAATGGACATGCTTAGGAAGGATCTGTGCTTGACCTGGAGCTATAAATGGCTATGTTGTGAGATTATCATAACACTGTGGCTAGCTTTCCGTGAAAAGGCTTTTCCTATTGGAGTTCCCTTTCTCCAACTACAAGCCCCATGATTCCTTGTTTGTAAGTGTGAGGTCACTTTTCTCCTTCCTACATATCAGCCACCCCACCCATTAAAACACACCTGTGCTCTCTTCAATGCGACAGACCAGTGTTTTCTAACCAGGGTGCCTTCAGCTATTTCAAAACTATAATTCCTTGCAGAATGATCTCCCTCCCACCCAGCGATCGCTCCACCCATTGACAGACTCCCTCTAAACATCCGATGTTATGTTTCGGGCCGTACTACAACCTGGGAAAACCTGAGACGACAGTCATTTTGTATGCTGTGGCAAAAAACCTAGAAGAATTGCAAAACCACCATGAAAACACAGGTACAGACACTATAATTATGAACTACACTAACTTTACAGCTCCTGTAGCAAAAAATCCTGGAATACCCCTTTAACTTTTAGCATACAAAAACATATAGGTCTGCAAAGTGACCTTAATCAGAACTTCAAACAAAGAGCCCAGAAGGAATATGCGCTCACGAGCCGAACCCAGACAGTCTAGAAAGCGGGTCCAACATTACTAAGAGCACCAGTCATTTCCTCTTGGCATTGACCTGTTCTAGACATAGACAGTACTGAAGTTGCAGGGAAGTGTTCCCGCTCCTATAAAATGTCATACCCTGCCATCCACTTGGCCCCCAAGTGTCCAATCCACCTCCAAAAAAAAAAAAAAAGGCTTCTTGACTAATTGTCAGCTTCTTTAGCAAAAAATATATTCCATGCAAACCAACACAAATGATGTTTTCAACAGGAAGGTATAAGGAAAGTCATACTTATACTGCCATCTGCTGGTAACAGATTGTTGGTGCAGGGTTACAGCAGCGTAATGACTAATAAACACTTACTGCAGTGCTGTAAATTACAGATGTCAGCAGCTACCAAGTCTACTGTGCAGATACCTGTGGGCGCCAACATGAACTTTTGAGAGTATGAGAAGCCGCCGTGTTGCTGTTTAGGTATGCAGTTTCCATAAACCTGCGCACTGTGTTTTTGGGTGGAGGGAAAAAAAAAAAAAAAAAAAAAAAAACTACATTTAACAGCATTCAGCATCTGAAGTTTCTTATATCTGTGATTTATGACGGAAAATAGGAGCCTGTGTGGTATTTACATTCTGCATGTTCTACAAGCAGTGTTTCCCAACCAAGGTGCCTCCAGCTGTTGCGTAACAACTCCCAGCAGGCCCGGACAGTCTTTGCACAACCTTTTTACCCTCAGACAGTTTTGATTAGTGAGAGTTACATTGTTGCTGCTCTCCATAGAGCAGTATTTCCCAACCAAGGTGCCTCCAGCTGTCGTGAAACTACAACTCCCAGCCTGCCCGGACAGCCTTCGGCTGTCCGGGCAGGCTGGGAGTTGTAGTTTCAAAACAGCTGGAGGCACCCTGGCTGGGAAACACTGTTCTACAACAGACATGACCGTGGTAGAGTTGGCACCATGAATGAATTCTACACCAAACAGGACCGACAGCTTCAATCTCTCACTTGCTGCACCTGCGCTTGGGCTCTCCAGCAGTGCCGCCAGTCATGATCCAATAGAAAACAAATGACAAGTCCATCAGAAATCTGCGTCATGCAGAAGAAAAGATGTTTCTTTATTGTAGTAAAATCATAACATAGAGCATACAAATGTTGACGCATTTCGGGTCTTATCGGCTCTTATTCATGGCATGCCATGACTAAGGGTTAATAAGATCCGAAACCCGTCAGTATCTGAATGCTCTGTATGTTATGATTTTACAACAATAAAGACATTCTGATGTTTTAATCTTCTTCCCTATACTCCTGTACCATCTTTACATAGCGTAATTAGTTTTACGCTTCAAAATTTCCCTCAGTGCGAGTTCATAGACCTCACGGACCATGAAATAATGGCATATCCTAGTGATATCCACCCCTTTACAGGGAACCAGTCACTAGGAAAATACAGTCCAAACTGCTGGCAACATGTTAAAAAGCGGGATGAGCAGATTAATATATAGTATTGTGATAAAGGATTCAGTATAAAGTGTCATGCATTCCTGTGACTAATTCAGGGCTTAGGAGTCCAGAGGGCAGTCTCACACTAACAGCGATATCTGATGAGGACCGCCCACTGGACTCCTAAGCCCAGAAGAATTACATATTTAAATGAATAAAATACAAGTTATTCTGAAACCTTTATCCCTCTGCTCAGCTCCTCCTGCTCTGTAACATTGTACCCAGAGATCAAAGAGCAGTTCCGTGACGAGAGGTTCCCTTTAAAATAAAAAAGGAGGCAAATATCAGTAGAATCTCCCAATAGCGGGCACTCAGAGGCAATAAAACTGTCTCACTGTTGAGAGATGTCCCTTTTGAGAAAAAAGTCTCCAAAGTCTTTCTAAATGACCAAATAATGTCCTGTACTTACTCCAGAGTGTAATTACCTATTAAACATGATAAAAAGCAATATAAGGGAGCATTCACACGTACAGGATGTGCTGCATATTTTGTGAAGCTGATTTTGCTACCCATTAACTTCAAAAGGTGGCAAAATCAGCTGCACAAAATATGCAGCACAAATATGCAGCAGACCCTGTACATGTTAACTTACCCTTACAGTAGAATCTTCCGGTGCAGTTTAATCACCTCCCTGTACCATTTCATCCCCCCCCAGTGCCATTTTATTCCCCGCTTTTGATCTCTCCAATTCCACTTCATTCCTCCCCCATTGAACCCCCTTTGCCACTTTATTCCACCTGTGCCAAATCATTCTCCCCTTACCCCCTGTGCCACATTATTTCCTCTTATTCCCCCCCTGTGACATTTAATTCCCCCTTTATTACCCCCTGTGCAAATTCATCACCCCCTCTTTACCACCCCCTGTGGCAAGTCATTCCCCCTTTATCCCCCGTGCCACTTCATTCCCCACCATGCCATTTCATTCCCCTGTGCCAAATTATTCCCCCTCACCCCTTGTGCCACATTACTTTTCCCCTTCCCTCCTCCACCTGTCATTCTTCTTACCTGCCCAGCAGGCTCAGGGGCTCTCAGCAGGTTTGACGTTCTCCTGACGTCTTCCGCGCTGCACTCACTGAAAGGTTGTGAGCAGCGGCGGCTGCCAGCAGTGATGAGTGATGCCCCTGACATCACTCAGTGCCCGCAGCCACTGTTCTCAGTAAGTGAAGTGCAGAGGACATCAGGAGAATGTCAAATCGGCTGAGAGCCCCTGCCCCTAAGCCAGCTGGGCAGGTAAGAACAACGGGGGGAGGAAGGAAGGGAAAAAGTGATGTGGCACAAGGGGAAAGGTAGGATGATTTGGCACAGAGCTCAGGAGGAATAAAAAAAACTGTATGTTATTGGGAGGTGTCCGCTAGGGGAGATTTTACTATATTAGGATAAACCCTACACACCGTGATAGTGTAAATTATTTTATTATTATTATTATACAATAAATTCTAGTAAAAGCAGCACTCTCAAGAGGTCAATATTTCACAAAAATTTTTGGAGTGATCCAACCATCTGGGGCCTTTTTCAGTCCAGCTCTTCTCCAGATTTTTTCTAAATCCTTCTCAAAATTTTTCTATAAAATAAAGAGACGATAAGTGATTGTCTACAATAAATGCAAATAATATGAAGTTATATTGTAAAAGCAAGATCTGATTTTACCCAAATACATATTTCTTTATAAAGTGCATGTTCACAATAGGACTGAAGACACTTACATTGCATTATTGAAAAAGAGAGAAATTACTTTTTGTCAACTCGTCAAATTAGAATTATATAAAATAAAAAAAATCTACATAAACAGTGGAGTCCATTTGTATATACACTGCCGTATTTAACTTGTCCTTTAGTTCTATCCTATATTATAATCCAGAGCTGTACTCACTATTCTGCTGGTGGAGTCACTGTGTACATACATTACATTTCTTATCCTGTACTGACCCTGAGTTATATTCTGTATTATACCCCAGAGCTGTACTCGCTATTCTGCTGGTGAGGTCACTGTGTACATACATGACATTACTTATCCTGATCCTGAGTTATATCCTGTATTATATTCTAGAACTGCACTAACTGTTAAAGAAGCAGCATTAAAGGGGTACTCTGGTAAAAAACTTTTTTTTATTTTATTTATTTATTTTAATCAACTGGTGCCAGAAAGTTAAACAGATTTGTAAATTATTTCTATTAAAAAAATCTTAATTATTCCTGTACTTATTAGCTGCTGAATGTGAATCGCCAAGAATTTGGCGATTCGATTCGAATCGCGATACCAGTGTGGCGATTCGATATATCCCGATATATCGCGATACCGTCTAGGTGACGATACATCGCGATACATCGCCCACCTGGGAGCATTCATAGATCCCAATAGACGCCGCTGTCAGCTTTGACAGCGGCGATCTAGTACTCCGGTGCTCACTTTTCTCATGTTATCCCGTCCGGGCTGCAAAATAAAATAAAACGCACTTTATCTTACCTGCCAACGAGCCCGCGGAGCTCCGGTACACTCCGGTACAGGTGTTTGGTCCCCGGGCTGTATTCTTCTTACTTCCTGTTAGTCCGGCACGTCACATGGAGCTTCAGCCTATCATCAGCGGAGGCGGGACATTCGCTGCGGCCAGTGATAGGCTGAAGCTCCGTGTGACATGCCGGGCTAACAGGAAGTAAGAAGAATACAGCCCGGGGACCGAACACCTGTACCGGAGCTCCGGGGGCTCGTTGGCAGGTAAGAGAAAGTGCGTTTTATTTTGCAGCCTGGATAGGATAAAATGAGAAAAGTGCGCACCGGATACTCCTTTAATAGCCAGCCGCGGCGATTGCCGCATGCTGGCTATTAGCGGCGGCCCCCGGCTACTGAAATCAGCCGGGGGTCGCATAGTACGGAGCGGGCACGAGTCGGAGCCCGCTCCATAGCCGTGTCAGATCCGGCCTGCCCGGCTCCACAAATGTGGAACTTTTATCTCCTGATGCCCGGGACATGACATGCTGTTCCGGGCGTCCGCAGATAAAAATTCCACATCCCTAAAAGAATCGATTCAAAAATATTTTGAATCGATTCTGTATCGGCAAATGAAAAATCGCGATTATCGCGAGAATCGATTTTTTCTTACATCCCTAAATACTACAGCAGAAATTCTTTTCTTTTTGAAACACAAAGCTCTCTGCTGACATCTCTGTCCATTTTATGAACTGTCCAGAACAGCATATGTTTGCTATGGGGATTTCCATTTACTCTGGACAGTTCCTAAAATGGACAGAGATGTCAGCAGAGAGCACTGTGGTCATGATGTCAGCAGACAGCTTTGTGTTTCAAACGGAAAATAATTTTCACTGTAGTATTAAGCAGCTAATAAGTACTGGAAGGATTAAGATTTTTATCATAGAAGTAATTTACAAATCTGTTTAACTTTCTGGCACCAGTTGATTTAAAAAAAAAAAAAAAGGTTTCCACCGGAGTACCCCTTTAAGTCCGTTCATAACTAGCAGTCATAAAGCTCTTTTTCCAGCTTAAAGGACATCTGCCGCAAAAAATAACTTATCCCCTATCTACAGGATATGGGATAAGTGTTTGATCGTGCTGGAACCCCCAGCGATCTCCTGCACATGGCCACGGCTCTGCCGCAGCTCTCCCGTGCAGGAGGAGTGCCGGCCGCAGCGTGACGTTGCGGCCGACATGCCTCCTTCATGTAGTTCTATCCCTCTCCCATAGAACTGTATGGGGTGGGTGCATGGATGGGGCGTACTGTCTACTTCAGAGAGGTCAACGCTACGCGCATTAGCCACTTACATAGAGCGGCAATGCGGGGCCCCGTTTGGGAGATTGTGGGGGGTCCCAGCGGTCGGACCCCCCGCGATCAAACACTTCTAAGTTGTTTTTTGCTGCAGATGTTTTTTTAAGAGGTTCTGCAGTAGCCGAGGTGTATTTTATAAGAAATAATGTCCCTTTGCTATGCATTATGTAACCTGCCCACAGCAATGAATTTTATAAGGCCAAGCTCTTGAAAACTATTGATATTCATAACATATCATAGCGCAATTTTTCCCTACCAGGGTGCCTCCAGCAGTTTCTAGAAACTAGAAAAAGGCTGTCCAGGCATGCTGGGAGTTGTAGTTTTGTAACACCAGGAGTCACAGTTGTCAGGAAACACTATCATAGCAGGTGCATTATCTTGTATGTTTGCATTAGGGATCGACCGATTATCGGTTTGGTAGATATTATCGGCCGATATTCACGGTTTTGTAAGTTATCGGTATCGGCATCTAACCTATCTATAAAGCGGGCGCTTTAAATCATTGAACTGCAGCGGCTTTTGCGAGGCCAGAGACCGCCGCCCGCTTCTCTCCCCCTGCCTGTCCTGGGGTCCCGAGTCCAACCACCGGCCTCTGCCCCATTGCCTCCCCCTTCCCCGGTTTTATAATTACCTGTTCCCGGGGTCAGCACTACTTCTGGCTCCTGCGGCGTCCTGCGCTGTTGCTGTGTGCTGCGTAATGACGAGTGATGTCCTCAACGTCACGTCACCGTCAGTGGCCTGGCGCACTGTGACAGCTCAGGATGCCGCCGAAGCCAGAAGTAGTGCGGACCCCGGGAACAGGTAATTATAAAACCGGGGATGGGGGAGGCAATGGGGCAGCGGCGGCGGTGGTCTCTGGCCAGAGGATAGCCAGGGGGAGGCAATCGGACAGCGTCAGTGGTTGGACTCAGGACCTCAGGACAGGCAGGTGGAGAGAAGCGAGTGGCGGTCTCTGGCCCCACAAAAGCCGCGGCAGTTCATAGATTTAAAGCGCCCGCTTTAAATCATTGATCTGCAGCGGCTTCTGCGCGGCCAAAAACATTTTATCAGGGTATACCCGCACACACACACGCACCCTCATTTACCAAAGATATTGGGGTGGAGGGGGGGGGATTAAAATGCACGGAATATCGACTATCGGCCTGAAAATTCGCAGGTTATCGGTATCGGCTCTAAAAAAACAATATCGGTCGATCCCTAGTTTGCATATTACAATCTTTTCATATTTGACCTGTGGAAAAAGTACTTGAAATAGGATTTGCCTTTGTTGTGGTCCCGCCATTAGTGTGTGAGGGAAAAACACCCTGCACCAACCATAAGGGAAGCAAAGGGGGCAGCCGAGCCGAAAGGCAGCCAAACCACCAATAGGCTGGAGCATGAAAGAGGCCATTGTTACGGCTCAGAAAATGGAGCAATAGTAACAATATGAGGAAAAGTTTCTGAGTTGCCCATAGCAACCAATCAGATTGCTTCTTTCATTTTTGAAAATACCTCAAAAAAATGAAAGAAGCGACTTTTTCTCTGGACAGGTTTTGATAAATCTCCCCCTACGTCTGTATACAGGGAAGACTGAGGACATGTGAATAGTGAAGGTTTCCCTCCAGATACACAATACTGAAGGCAATGAATGCAACAAAACACGGAGAGGAAGGCTCCCGGGACCTGCCATACACGTGTGTATATTCTGCAGCAAGGGTGTGAATACTTACTGACATATTACTTTCCTCTGCTAACCCCTTAAGGACTGAGCCCTTTTTCACCTTAGGACCCGGCCATTTTTTGAACATCTGACCACTGTCACTTTAAACATTAATAACTCTGGAATGCTTTTACTTATCAATCTGATTCCGAGATATTTTTTTCGTGACATATTCTACTTTAACATAGTGGTAAAATTTTGTGGTAACTTGCATCCTTTCTTGGTGAAAAATCCCAAAATTTGATGAAAAATTTGAAAATTTAGCATTTTTCTAACTTTGAAGCTCTCTGCTTGTAAGGAAAATGGATATTCCAAATATTTATTTTATTTTATTCACATATACAATATGTCTACTTTATGTTTGCATCATAAAATTTATGAGTTTTTACTTTTGGAAGACACCAGAGGGCTTCAACGGTCAGCAGCAATTTTCCAATTTTTCACAAAATTTTCAAACTCACTATTTTTAAGGGACCAGTTCAGGTTTGAAGTGGATTTGAAGGGTCTTCATATTAGAAATACCCCACAAATGACCCCATTATAAAAACCGCACCCCCCAAAGTATTCAAAATGACATTCAGTAAGTGTTTTAACCCTTTAGGTGTTTCACAGGAATAGCAGCAAAGTGAAGGAGAAAATTCACAATCTTCATTTTTTACACTTGCATTTTCTTGTAGACCCAATTTTTGAATTTTTACAAGGGGTAAAAGGAGAAAATTTACACTTGTGTTTGTAGCCCAATTTCTCTCGAGTAAGGACATACCTCATATGTCCATGAAAAGTGTTCGGCGGGCGCAGTAGAGGGCTCAGAAGCGAAGGAGCGACAAGGGGATTTTGGAGAGTACGTTTTTCAGAAATGGTTTTTGGGGGGCATGTTGCATTTAGGAAGCCCCTATGGTGCCAGAACAGCAAAAAAAAAAACACATGCCATACCATTTTGGAAACTAGACCCCATGAGGAAGGTAACAAGGAATTAAGTGAGCCTTAATACCCCACAGGTGTTTCACGACTTTTGCATATGTAAAAAAAAAAAAAAAAAAAATTCACTAAAATGTGTGTTTCCCCCCAAATTTCACATGTATGCAAGGGTTAATAGCAGAAAATACCCCCCAAAATTTGTAACCCCATCTCTTCTGAGTATGGAGGTACCCCATAAGTTGGCATGAAGTGCATTACGGGCGAACTACAATGCTCAGAAGAGAAGGAGTCATATTTGGCTTTTTGAGAGCAAATTTTAGGAATCCCCTATGGTGCCAGGACAGCAAAATAACCCCCACATGGCATACCATTTTGGAAACTAGACCCCTTGAGGAACGTAACAAGGGGTACAGTGAGCATTTACCCCCCACTGGTGTCTGTCAGATCTTTGGAACAGTGGGCTGTACAAAATATTTTATTTGCACAGCCCACTGTTCCAAAGATCCGTCAGACACCTGTGGGGTGTAAATTCTCACTGCACCCCTCATTACATTCCGTGAGGGGTGTAGTTTCCGAAATGGGGTCACATGTGTTTTTTTTTTTCTTTTTTGCGTTTGTCAAAACCGCTGTAACAATCAGCCACCCCTGTGCAAATCACCTCAAATGTACATGGCGCACTCTCCCTTCTGGGCCTTGTTGTGCGCCCCCAGAACACTTTACGCCCACATATGGGGTATCTCCGTAGTCGGGAGAAATTGCATTACAAATTTTGGGGGGCTTTTTGCCCCTTTACCTCTTGTCAAAATGAAAAGTATGGGGCAACACCAGCATGTTAGTGTAAAAAGTTTATTTTTTTTACACTAACATGCTGGTGTAGACCCCAACTTCCCCTTTTCATAAGGGGTGAAAGGAGAAAAAGCCCCCAAAATTTGTTAGGCAATTTCTGCCGAGTACGGAGATACCCCATATGTGACCCTAAACTGTTGCCTTGAAATACGACAGGGCTCCGAAGTGAGAGCGCCATGCGCATTTGAGGCCTGAATTAGGGATTGCATAGGGGTGGACATAGGGGTATTCTACGCCAGTGATTCCCAAACAGGGTGCCTCCAGCTGTTGCAAAACTCCCAGCATGCCTGGACAGTAAACGGCTGTCCGGCAATACTGGGAGTTGTTGTTTTGCAACAGCTGGAGGCTCCATTTTGGAAACAGTGGCGTACCAGACATTTTCATTTTTATTGGGGAGGGGGGCTGTGTAGGGGTATGTGTATATGTAGTGTTTTTTACTTTTTATTTTATTTTGTGTTAGCGTAGTGTAGTGTTTTTAGGGGACAGTCACACGGGCAGGGGGGATTACAGCGAGTTTCCCGCTACGAGTTTGAGCTGCCGCGCAAAATTTGCTGCATCGCAAACTTGCAGCCTGATACTCACTGTAAGCCCCCTGCCCATGTGAATGTACCCTGTACATTCACAGGGGGGGGACCTCCAGCTGGTGCAAAACTACAACTCCCAGCATGCACAGTCTATCAGTGCATGCTGGCAGTTATAGTTTTGCAACAGCTGGAGGCACATTTGGGAAACACTGAGTTAGGAAACAGACAATGTTTCCCAACCAGTGTGCCTCCAGTTGTTGCAAAACCACAACTCCCAGCATGCCCAGGCAGCCGAAGGGCATATTGGGAGTAGTGGTTACGTAAGAGCTGGAGGAGAACAGTTTGGGGACCACTGTGTAGTGGTGTCCAAGCTGCAGCCCTCCAGATGTTGCAAAACTACAACTCCCAGTATGCCAAAACTGTCCAGGCATGCTGGGAGTTGTAGTTCTGCAACATCTGAAGGGCCAGATGTTACAGAACTACAACTCCCAGCATGCCTGGACAGTAAGGGCATGCTGAGGATGTGTAGTTTTGCAACATCTGGAAGGGCACAGTGGTCTCCAAACTGTGGACCTCCAGATGTTGCAAAACTGCAACTCCCAGCATGCACAGACGCCAAGGGCTGTCTGGGCATGCTGGGAGTTGTAGTTTACAGGGTCCCATTACAGCAATGCATGTCGCTTTACGGCGACGTGCATTGCTGTAAAGGGCCCGACCGCGGCTGAAGATCTACTCACCTGTCGACGCCGCCGTCTTCATCGCCGGGATCCGGGTCTTCAGGGACGAGGTAAGTACCGGGGCTGGTCCCCAGCACTCCCCTGTCCCCCGCCGCGTCCTCCGGTCTTCCTCCCGTCCTCTCCGGACTTTCAGGGGCCGGGCAGGACGGGAGGAAGTAACCGCCCCCCCCCTCCTGCGATTGGTCGGTTAACTAACCGACAGATCGCAGGGTATAGGAGGAGGTGGCAGGTTTGCCACCTCGCTCCTATACGTTAGCATGGTCCTGGCTGTCTGTGACAGCCGGGATCATGCGAAATTACCGGGTGGTCGGGTCCCAGAGACCCGATCAGCCCGGTATCGCCGCAGATCGCAAGGGCGATTTCCCTTGCGATTTGCGGCGATCGCCGACATGGGGGGCCTACATGGCCCCCCTCGGCGTTTGCCCATGATGCCTGCTGAAGCATTTCAGCAGGCATCCGCTTCCGATCTCTGCCCGGGGCGCGGCAGAGACCGGAGAAACACCAGGACGTACTAGTACGTCCTGGGTCCTTAAAGCCCAGGGTGCCAGGACGTTCTAGTACGTCCTGGGTCCTTAAGGGGTTAAAGGGGTACTCCGGTGGAAAACATTATATTTTTTTTTAATCAACTGGTGCCAACTGGTTCGTCACGAACTTCTCGGCTCGGCAGTTGATGACTTTTCCTGCATAAATTAGTTCAGCTTTCAGGTGCTCCCGTGGGCTGGAAAAGGTGGATACAGTCCTAGGAAAGAGTCTCCTAGGACTGTATCCACCTTTTCCAGCCCACGGGAGCACCTGAAAGCTGAACTAATTTATGCAGGATAAGTCATCAACTGCCGAGCCGAGAAGTTCGTGACGAATCGAATTTACTGTAAGTTCGCTCATCTCTAGTGAGAAGTACTGGGTATAGACATTTTTCAGCCACTTATATTGCATGTTACACAATGACAGTAAATCGTGGGACTATTATAAAGTATGCCCCATTTGTACCCTCTGTTACAGAAGAGAACATCCTCTGATGCCCACAGTGATGCCAAGGCTTCCTCACCTGTCTCCTTACTCGGCGCTTATCCAGCACTTTCTTCCTGAGAAACTTAATGCGCCTCTGCAGCTTCTTGTACTTGTGTTTGTTGATCTTCCTCCGCCGGATCTTCAGCACATTCTTACACTGCATCGCACCCCTGTTCCCCTCATCCTCTCCCGTATGGTCAGTGTCCTGACTGGCGGGGCAGTCATAGCTTCTTTCATGTTCTTCTGGCTTCTCCTGGGTATCAGAGGTGCCAAGAGGCTTAGGGAGGTAGTACCGGGAGGAGAGTAAACTCTCTAAGGGACTGATGGACATCCTGCGAGGGACCAGTAGATCATCCAGTTCCGGTTCCAGGGAGCACCACGTAGGGGGAGGAATTCGCTGTCTCTGAGTTTGCTGTGTGCTATAACATGCAAACAGGGTCTTGTGACTTGTGGCTGCGCAGCGAGGAGCCAGACATCCTAGAAGACGGAAGAGACATTACACACACTGGACGTATCGCATTATAGCTAGAGATGAGCGAACTTACAGTAAATTCGATTAGTCACGAACTTCTCGGCTCGGCAGTTGATGACTTTTCCTGCATAAATTAGTTCAGCTTTCAGGTGCTCCCGTGGGCTGGAAAAGGTGGATACAGTCCTAGGAGACTCTTTCCTAGGACTGTATCCATCTTTTCCAGCTCACCGGAGCACCTGAAAGCTGAACTAATTTATGCAGGAAAAGTCATCAACTGCCGAGCTGAGAAGTTCGTGACGAATCGAATTTACTGTAAGTTCGCTCATCTCTAATTATAGCTACAAGGATATCAGGTGACCTGTCAACAGACCATAGTTCAAGTCCCTACAGTGTATAGAATATATAGGGGAATCTCCAAACCGGAGGAACATTTCAACTTCTTCCTGCCCTACACCATATTACTATGTTGTAGGGGGCACATTACAGAGCCAAGACCCCATTGTAAGAACCAGGATCAGCTCCTTAGTTGCTGTGGTCATTAAAGGGGTATTCCAGGAAAAAACTTTTTATATATCAACTGGCTCCAGAAAGTTAAACAGATTTGTAAATTACTTCTATTAAAAAAATCTTAATCCTTTCAGTACTTATGAGCTTCTGAAGTGGAGTTGTTATTTTCTGCCTAAGTGCTCTCTGATGACAACTGTCCAGAGTAGAAGCAAATCCCCATAGTAAACCTCTTCTACTCTGTGCAGTTCCCGAGACAAGCAGAGATGTCAGCAGAAAGCACTGTTGCCAGACAGAAAAGAACAACTCAACTTCAGCAGCTGATAATAATTGGAAGGATTAAGATTTTTTTTTTAATAGAAGTAATTTACAAATCTACAAAAAAGAAAAGTTGCAACAGCACTCTAGGTCAAAAAAATGGAGGCTCTCAGCGCACTTTTTGATCAAAATGTGTCCCCCCATCCACCACGCGGAGGTGGCCTCATATCGGATGGGACCCTAACATGATAACTCACCTCTGCAGTGCATATAGCCTCTGAATGGGTGACATATTGGATCAGCCATTGACTAAACCACCTCCAGTCTGAGAGGGGTGGGGTGAAAGAGGGTGCCACATCCCCAACATACAAAGTAAAAACTTGAAAACTATGAAAACACAGAAATTCCACCGCAATTCGGTTCAGCAAGCTTTGCTGAACGGAATTAGTGTGGAATTGTGGAAATTCGCCATTGTTCACAACATGTTAGTGATGCCATGTACACATTGAAAACTCTCAGCATACATGGCAAGTGCATCCAGTCACCCCATGAAGAGTGTTGTTTTGTTGGGTCGACATACTGCGAAAAAAGGTGTTAAATAGTTTTAATTCCCCGGCAGAGCCCCATAAAACTTAATGTATTTGTACCCTCCGAATAGGGGACATTCCTAATAGCAGACGCGGACACACCCAGAGGGGACAAAACTCTCCCAGTAGGGGACAATACTTTCCCAAAATGGGAACAATACACTCCCATTAGAGGACAATAGGGGACAACACACTCCCAATAGGGGACAACCAGGCTTATGTGCTGGCCCTACGTTGTACACAGGGCCGCCGTCAGGGGGTACAGCAAGTACTAAAGTAAGGGGCCCAGGCCCCCACTGCACCCCCCATGCAGAAGCCCCAGCACAGAAGCAGAAGACGGCTGTTTAAACAGTGGTCTCCTGCTTCTGTATTTCCCCCTGCCACATCATTCACCCCCTTTCCTGATCCACCCCTGTGCCTCTTTAATACCCCCTGTGCCAAATCATTTGCCCCTCAATCCCCCCTGAGCTATTTCATTTCCCCTTTATTTCCCTCTGTGCAAATTCATCACCCCCTCTTTACCACCCCCTGCGCCATTTCATTCCCCTTTACCCCCCTGTGCCACTTCATTAAGAGGGGGTGATGAATTTACACAGAGGTAATAAAGGGGGAATGAAGTGGCCGGGGGGGGGAATCAAGGGGAAATTATGTGACACAGGGGGTAAGGGGGGGGGGGGGGGGGGGAGTTATCTGGCACAAAGCACAGGGGAATAAGTTGGCACAGGGTATAAAGGGGGGATGGAATGATACAGGGGGAAGGATAGGGGTGATTAAATGGCACTGGGAGATTCTACTGTAATATTCCTTTTTATCATGTCTTATAGGTAATTACACTCTGGAGTGAGTACAGAACAGTATTCGGTCATTTAGAAAGATTTTTTAGCCTTTTTTCCGCATTAGGTGACTGATCTGAATCTCTGAATAGCGGATATTTTTTTATTCCCCGTTAGTGTGCGATATTGGGAGATTCTACTGTATGTATATGTGTGTTAGTTTTACAATAGACTCTATTAGTGACATAGTACCTATATAGTGGGATACATCAGAGTCTACCATTGGAAGTGTACATCGATCTTTGGTCATCGTTGTTGTTAGGCTTCTCATTAGAGAAATTAAATACAGTTGGGGAATGTATACATGTCACAAATATCTGTCCCTGACGTATATAGCCAAATGAAGGCCAAAATGACACTCTTTTAGCTTTTTCTGGGTAATGAGACTGTTTGGACATGGTGGACAATACAAAAAAAAAAAAAAAGAGTCAGAAGAGCCTTACGACAGTGTTTGCCAAACAGTGTGTCTCCAGCTGTTCCAAAACTACAACTCCCAGCCTGCCCGGACAGCCTTTGGCTGTCCGGGCAGGCTGGGAGTTGTAGTTTTTCAACAGCTGGAGAAACACCGTTTAGAAAACACTCTCTTATGAGCTCCTTCTGACCGAAGCCATGATGACGATGAATGCCGTGTCTCTGCAGCATTTACTAGTGCGAGATGGATTCACAGTGTTGCCACCCAGCTTTCTTTCCTGCTCCGCCTGACCTGAGACAGCGCTACCTCTGGCCTCTGTCCAGTGACAAATCTCCTTTGAGTACAGCCGCTGTTGTTATAGAGTTGGCTATTAGGGAATTTATATGTTATGCAGATGCATCGTAGACCCCAGGTGTGTGATGCCTGTCAGCCAAATTTAGGGCAGGGTCGCACGTGGCGAATTTTTCTGCATATTTTCTGCAGCTGATTTTGCCATACATTGACTTCAATGGGTAGAAAAATACGCAGCAGCAAAGTCGCAGCAAAATATGGCACAGGTGACCCTACCCTTACATACACAAAATACTAGAAAGATTTACAGCAAATCATAGGGTTGTATTACTGCAGGAAATGAGCATCAGACTGGATAGCTATAGAGCAGCAGGTGAGACTGCTTCCATGCATTGACAGCATCCCTTTAGTGCTGCGTGCTTGGTGTGTGTGTATTGCGTTACTAAGATCAATAGCTGCAATCTTGTGTGGTGCAGCATGACAGGCCTCAGTACACAGCAGGGGGGTAGGTTCTAAAGGTAAATTATATAAGAGAACATATACCATAAGTTTTACTATTTATTTATTCCCATAGGACCCTGTAAGTGTGCCTATACAGTGTGATGTGTGTCAGGCCTCTGTCAAGTGTATAGACCATCAGCTTTTCCTGCTATATATGTTAAAGAGAGGCCATTATAGTAATGATGTAAAAAAATTATTATTGGTCAAGGTCTGAGGGGGAGATTTATCAAAGTTGTCTATTTCCCGCATAAATATAGACCAATCTACAGAGGGTTAGGCTGGTCTATTGTGCGCTTAATTTATCAAAAGTCGCAAGGCTCTTGATAAATTCTGCGCACAGACTTCAGGTTTAAATACAGCCTATTCCACATACCCTATTCACAATGCCAGATCAGACCCTTAGACCAGGACTTGACAGGCAGCAAAAATGAAATAAAAAGTTAGGAACCAGGATTATTCTTATTAAAATATATATATATATATTTTTTTTTTACGACCATCACAATTTTTTTGTGTGTCTTGATTAGAGATGAGTGAACTTACAGTAAATTTGATTCGTCACGAACTTCTCAGCTCGGCGGTTGCTGACTTTTCCTGCATAAATTAGTTCAGCTTTCAGGTGCTCCCGTGGGCTGGAAAAGGTGGATACAGTCCTAGGAGCACCGGAAAGCTGAACTAATTTGTATTTAAACTTGGTCCAAAATGGTCTGATATTTCGGCGTACTTTTGGCCAATGCGACTTTTCGCCGAAAAGTCGCTATTGATAAATATAGCATTAATGCATTTTTTCCATCTAAAATAGACTAGAATGCATCATGTTCTAAAAATCCATTACAGCAAAAGTCGCAGAAAAGTCGCACATATTTAGACAGCAACTTTCTGTGCGACAAATTTAGATGGGGAAAAAACAGTTTAAATCCTTGGATAAATCTCCCCGAGTGTTCAGACCCCGACCAATCAAGAGTGGAGAAAGAGGAGTGACTTTTCCCAGCTTGTGAACGGTCGGGGTCTAAACACTCAGACCTCGACTGATAAAAACTTTGGATAAGTCTCTAAGACATACCAAACGTTTCTTTGCATGATATGTACACTTTAATGATTTAAAATATAACAATATTCTGGCATAAAGCTCTGTTCACACTAGCTTTTAGATAACTTTTTCATTTTCTCTTGATGGTTGAAAATAGTGCAGTCTCCTTCGGTATTATATCCATTATAAGGGTATGCTCACATGGGCGGATCCGCTTCGTATTTTACGCTGCGGATCCGCCGCTGAAGGACCGTTCCAAGCTGCTTTTAGATGTGCCTGCCCGGAGCAGCAATACGCCGCTACAAGCAGACACACTGAAGAGATCTGCAAGTCGCCGCACATCGCGGTGCTCCCCCTGCTCCATGAGCTAGGCAGAGAGCTGCCACGATTTGCAAGTATACTGCGCAAGCGCTGCGACTCGCACATCACAGTGTGTCTGCTCGTAGAGTAGAGTGTGTCTGCTCTGCTCGCACATCTAAAGGCAGCATGTAGTGGTCCTTCAGCGGCGGATGCGCAGTGTAAAATATGCTGTGGATCCGCCCGTCTGAACGTACCCTTCAGAGATGAGCGAACTTACAGTAAATTTGATTCGTCACAAACTTCTCGGCTCGGCAGTTGATTACTTTTCCTGCATAAATTAGTTCAGCTTTCAGGTGCTCCGGTGGGCTGGTAAAGGTGGATACAGTCCTAGGAGACTCTTTCCTAGGACTGTATCCACCTTTTCCAGCCCACCGGAGCACCTGAAGGCTGAACTAATTTACGCAGGAAAAGTCATCAACTGCCGAGCCGAGAAGTTTGTGACGAATCAAATTTACTGTAAGTTCGCTCATCTCTAGCACCCTTAGTCTATGAGATCAATTACGATCTGTTGCAAAACAGATCAGCTAAGAATTAAGCCCATAATACCAGTGTGAACAAAACCTAAGATTATTACTATCACCATCATATCAATAACAAAAGTCTACAAAATGTATTGACCAGAAGGAGTCATCCTACTTACCTGCAAGCCTTGAAGCTGTACTCAGGTGAGAAGCCAATCGTGTCAGCCACATGCTGAGATGAAGGATGAGATACTGGAGGCCAGCAGAGTCTGAAAGACATACATGATCCTGGTTATATTATCATGTCCTTTAATCTGAGGCTCCGGTCTCAGAGAGGAGTCAGAGCAGTAGCTAAGGGTATGCCCTGGCCCTCAATCTGTGTGCCCTTCCAGCCTGCATAAAGAGCTGGGGGGAGGGGAAGCCACCATCTGGAGATGGCCAGGAGAAAGCACCCTGCAGCCGCCACCTCCAACCAGGTGGGTGCTGCTGCCATGTGTGTTTGGAGGGGGACTGTACACCCGGCCTGGCATCCTGCGCCTGCCCAGCAGCATGGCACATGTAACTACTCTGCCTTGCCAACCCTGGGCTGCCACCTCCTGTCACTGCTGGAACCCTCCCTCCTGCTGCACCTCCTGTCATTGCTGGCACCCTCCTTTCAAAAGTGTGAAAAAAAGGGAGAAAAAAATAAAAACTAAAATTAAAAATACACCTGCCCAATAAAAATGTAAACCATACCCTTTCCCAAAAAAATTAAAAAAAATTAATATTTGTCCAAATGATGAAATTTATCACATCCTTGATCCTGCACGGTCATCTGTTTAAATGCCAACAAATCCATCCACCAAAATTGCTGATTTTTTTTCTCCCATCCCAGAAGAAAAACTATGAAAATTGATCAAAAAAAATATATATCAGTCCCATGCAAAAAAGTGTTACGGATAAAAGCTACTGATCAAGACACAGAAAAATATATATTTATAATAATAATAATCCTGGTTCTCCAAACTTTTTATTTTTACTGCCTGTCAAGCCCTGGTCTAAGGGTCTGATCTGGCATTGTGAATAGGGTATGTGGAAAATACCACAGTGGGCAATGACAAAATGTACCAGCAAAATTGTACGACTCTTAGTGGCCGCATGCATGTGTGGTTTTGTCTGTATTATCAGATCGGATCCTGACTGACAGAGTCATTGCTGGAAGAACAACCCATAAGCCTATGGAGGGGAAACACCCACCTGTCAACCTATTCATACATTTCCAGGAGGAGTAACAGAGGAGCCACACAATACAAGGTTCTAAAAAAAAAAAGGATGCGCCAGAATTGTTACTTCTTAAGCCAGTATTTCCCAACCTGTGTGCCTCCAGCTGTTGCAAAACTACAACTCCCAGCATGCCCGGACAGCCAAAGGCTGTCCGGGCATGCTGGGAGTTGTAGTTTTGCAACAGCTGGAGGCACACTGGTTGGGATACACTGGGATAAGCAATACAGCATTTACTGTGCTCCCCAACCAGTGGATCTGCAGCTATTGCAAGACTACAACTCCCATCATTCCCTGACAGCACAAGGCTGTCAGAGCATGATGGGAGTTGTAGTTTTGCAACAGCTGGAGGCACACTGGTTGGGATACACTGGGATAAGCAATACAGCATTTACTGTGCTCCCCAACCAGTGGATCTGCAGCTATTGCAAGACTACAACTCCCATCATTCCCTGACAGCACAAGGCTGTCAGAGCATGATGGGAGTTGTAGTTTTGCAACAGCTGGAGGCACACTGGTTGGGATACACTGGGATAAGCAATACAGCATTTACTGTGCTCCCCAACCAGTGGATCTGCAGCTATTGCAAGACTACAACTCCCATCATTCCCTGACAGCACAAGGCTGTCAGAGCATGATGGGAGTTGTAGTTTTGCAACAGCTGGAGGCACACTGGTTGGGATACACTGGGATAAGCAATACAGCATTTACTGTGCTCCCCAACCAGTGGATCTCCAGCTATTGCAAGACTACAACTCCCATCATTCCCTGACAGCACCAGGCTGTCAGAGCATGATGGGAGTTGTAGTTTTGCAACAGCTGGAGGCACACTGGTTGGGATACACTGGGATAAGCAATACAGCATTTACTGTGCTCCCCAACCAGTGGATCTGCAGCTATTGCAAGACTACAACTCCCATCATGCCCTGACAGCACAAGGCTGTCAGAGCATGATGGGAGTTGTAGTTTTGCAACAGCTGGAGGCACACTGGTTGGGATACACTGGGATAAGCAATACAGCATTTACTGTGCTCCCCAACCAGTGGATCTGCAGCTATTGCAAGACTACAACTCCCATCATTCCCTGACAGCACCAGGCTGTCAGAGCATGATGGGAGTTGTAGTTTTGCAACAGCTGGAGGCACACTGGTTGGGATACACTGGGATAAGCAATACAGCATTTACTGTGCTCCCCAACCAGTGGATCTGCAGCTATTGCAAGACTACAACTCCCATCATGCCCTGACAGCACAAGGCTGTCAGAGCATGATGGGAGTTGTAGTTTTGCAACAGCTGGAGGCACACTGGTTGGGATACACTGGGATAAGCAATACAGCATTTACTGTGCTCCCCAACCAGTGGATCTGCAGCAATTGCAAGACTACAACTCCCATCATGCCCTGACAGCACAAGGCTGTCAGAGCATGATGGGAGTTGTAGTTTTGCAACAGCTGGAGGCACACTGGTTGGGATACACTGGGATAAGCAATACAGCATTTACTGTGCTCCCCAACCAGTGGATCTGCAGCAATTGCAAGACTACAACTCCCATCATTCCCTGACAGCACAAGGCTGTCATAGCATGATGGGAGTTGTAGTTTTGCAACAGCTGGAGGCACACTGGTTTGGATACACTGGGATAAGCAATACAGCATTTACTGTGCTCCCCAACCAGTGGATCTGCAGCTATTGCAAGACTACAACTCCCATCATTCCCTGACAGCACCAGGCTGTCAGAGCATGATGGGAGTTGCAGTTTTGCAACAGCTGGAGGCACACTGGTTGGGATACACTGGGATAAGCAATACAGCATTTACTGTGCTCCCCAACCAGTGGATCTGCAGCTATTGCAAGACTACAACTCCCATCATGCCCTGACAGCACAAGGCTGTCAGAGCATGATGGGAGTTGTAGTTTTGCAACAGCTGGAGGAAAACTAGTTGGGGGGGCACTCCCATAAGAGAGAAGAGCACATGACACACAGGGATCCATGCTAGACCCGGACATGCGCAGACGCCATGTGCTTCAGGAGGTCACTAACAACAGGAGGCACACTGGCATCCCCCATATACAGCCCTGGTGACAATATAGCTTTATAAAGCCCCCGTATAACGCATAATACACACCTGACCTCGGACCCTCTTTCTCTCCGCACACTCACTTCCTGTCCGTTCTCATAACACTTCCCCATCTAAGCACTAAATGAAAGTTCCGCGTGAAAGGCGCTCCCTCTAGAGGCTAATGGCTAAATTACACAATTAGTCCATTATAATGAAGAGCGTCATTCTCTTCTGTTCACACAATTGGTCCATTATACAGTATATGGGTCAGATTTGTTAAACTTTATACAGAGGAACAGTGGAGCAGAAAACATCTCCCCATACAAGAATCTGAAAATAAATGAATAAATAGATAAATTAAATGGCATGTTAGGAGGCAAGAGGCATGGTGGGCAAAAATTGGGGGCTTTACCCCATCCATTTGTATAACACACCTCCATATGGTATTTGGATCATAAATAATGTATATGAACCCCTTCATCACACCCCCCAAAATACAAAACGCAGACCAAAGCCCTAGACTAATATAGATTTAAACAAATATAGCCCTAAACAAATATAGATTCTGAACCAGAATCCCCTAAATAAAAATACAGACCCTGGACCAGACTTCTTCAAGAAATACGGACGCCAGAACAGACCCCTAAACAAAGAAAAATCCTGGACCAGACCCCCTTAAGGACCAAACCCCCTAAACATAGACAGATCCTGGACCAGACCCCCTAAACAAAGACAGATTCTGGACCAGACCCTCTAAACAAAGACAGATCCTGGACCAGACCCTCTAAACAAAGACAGATCCTGGAAAAGAACCACTAAACAAAGACAGATCCTGGACCAGAACCACTAAACAAAGACAGATACTGGTCCAGACCCCCTAAACAAAGAGAAATCCTGGACCAGATCCCTTAAACAAAGACAGATCCTGGACCAGACCTCCTAAGCAAAGAAAGATGCTGGGCCAAACCCCCTAAACAAAGACAGATCGTGGACCATATCCCCTAAACAAAGACAGATCCTGGACCATATCCCCTAAACAAAGACAGATCTGTGGTGTCCCGGCAGCGTATTTCATACTGTGCCTTGGTGGGGGGTCCCCAAAGTCAGAGTCCCTAGGACTGAGGGGGTCCGCTTCCCTAGTTAGCCCCTAGTCACCCATTAGTAAGTTAATATTTATAAAAAATTATCATTGTAAATATGTACATTGCATTACTCACTTGTTTGGCGTTGCAGGACCTTAGGTCATGTGACCCGTTACTCAGAACTCTATGGTATGTTGAAGGACCTTAGGTGGTTCTTGTGTCACGTGTTCACCCATAATGCCGTGTAACGTGAGTGACAGTTGTTATGGACCAATCCAAAACGGCTCAGCCCCTGCCCATATGAGGGAGCTGTGGCCATTGATCTCTAACTTGGGTTGCTGTCACTGAACAAGGTAGGACCTCCGCAACTTTCAAGTACGTTTACTAGGCCAAAGCCTTGTGGCCTCGGCTTATACCAAAGCTGTTGTACTTCTACAATACCCCGCTACTCTCCGCAAGATCACTGGACCTAATTGCACCCCTAAATCCAGCGGATCTATGCTACGGAATCTTTTAAAACTGAGCTTATCTGATCCCAACCAACTGTCAATCACTGCTCAACTGTAAATAGACTCTGTTATCTGGACTGTTATTAATATTGCCTGCTACAGAAAATCTTCAGTAAAAGTTCCTTCAAGTTTTCAGTTAAACAGTGGTTGTGGACAATCCACTTATTACGCACTCACCTATCGCTCTTGGGAAGGGTGGCGATAGGCCCAGCACCATTACAGTATTTAACCCTCACCCTGGCGTCACGAGTGACAAGGGTTACAGAACCCTTTATTATTCAGAACAGCAACACCCCAACTACCTTACAACCCCCCAGGCGTACCACAAATCCTGGACCAGATCCCTTAAACAAAGACAGATCCTGGACCAGACCTCCTAAGCAAAGAAAGATGCTGAACCATATCCCCCTAAACAAAGACAGATCCTGAACCATATCCCCTAAACAAAGACAGATCCTGGACCATATCCCTTAAACAAAGAGAAATCCTGGATCAGACCCCCTAAACAAAGACAGGTCCTGGACCAAAGACAGATGTTGGACAATATCCTGTACCAGACCCCGTAAAAAAATACAGATCTTGAACCAGACTTACTAAAGAAGTACAAATTCCAGGGGTCAGGGGTAACGTGACACACACAGCTGATCAAGGCCTCGTCCAAAACACCGAATCATCTCCAGATTGTTCTTAAAATCATGTCTCACCATGGTTTTCTTAACAATGTCCAAAAATCCCAACTTTGTCCAGCCCAGTAAAATACTAACGATTTGTGGTGTCCCGGTACCGTATCGTATACCGTACCTTGTATGGTGGTCTCCAAAGTCAGAGTTACTTCGTTCCAGTGGGGTCCTCCTGGTGGGATAGCCCCTAGTCGCCTCTTCCTTCTTCAATTCTACGATGTTTACATGTATAAATAATTGTATATTTAATTATAGTGTTGCAGGACCTTAGGTCACATGACTAATGTTAATTCTAGGAAGGTATGCTGAAGGACCTTCCTAGGTCATGAGTGTGGTCACCATAATTCCTTGTAAAGTGAATGACAGATGGTATGGACCAATGAGCTCAAGGCCAGCCCCTGCCCATATAAGGGAGCTGCCAGCCAATCCTCGCTCTCTTGCTCCTGAGCTGCAAAGCAAGCAGCGTTATCTTTTGGGTTCCGGACTAGTGGAGAAAGAGAAGTGATCTGTGCAACTTACAAAGACAAGCTTAGGCCTGAAGCCTGCCAGCCTCAGCCTGAATCTAATCATGAGTTACAATAGCAATCCCCGCTAAAGCTAGTGTGACCGCTGGACCTAAACTAAAATCCCCTAAATCCAGCGGAACAGCACTTATTCCTTTTCTAAGCTCAGAACTCACGAGGTCCCAACCAACTGTCAGGATCGTAATAGACTCTTGTACAAAGACTGT
Source organism: Hyla sarda (assembly GCF_029499605.1). NCBI lineage: Eukaryota > Metazoa > Chordata > Amphibia > Anura > Hylidae > Hyla > Hyla sarda. The sequence continues at coordinate 105,999,521 of NC_079198.1, read as the reverse complement.
TCCTGTTTAAAGGACAACTGTAGTTGTACCGTTTTACATATGCCCGTGCCCGGGCCTCAAAAATAAACAAAATAAACTCATACATACCTTCCTACGAGCCCCCGTTGGTCTGGCACAGGCCTCATGGTCTGGCAGTGCTAACCTCATTCCACTTCCTGGGGACGGGGACGCCGCAGAGCCGTCGGCGTATCACCTGCCGTAGCGATGTCCCGCCCCGGTTGGTGATAGGCTGAGCCGACTGTCATGTAAGGAGCTCTAGCCGGCTTCTTATATGACAGTCGGCACAGCCTATCACCAGCCGGGGCAGGACATCGCTACGGCCGGTGATGCGCCGACGGCTCTGCGGCGTCCCCGTCCCCAGGAAGTGGAATGACGTCAGCATTGCCGGACCGTGAGGCCTGTGCCGGACCAACGGGGGCTTGTAGGAAGGTATGTATGAGTTTATTTTGTTTATTTTTGAGGCTTGGGCACGGGCATATGTAAAACGGTACCACTACAGTTGTCCTTTAATGTTGCATAAAAGCTGCAGTAAAAGTTCCAACAGTTTTCTGAAAACCTACGGTTGTGGACAATCATTTATTATACCTCCCTATCGTTCTTGGGACGGGTGGTGATAGGACAAGCATATACAGAGGAGCCCTCACCCTGGCATCACGAGTGATAAGGGTTAAACAAGCACCCTTTAGTTACCACACAGATACACCCCATATACCCTACAACCCCAGGCTACCACAGATTTATTCTAGATTCCACAAAGATGACCATAGCGTTATCCCCACAGAGAATCAGATCTATCAAAACTGCAATGAGCAAAGCAAAGTCTTTTCCTTACCCCATCCCGGCCCAGAAGGGCATAGCTATCTCAATTATTGTGGAATTTGTGAGGGAGATATCTCAGTCTACCACTCAGAGAAGACTGAACACTTTTTACATTAGAATTTCAGGAGCCTGTCATTAACAGCTTGGTGGCTGAAAGTAGGAATTTAGAGGCCTTTAACTCCTACAATTAGTAGTGTGGTGTCCGGGTACCGTATCCTATCCGGTACCTGCGTGTGTCGGTCCCCTTAACCAGAGTCCCTAGGCGTCGGGGTCACCATTGTCTTGTTCCCCCCTGGTCACCTCTCATCCAAATAGTTATTGCGCTAATAGTTTATTTAAAAAGCATGTAAATATGATATCAATGTCTATAAATAGTTAATTACCTGTCTATAGCGTAGCAGGACCTGCGAGTCACGTGGTCAGGTGAACTCTATGGTATTTCTGCTTAAGGACCTTTGGAGGTCCCTGTGACGTATTTTACTCATCACACTGTGTAACAGTGAATGACGGATGTTCGGACCAATCAGATTCACCCCGCCCCCTGCCCATATAAGGGAGTGGCGGCCATTGTTCTTTCTCTTGTTCCCAGGATGTCAAACGAGCAGGATCTGCGCAGCTGTCTATCGCAGTGAGTTAGGCCTGAGCCTTGCGACAATGGCTGGTATATTCAGGATCGCGAGTGTATCAATCCCTAAGCACTCTGCAGGATCACCGGACCTTATCTATACCCTAAATCTGGACGGATCTGCAATAATTACCCTAAATTCAGAGACTTTAATTTCATTCAAGGTCCACAACAATTGTCAGTCATTGAGATATATTGAGACTGTTTGCCTGAGACTGTTATTGTTCATTGGATGTACCGCAATCATCTAAGTAAAGTTGTTAAAGTTCAACTACTTTGTGGATCTTCAGTCATTTTATTACATGCACCTATCGTTACTGGGAAGGGCGGCGATAGGCCGGAGAATTACCTCAGCATACTAGCCCTCAGCCTGGCGTCACGAACTATAGGGTAAACATTAACCCCTCATTTACCGAAACAATACCCCCACTACCAACACCCCCAAGGGCTACCACAGTAGCACAGTGGCCTGCTTAAAGCTAAAGACTATGAGTCCCTGCAAAGCCTGTGAGGAACCTGCATCCCGGTTACCTCAGGAAAGACTGTATGTTTATAAAGACTGCTTGCATACGAAGTTCAGTAAAAGTTCAAGTTATCTCATAAATCAAGCTGTGGACATTCCGTTTATTTCCTGCCGTTTTTGGGCCGGTTGGCGGCAGGGCCTTCTATACTAAGCAAACATCACCCTGGCGTCACGACAAATCAAGGGTTAATACCACCCCAGATCACCACAATAAGTACTATACTGGTGTATATACCAGTGCAATGGACTGTTTTCTAACACCTTTAGTATTACAAATGGGACAAGACAGGGGTGCCCTTGTCGCCTTTGTCCTCACCATTGAACCTCTGGCTACACATATCAGACAAAATGAAAAAATTGAGGGCATAATAACTCCTGATGGGACCCATAAAATAAGTCTGTTCACAGACAACATTTTAATGATGGTATCCAGACCATTGGGCTCCATTGGTCCAAAGCGAATTAGCGAACTTTCGTTACCTCTCCTATTACAAAGTAAACCTTGATAAATCCCATATACTGAATATTTATAAATGAAAAGAAAAAAGTCCTTCCTACAAAAAACATTAAAATTTATTTGAAATCGTAAGACTATAACATATCTCGGTATAGAGATAGCAGCCGACCATAAAATAGTATTCGAAGCCAACTTCCCTAAATTATTACAAAAACTACAAAATGAGCTTGATTCTATACTGTTGACAAGAAGACCATCTACTTACTTTTGGAATACATCAGAGGGCTTCAAAGTATAGCAGCAATTTTACAATTTTTCACAAAATTTCATAAATCAGACTTTTTCAGGGACCAGTTCAGGTTTGAAGTGGATTTGAAGGGCCTTCATATTAGAAATACCCAATAAATGACCCCATTATAAAAACGTCACCCCTCAAAGTATTCAAAATGACATTCAGAAAGTGTATTAATCCTTTAGGTCTTTCACAGGAATAGCAGCAAAGTAAAGGAGAAAATTTAAAATCTTATTTTTTTATACTCACGTGTTCTTGTAGACCCAGGGGTAAATGGAGAGAAATCTCCTTAAAATTTGTAACCCCATTTCTCTCGAGTAAGGAAATACCTCATATGTTGATGTAAAGTGTTCTGTGGGTGCACGAGAGGGCTCAGAAGGGAAGGAGCGACAATGGGATTTTTGAGAGTGAGTTTTTCTGAAATGGTTTTTGGGGGGCATGTCCCATTTAGGAAGCCCCGATGGTGCCAGAACAAAAAAAAAAAACAAACAAAAAAAAAAACACATGGCATACTATTCATTAAACTACACCCCTCAAGGAATGTAACAAGGGGTACACAGTGAGCCTTATTACCCCACAGGTGTTTGATTACTTTTTATTAACCCCTTAAGGACGCAGGGTTTTTCAGTTTTTGCATTTTCATTTTTTCCTCATCATCTTCTAAAAATCATAACGCTTTCAATTTTGCATATAAAATTCCATACCATTCCATTTGATGACTTATTTTTTGCGCCACCAATTCTACTTTGCAGTGACATTAATCACTTTACAAAAAGATCCACGGCGAAATGGGAAAAAAATTCATTGTGCGACAAAATTGAAGAAAAAATTTCATTTTGTAGCTTTTGGGGGCTTCCGTTTCTACGCGGTGCATTTTTCGGTAAAAATAACACCTTATCTTTATTCTGTAGGTCCATACGGTTAAAATGATACCCTACATATATAGGTTGGATATTGTCGTACTTGGAAAAAAATCATAACTACATGCAGGAAAATTTATATGTTAAAAATTAAAAATTTCTAACCCCTATAACTTTTTTATTTTTCCGCGCATAGGCCGGGATGAGGACTAACTTTTTTGCGCCGTGTTCTGAAGTTTTTATTGGTACCATTTTTGTATTGATCGGACTTTCTGATCGCTTTTTATTCATTTTTTCAAGATAGAAAAAGTGACCAAAAATACGCTATTTTGTACGCCATTGACCGTGTGGTTTAATTAATGATATATTTTTATAGTTCGGACATTAACGCACGCGGTGATACCACATATTTTTATTGTTATTTACACAGGTTTTTTTTTATGGGAGAAGGGGGGTGATTCAAACTTTTATTAGGGAAGGGGTTAAATGACCTTTGTTAACTTTTTTTTCACTTTTTTTTTTTGCAGTGTTATAGCTCCCATAGGGGGCTATAGCACTGCACACACTGAACTTTTACCCTGATCCCTGCAAAGCCATAGCTTTGCATGGATCAGCGAGATAGGTGCTCGATTGCTCAAGCCTGTAGCTCAGGCTTGGAGCAATCAAATGCCGATCGAATGTGACGGAGCAAGGTAAGGGGGTGTCCGCTCGCGTCCTGGCTGATCGGGACATCGCGATTTTATCGCGATGTCCCGATCAGCCCGACTGAGCTGCCGAGAAGTGTTTACTTTCATTTTTAGATGCGGCGATACACTTTGATCGCCACGTCTAAAGGGTTAATAGCGCGCGGCACAACGATCGGTGCCGCACACTATTAGCCCAGGGTCCCGGCTATCGTTAGCAGCCGGGACCGACCCGGTGTGATGCGGAGTCACGGTGTGACACCGTTTTAAACACCGGGACCGGTCGAGGGGCGTACAGGTATGCCCTTCGTCCTGAAGTTTCACAAAAATGCAGGTTTTTCCCCAAATTTAACATTTTTACAAGGGGTAATAGGAGAAAATGCCCCTTCCCCCCAAAATTTGTAAAAGCAAAATCAAATTTTGCTGAAATGGTTTTTGGGGGGTATGTGGCATTTAGGAAGCCCCTATGGTGCCATAACAGCAAAAAAAAAAAAACATATGGGATACTATTTTGGAAACTGCACCCCTCAAGGAATGTAACAAGGGGTACAGTGAGCCTTAACACCCCACAGGTGTTTGTTGACTTTTTGTTAAATTCGGATGTGTAAATAAATTATTTTTTTCACTAACATGCTGTTTTTTCCCCAAATTTTACATTTTTACAAGGGATAATAGGAGAAAATGCCCCCCAAAATTTGTAACCCCATTTCTTCTGAGTATGGAAATACCCCATATGTGCATGTAAAGTGCTACAAAGGCGAACTACAATGCTCAGAAGAGAAGGAGCGCCATTGGGCTTTTGGAGAGAAAATTTGTCCGGAATTGAAGGCCATGTGCATTAACAAAGCCCCCATGGTGCAAGAACAATGGACCCCCCCACATGTGACCCCATTTTGGAAACTACACCCCTCATGTAATGTAATAAGGGGTAAAGTGAGTATTTACGCCCCACAGGTGTCTGACAGATTTTTGGAACAGTGGTCCGTGAAAATTAAAAATGTAATTTTTCATTTGCACAGCCTACTGTTCCAAAGATCTGTCAAACGAGAGTGGGGTGTAAATGCTCACTGCACCCCTTATTAAATTCTGGGTTGGAGTTTCCAAAATGGGGTCACATGTGGGGGGGGGGGTTCACTGTTCTGGCACCACGGGTGCTTTGTAAACGCACATGGCCCCCGACTTCTGTTCCAGACAAATTCTCTCTCCAAAAGCTCAATGGCGCTCCTTCTCTTCAGAGCATTGTAGTTCGCCCGCAGAGCACTTTACATCCACACATGGGGTATTTCCATACTCAGAGGAGATGGGGTTACACATTTTATGGGGCATTTTCTCCTATTACCTCTTGTAAAAATGTAAAATCTGTGGAAAAAAGGCATTTTTGGGAAAAAAATTAAAATAATGTAATTTACACATCTGACTTTAACGAAAAGTCGTCAAACATCTGTGGGGTGTTGAGGTTCACTGTACCCCTTGCTACGTTCCTTGAGGGGTGTAGTTTCCAAAATAGTATGCCATGTGTTTTTTTTTTGTTTTTTTATTGCTGCTTTCCCAAAAAACATTTCAGTAAAATTTGCTTTCCAAAAGCCAAATGTGACTCCTTCTCTTCTGAGCGTTGTAGTACACCTGCAGAGCATTTTACGTCCTAACATGAGGTACTTCCATACTCCAAAATCCCATTGTTGCTCCTTCCCTTCTGAGCCCTCTAGTGCACCCACAGAGCACTTTACTTTCACATATGAGGCATTTCCTTACTCGAGAGAAATTGGGTTATAAATTTTAGTGGATTTCTCTCCTTTTACCCCTTGTAAAAATTCAAAAACTGGGTCTACAAGAACATGAGAGTGTAAAAAATGAAGCTTTAGAATTTCTGTAAAACACCTAAAGGGTTAACATACTTTCTGAATGTCATTTTGAATACTTTTAGGGGTGCAGTTTTTATAATGGGGTCATTTAAGAGGTATTTCTAATATGAAGGCCCTTCAAATCCACTTCAAAACTGAACTGGTCTCTGAAAAATTCCAATTTTGAAAATTTGTTGAAAAATTGGAAAATTGCTGCTATACTTTGAAGCCCTCTGATGTCTTCCAAAAGTAAAAACATGTCAACTTTATGATGCAAACATAAAGTAGACATATTGTATATGGGAATCAATATATAATTTATTTGGGATGTCCATTTTTCTTATAAGCAGAGAGTTTCAAAATTCATAAAATTTTGGAATTTTTCACCAAGAAATAATGTGTCGACAAAAATTTACCACTAACATACAGTAGAATATGTCACGCAAAAATGTCTCAGAATTAGAATGAAAAGTAAAAGCATCCCAGAGTTATTAATGCATAAAGTGACAGTGGTCAGATGTGAAAAAAATGCCTGGTTCCTTAAGATGAAAATGGCCTGGGTCCTTAAGGGGTTAATGCGTACTTGTGTTAGGCTGGGTTCACACTACGTTTTCTCCCATACGGGAGCGCATACGGCAGGGGGGAGCTAAAACCTTGCGCTCCCATATGCCTTCGTATGCGCTCCCGTATGTCATTCATTTCAAGTTTTAGGTCCGGTTGTAAAAGCGCATACGGCGCAGCGCATACGGCGCAAAAATGAGCCGACCGGACCAAACGTTTCACTCCGGCCGGCTCATTGAAATGAATGACATAAGGGAGCGCATACGAAGGCATATGGGAGCGCGAGGTTTTAGCTCCCCCCTGCCGTATGCGCTCCCGTATGGGAGAAAACGTAGTGTGAACCCAGCCTTACAATACAGGTCAGCCCATTGCTTTTCTAAGCTTGCTAGGTATTTTAATGTAATAGCTTTTATGGGCTTGCTGACTGCTGGCTGGGATTTGTAGTGTACCAACTGGACAAAGCACTGCAGGTGACAGGAGGTCACTGTCTGAGGTCAGTCCACTGAATAAAGCTTTGCTTGCTGTTACGCCTAGCGCTCCGGGTCCCCGCTCCTCCCCGGAGCGCTCACGGCGTCTCTCTCCCTGCAGCGCCCCGGTCAGTCCCGCTGACCGGGAGCGCTGCACTGACATGGCCGTCGGGGATGCGATTCGCACAGCGGGACGCGCCCGCTCGCGAATCGCATCCCAGGTCACTTACCCGTCCCGGACCCCTCCTGTCATGTGCTGGCGCGCGCGGCTCCGCTCTCTAGGGCGCGCGCGCGCCAGCTCTCTGAGACTTAAAGGGCCAGTGCACCAATGATTGGTGCCTGGCCCAATTAGCTTAATTGGCTTCCACCTGCTCCCAGACTATATCTGCTCACTGCCCCTGCACTCCCTTGCCGGATCTTGTTGCCTTGTGCCAGTGAAAGCGTTTAGTGTTGTCCAAGCCTGTGTTACCTGAACTCCTGCTATCCATATTGACTACGAACCTTGCCGCCTGCCCCGACCTTCTGCTACGTCTGACCTTGCCTCTGCCTAGTCCTTCTGTCCCACGCCTTCTCAGCAGTCAGCGAGGTTGAGCCGTTGCTGGTGGATACGACCTGGTTGCTACTGCCGCAGCAAGACCATCCCGCCTTGCGGCGGGCTCTGGTGAAAACCAGTAGCCTCTTAGAACCGGTCCACCAGCACGGTCCACGCCTATCCCTCACTGACACAGTGGATCCACAACCTGTGAGCCGAATCGTGACAGTAGATCCGGCCATGGATCCCGCTGAGGTGCCGCTGCCAAGTCTCGCTGACCTTACCACGGTGGTCGCTCAGCAATCGCAGCAAATTGCCCAACAAGGACAGCAGCTGTCGCAGTTCTGCCTCTGCTACAGCAGCAACCATCTCCTCCGCCAGCTCCTGCACCTACTCCGCAGCGAGTGGCCGCTCCTAGCCTCCGCTTGTCCCTGCCGGACAAATTTGATGGGGACTCTAGACTCTGCCGTGGATTTTTGTCTCAGTGTTCCCTGCATATGGAGATGTTGTCGGACTTGTTTCCTACAGAACGGTCTAAGGTGGCGTTCGTAGTGAGCCTTCTTTCAGGAAAGGCCTTGTCTTGGGCCACACCGATTTGGGACCGCAATGATCCTGCCACAGCCACAGTCCAGTCCTTCTTCGCTGAAGTCCGGAGTGTCTTCGAGGAACCAGCCCGAGCTTCTTCTGCCGAGACTGCCCTGCTGAACCTGGTCCAGGGTAATTCTTCAGTGGGCGAGTACGCCATCCAATTTCGTACTCTTGCTTCCGAATTATCATGGAATAATGAGGCTCTCTGCGCAACCTTTAAAAAAGGCCTATCCAGTCGCATCAAGGATGTGCTGGCCGCACGAGAGATTCCTGCCAACCTGCAAGAACTTATCCATTTGGCCACCCGCATTGACATGCGTTTTTCTGAGAGACATCAAGAGCTCCGCCAGGAAAAAGACTTAGATCTCTGGGCACCTCTCCCACAGTATCCGCTGCAATCTACGCCTGGGCCTCCCGCCGAGGAGGCCATGCAAGTGGATCGGTCTCGCCTGACCCAGGAAGAGAGGAATCGCCGTAGGGAAGAAAATCTTTGTCTGTACTGTGCCAGTACCGAGCATTTCCTGGTGGATTGCCCTATTCGTCCTCCACGTCTGGGAAACGCACGCACGCACCCAGCTCACGTGGGTGTGGCGTCTCTTGGTTCAAAGTCTGCTTCTCCACGTCTCACGGTGCCCGTGCGGATTTCTTCTTCAGTCAACTCCTCCCTCTCAGCCGTGGCCTTCTTGGACTCTGGTGCCTCTGGGAATTTTATTCTGGATTCTTTTGTGAATAAATTCCGCATCCCGGTGACCCGTCTCGTCAAGCCGCTCTACATTTCCGCGGTCAACGGAGTCAGATTGGATTGCACCGTGCGTTACCGCACAGAACCCCTCTTGATGTGCATTGGACCCCACCACGAAAGGATTGAATTTTTCGTCCTCCCCAACTGCACCTCTGAGGTCCTCCTCGGTCTGCCATGGCTCCAGCTTCATTCTCCCACCCTTGACTGGACCACCGGGGAGATCAAGAACTGGGACTCTGCTTGCCACACGAGATGCCTCTCCCCCCCTCCCAGTCCCGTCAGGCAAGCCTCAGTGCCTCCTCATGGCCCACGTCCTTGTGTCACCCTGCCCCGTGCCAAGCTTCACCCTCTGCCCTCCCTCCCCATTCCCACTCCTGCTGTACTGCCTGCCTTTGAGGAAACCCTCCATTCACTCCCGGTGTCCCCGTCCCAGGTAAAGCAGTTGTCGGACAAAAAAAGGGGGAGACCTAAGGGGGGGGGTACTGTTACGCCTAGCGCTCCGGGTCCCCGCTCCTCCCCGGAGCGCTCACGGCGTCTCTCTCCCTGCAGCGCCCCGGTCAGTCCCGCTGACCGGGAGCGCTGCACTGACATGGCCGTCGGGGATGCGATTCGCACAGCGGGACGCGCCCGCTCGCGAATCGCATCCCAGGTCACTTACCCGTCCCGGACCCCTCCTGTCATGTGCTGGCGCGCGCTAGCTCTCTGAGACTTAAAGGGCCAGTGCACCAATGATTGGTGCCTGGCCCAATTAGCTTAATTGGCTTCCACCTGCTCCCAGACTATATCTGCTCACTGCCCCTGCACTCCCTTGCCGGATCTTGTTGCCTTGTGCCAGTGAAAGCGTTTAGTGTTGTCCAAGCCTGTGTTACCTGAACTCCTGCTATCCATATTGACTACGAACCTTGCTGCCTGCCCCGACCTTCTGCTACGTCTGACCTTGCCTCTGCCTAGTCCTTCTGTCCCACGCCTTCTCAGCAGTCAGCGAGGTTGAGCCGTTGCTGGTGGATACGACCTGGTTGCTACTGCCGCAGCAAGACCATCCCGCCTTGCGGCGGGCTCTGGTGAAAACCAGTAGCCTCTTAGAACCGGTCCACCAGCACGGTCCACGCCTATCCCTCGCTGACACAGTGGATCCACAACCTGTGAGCCGAATCGTGACACTTGCTTTGTTTGGATTCTGCTCTGGACAAGTAGGGAGACACCTAATGGCAGGTTTTTTTAAACACAAATAAAAGATAGAAAACTAAATTTTTTACCATAAGGAGTGCAAAAGCAAACATTTTTTTTATGAGTGCGCCAATTTAAATATAAGCATACGTAAAAAAATATGTACGTCATGGTCCCCCGGTTGATTAGATTTTCCATTGATCGGTTGTTCTATGCATTGGAACAAGTGCAAATAATTAGATACAAAAGTGTCCATGGCCTTTAAATGGTGTTCACACTATCAGGATTTGCACTAGGCAAATCAGGAGTGGATTTTGATGATAAAATACCACCTCCTTAGTTAAAGGGGTTATTCACCATAAGGTGATTTTAGTACGTACCTGGCAGACAGTAATGGACATGCTTAGGAAGGATCTGCACTTGTCTTGGGGCTAAATGGCTATGTTGTAAGATTACCATAACACTGTGGCTAACTTTTTGTGAACTGGTATTTCCTGTTTGAGTTTTCTTCTTTTGCCTACAAATTACATAATTCCATTTTCCTCCCTCCAACACATCAGCCACCCCACCTATTGAAACATAACTGAGCTGCATACATTCAAAAGACCTGTGGTTTTCAATCAGGGTGCCTACAGCTGTTGCATTAGTTGCAGATTGATCTCTCTCCCACCAAGTGATCCCTCCACCCATTGAAGCAGACAGGCTCCCTGTCATCAGCTGACTAGTGATGTCAGGTCTCGGCCGCATTGCAACTTGGGACAAATCTGAGACAATAGTAATTTTGTATGCTGTTAAAAATAAATATTGGGGTGAAAATCACAGAATTGTGAGGAAACCATCACACACAGGTACAGACACTGTATTATGTACAACACTAACTTTACAGCCCCTGTAGCATAGTCAAATAAAAAAATAAATCCTGGAATGCCCCTTTAAATCTCAGATTCCTGTCACATCCTGGTAGGCAGACCTGTATTGAAATTTCTGAAGTAAAAAGGGCCTTATCTTTGGCTTTTCAGCCTTGAATGCAAGTCCAAAAGCCTCCGAATGGGACAAAAAAACTAAACATGGCTGAGGGAATTTGTATGCTTGGAAAATTATCCAATTATTATTTTTAATACCTGATAGTAATGTGGTGTCCCGGTACAGGACATGGTCCTGTACCCTTCCTAAGTCCCCTCAGGAAGAGTCCCTGCAGTCCATAAGGCTCTCCTGCAGGGCTCAGCCCTTGCTCGCCTTCTATAAATGCATTGTAAATGTATTGTGCATATTGTTCATTATACATAAAGTTTGTACAAATGTCTAAAATGTATAGGACCTTCCTGGGCCTTGTGATCTACTTTCATGTGATGTACTCAGAGTTCCCTGGGTACAGGACCTACAGGCTTTGCAACCAATGGGCTTTAGTCCAGCCTCCTTAGTATAAAAGGGTCTGTAGTCTCTAAATTCACCCTCTTGGTTCCTGCTCCTCATCCTGTACACTACAGCAATACCAATTTCTGCACAATTGCAACTAGGCCAAAGCCTAAGGAAACTGCAGCCACTTCAAATGTGAGTTATCAAGCTCTGTCTACAATTTCAGGTGACTACTACTCAACTCAAGTATACAATTAGTAGCACAGTGACCTGCATTAATCTCAATACTACGAGGTATCCTGCATCCCGGTTGCCTCTAGAGAAACTGCATAATTGTAAAGACTGTTCTCTAAGAAGTTTAAGTAAAAGTTCCAGTTATCTCACAATTCCTGCTCGCGAATCGCATCCCAGGTCACTTACCCGTCCCGGACCCCTCCTGTCATGTGCTGGCGCGCGCGGCTCCGCTCTCTAGGGCGCGCGCGCTAGCTCTCTGAGACTTAAAGGGCCAGTGCACCAATGATTGGTGCCTGGCCCAATTAGCTTAATTGGCTTCCACCTGCTCCCAGACTATATCTGCTCACTGCCCCTGCACTCCCTTGCCGGATCTTGTTGCCTTGTGCCAGTGAAAGCGTTTAGTGTTGTCCAAGCCTGTGTTACCTGAACTCCTGCTATCCATATTGACTACGAACCTTGCCGCCTGCCCCGACCTTCTGCTACGTCTGACCTTGCCTCTGCCTAGTCCTTCTGTCCCACGCCTTCTCAGCAGTCAGCGAGGTTGAGCCGTTGCTGGTGGATACGACCTGGTTGCTACTGCCGCAGCAAGACCATCCCGCCTTGCGGCGGGCTCTGGTGAAAACCAGTAGCCTCTTAGAACCGGTCCACCAGCACGGTCCACGCCTATCCCTCGCTGACACAGTGGATCCACAACCTGTGAGCCGAATCGTGACACTTGCTTTGTTTGGATTTCTGGGATCAATAGTTCTTGCTCTCTCCCTCTCACCATTCTTACTCCAAAATGGCGTCCGCAATGCATAGGGCTTTATCAGTCTTTTAGACCCACTCCAATGCTGTGTCTTGATTGGCCTGGGAGATGTATGGCACAAAGCAATGATAGAATAACCTGAGATCACGTGTGGGCTACCCTGACATCATTTTAGTGTTTCTAGCATTTCCTCCTTTCTTCTGGCACAAAACCCGCATGTGTTTCTCACCCCTTCTGCTATTATTACCGCCATTTTGAGGCATCGTGAGTGGAGCCTGGCAGTGTTCAAAATTTCGGAGAGCCGCTGTCACCTTAAAGTTCTGACCAAGACCAGGTTTGCTGGGCTCATCTCGCTTATTTCTAGTTGGTAGTGTGGTGCGGTGTGCGGCGGCAATCTTTTTCAACAGGTTGCTGATGTATATTACAAGGGTAACTGCAAAATGTGAAGGGAACATAGACAAAGATCTTTATTTTATTGCAAATAAATTGCTTTAAAGCGTACCCATCAGATTCAACAATTTTTTTTTTATATATCACTCAGTACCTAATCCTGACCATGTACATCTATTTTTATGTGTCTAGCATCTTTATTAATTTTTTTTACTACACTTTTAATTTAGCTCACTAGTCTGAATTCCTCTCAAAGGGAGGGGGTGTGGCCTCACTGTACAGGTCTCCGCCCCCTCCCTCAGTATGCTGTCTGCTCACATCTCCCCTAGCATTAGCAAAACTACAACTCCCAGCTTGTCCTCACTGACAGTGGCAGATGTTTGGCTGGTTTCTTCAGTATGAAATACTAAAAATTTTCTAATGAAAGCAATTGCAGAACCTATTGGTTATACATGCTTTGCAACATATCAAAAGTTTTTGTATCTGACAGTGCCCATTTAAAGAGTACCTTTCATGATCTTGTTAAATTTTATAATCCTCCCAGTTCACTGCCCCCATCTTGATAAGCCACCCTCTGCCTATATTTTTATAATTTTTTAGTTTTCTTCCTTTATATCGCTCTGTATTTTCTGCGTTCCCCAGCAGGCGTGAACATCGTCTGAAGCTACACAGGGGAGAACTTCCTTACTCTGCTACACACAGCCCATAGCAGTTCAGTGTGGGATGAGCTATGATTGGCTAAGGCTGCACACACACCCCTCAGCAATCCAGACTGCATTTCCTGATTTTGGACTTTTGCCAGGTCAGCAGTAGTCCAAAGTCTGTGCAAGAGATGGGGGGAAATGTGCTCTGGACAAGTAGGGAGACACCTAATGGCAGGTTTTTTTAAACACAAATAAAAGATAGAAAACTAAATTTTTTACCATAAGGAGTGCAAAAGCAAACATTTTTTTTATGAGTGCGCCAATTTAAATATAAGCATACGTAAAAAAATATGTACGTCATGGTCCCCCGGTTGATTAGATTTTCCATTGATCGGTTGTTCTATGCATTGGAACAAGTGCAAATAATTAGATACAAAAGTGTCCATGGCCTTTAAATGGTGTTCACACTATCAGGATTTGCACTAGGCAAATCAGGAGTGGATTTTGATGATAAAATACCACCTCCTTAGTTAAAGGGGTTATTCACCATAAGGTGATTTTAGTACGTACCTGGCAGACAGTAATGGACATGCTTAGGAAGGATCTGCACTTGTCTTGGGGCTAAATGGCTATGTTGTAAGATTACCATAACACTGTGGCTAACTTTTTGTGAACTGGTATTTCCTGTTTGAGTTTTCTTCTTTTGCCTACAAATTACATAATTCCATTTTCCTCCCTCCAACACATCAGCCACCCCACCTATTGAAACATAACTGAGCTGCATACATTCAAAAGACCTGTGGTTTTCAATCAGGGTGCCTACAGCTGTTGCATTAGTTGCAGATTGATCTCTCTCCCACCAAGTGATCCCTCCACCCATTGAAGCAGACAGGCTCCCTGTCATCAGCTGACTAGTGATGTCAGGTCTCGGCCGCATTGCAACTTGGGACAAATCTGAGACAATAGTAATTTTGTATGCTGTTAAAAATAAATATTGGGGTGAAAATCACAGAATTGTGAGGAAACCATCACACACAGGTACAGACACTGTATTATGTACAACACTAACTTTACAGCCCCTGTAGCATAGTCAAATAAAAAAATAAATCCTGGAATGCCCCTTTAAATCTCAGATTCCTGTCACATCCTGGTAGGCAGACCTGTATTGAAATTTCTGAAGTAAAAAGGGCCTTATCTTTGGCTTTTCAGCCTTGAATGCAAGTCCAAAAGCCTCCGAATGGGACAAAAAAACTAAACATGGCTGAGGGAATTTGTATGCTTGGAAAATTATCCAATTATTATTTTTAATACCTGATAGTAATGTGGTGTCCCGGTACAGGACATGGTCCTGTACCCTTCCTAAGTCCCCTCAGGAAGAGTCCCTGCAGTCCATAAGGCTCTCCTGCAGGGCTCAGCCCTTGCTCGCCTTCTATAAATGCATTGTAAATGTATTGTGCATATTGTTCATTATACATAAAGTTTGTACAAATGTCTAAAACGTATAGGACCTTCCTGGGCCTTGTGATCTACTTTCATGTGATGTACTCAGAGTTCCCTGGGTACAGGACCTACAGGCTTTGCAACCAATGGGCTTTAGTCCAGCCTCCTTAGTATAAAAGGGTCTGTAGTCTCTAAATTCACCCTCTTGGTTCCTGCTCCTCATCCTGTACACTACAGCAATACCAATTTCTGCACAATTGCAACTAGGCCAAAGCCTAAGGAAACTGCAGCCACTTCAAATGTGAGTTATCAAGCTCTGTCTACAATTTCAGGTGACTACTACTCAACTCAAGTATACAATTAGTAGCACAGTGACCTGCATTAATCTCAATACTACGAGGTATCCTGCATCCCGGTTGCCTCTAGAGAAACTGCATAATTGTAAAGACTGTTCTCTAAGAAGTTTAAGTAAAAGTTCCAGTTATCTCACAATTCCTGCTGTGGGCAGTCCTTTATTGCCTGCCGTTTCTTGGTTGGTTGTCAGCAGGGCCTTATACAGAAAACAACCACATCCTGGCGTCATGCATAATCAGGGGTTAATAACACCTTACCCCACAGGGTTAATACCATCAGACCCTGCTACACCATTGCAACACCCCAGACAACACAAGTCTTTTGGCATCCCACGAACAGGATAAGGATGTGTGCCTTTAATATCTCAGCTACCCTGATCACCCGCAATGAAAAGTGGGTGTACACCGTTGTTACAAGTGCCATAGTCCTCCCCCTATGCAGGAATGTGTATAGAATACTGTCCAGGATTTTTGCAAGTAGCAAATTAAATCGTGCCCAAAAGTGTACAGAACATTGTTGCTGAAATTGTGCTTGGCCGGGGAGCATGAAAAAGTAAGGGGGGAGGTGAAGAATACTGTATTGTGGCCATGTGTAAAATCAGGAACAAATTTATGCTACGTGTTCCGCTGCAGACCGTACCTGAAAGGGTTGAGGCAGAACCTGAGAAGCGCACCAAAATGTCCCTTGCTGGTCTGCGTCCCGCCACTGGGTGTGGATATCATGTAGCTGTTCCTATGCCGAAGTGGAACTGTTATCTTCTGCTTGTGTTTGCCGGGGGACAGGAAGTCTTTTCCAAAGACTTGCTGATCGCTTGCAGCAGTTGTCCCTTGGGGCTGAGTTGGCCTGCAACCTTCCCCCGGTTCCAGAGGACGACGAGTGGCCAGCCACCCCGAGAGGGAATCACCACAGACTTATGGACCAGAATCCCCGGCGAGACTGTCCCCTCACCACAGATCCTGGGGATCCTGGGCGGAGATCGCAACTGAGGAGTCGGATGTAAGGATGCCGGCCGAAGCCGCCTTTTCTACTCCTTCATCCTCCTCTAGCCCTGACAGGGAACCCCTAGCACAGAAGTCTGCACCTGTTAGCGCACGCCTGCATTCACCCCCCTCCCTTCCACAGTGGGTGTTCGACAACGAGCCTGTGCTCCTACAGTACAATGCGGGACCACGTCCTTCCCCAGCCAGGGAAGTCCCATTCACCAGTCCCCACAGCTGAGGCAGAAAGGGCCCGCAGGGAGGCTGAAATTGCCGGCATCATTGAAAAGTTAAGGGCCCAGCATAGAGAGAGATATGGGCAGAAGCGCCTCCCTTATGAAGTCCAGGCAGAGCAACAGAGGGACACTAAAAAGTTGAAAGCTCTATACATTAGCATGCTGGACTATCTTCAAGAGGGTGAGCCACCCTTAGATTGCCGACGCACTACAGTTGTCAAATTTGACAAAGTGAGAAGCTTTGGAACCCTCCAGGACTGCCGGCATGGAGGTACCATATTAGTCAATAAAAGGGCCATTCAGCGGGACTACCTGCCTAGATGATATCACTCCCTAGAGCGAGGGGAGATTGTGGAGTACACCCCAGTCAAGAGTTTGCAGGGTGAATAAGCTGCAGCCATAACTAGGCCCAAAAATCCAACACAGATACCATTCACATACTTCCCATTGGACTACTGGGACGCAGATCCTCATGGGATTCGGCCGATGAGGTTGCCAGAGACAGCCTGTGAAGAGGAAGTGTACAAGATGCCCAGCATGGACTCCAAGCACATGTCAAGGTCCAGTTCAGCATCATCTTTAACAGAGAACGTGTTCAGGTCTACTGCCTCTGAGGAGGTGAGGCCTGACCAACGGGCACCAACATATGTGCCTAAGCATACTCCGGAGCCGGAGATGTGGCCTAAACCGCAAGCACCAACTGATGTGCCGCGGCCTAATCCACCTAAGGAGGTGAGACCGAACCAACCGGCACCAACTGTAGTACCAGTGGCCTCATCCGCTGCCATTAATGTTGTTGTTAGCGTAAACCCATCAGTGGCACAGTCCCGGCTCACAAATGTTTCTTGGGACACTATTGTAAACCCCATGAGGGAGGCATAACCTCATGCTCCTTGCTATATGTCGCAAAGTAGGAAGCACGCTGATAGGCGAGGCTGGGAGGCAAGAAGATCCAACTTCTGAAATTGTTTTTCATTCACTAACTGTGTGGTACTCTAGTATCCTCTTGTTGTTACAGGTTTTCTTCAGTTCTGCAACATGTTCAAGATAAAGTGCCTGGCAGGAATATGCCAAGAAGTTCTCCTGTTTGCAACGTAACTACCTTCATAAGTTTGTGCCTGGCCCCTGGCCGTCAGACTCCTTGCCTGAGGAGATTTTAGTAAGTTTGTGCCCGGCATAGCCGTGTTTTCCTCCAGGACTCCATAATGTAGGTGGACTGTAGAGCCTTATATGACCGTTAATGTAAATGTTATAATAGTAATATATTTTTGTGCACATGTAAATGGTTTACGTTATAGTGTTTTCTTAAAGGTGCTCACCCAGCTCCTCTGGGAGGAACAATAAACACCACCCTTCACTAATCAGCCAGATACCCATCAGATATCAAGACTGACTTAACATTCATAAAATCCAATATACACATAATTCAGTAAATAAACTTCAGTAGTGTACATTTAAAGTCCAGTACACATAACTAATAACATATACTCATAAGAGAAGATAGGTATATGAATATATCTCACAAACAAATAAGAAAATGAGTCTTAGGGACTGTAACGTTCCATATCAATGCAAACCACTGTTATGCACAACATGTCATGTACTAACGTGTTCTTTTGTCTTTACATGTCCAGGGTACTTTACTGGCCAGAAGGTATTTCTGTAGCTAACTAAAAAAAATACACGTATCCAGAAAGGTAACAGTACATGAAATTGTTATCTAGATCCAGAGTTCTAGGTGTGTAGTACCGATAGACCCTAGTAGCTAAGCCATTGGGCAGAAAGCCTCAGGCAACCCAATCCGCAACCAGTGTATAACAAGGGAAATAATATGTGGTATTATATCAAATATATTTCAATAAAAAGGTAACAGTGAGATTAATTTCAGTATGTAGAAGCATTGTAGTCATTATACATACTTTATGTCAAGTGTCAGTCAAAAATATTCTATAGTCATATAGTCAAATATCTACATGTCAGTCAAATGTCACATTTCAGACATAAATCAAATATCAACCGTCATGTGTTGATAAAGTTTTCAGCTATAGACGGATGTTATAGCTAGGATATAACTAATTATATCTCATACATAGTCATTAGAGATGCATAATCTAATAACCTTAAGTAGAATGGAGATACCAAAGGTATGAAAATGTAATATAACAGGGTTGTCATGTTATTTGTGTTATTGCTAGTATTATTTAGTAAATTCTAAGAAAAAAAAAAGAACAAAAAGAAAACTAAAAAACTTATTTATTCCATCCTGTTCGGGAATAAGTTCCAGAGCATGTATGGACATTATTTTAATGCACATAGACTATATATTTCTTTAATAATTTTTGTTATCATCAGCCTGAACTGGGACATTTGGATTAATGCTTCAGGACAGCATCCGGCCCTATGGCTATTTCGTTCCTCTCCCTAAGGGGAAATACATCGGGGACGACTTTTGTTAAGTAAGGGGGTTTGTGGTGTCCCGGTACAGGACATGGTCCTGTACCCTTCCTAAGTCCCCTCAGGAAGAGTCCCTGCAGTCCATAAGGCTCTCCTGCAGGGCTCACCCCTTGCTCGCCTTCTATAAATGCATTGTAAATGTATTGTGCATATTGTGTATTATACATAAAGTTTGTACAAATGTATAAAATGTATAGGACCTTCTTGGGTTATGTGATCTACTGTCATGTGATGACAGGACCTACAGGCTTTGCAACCAATGGGCTTTAGTCCAGCCCCCTTAGTATAAAAGGGTCTGTAGTCTCTAAATTCACTCTCTTGGTTCCTGCTCCTCATCCTGTACACTACAGCAATACCAATTTCTGCACAATTGCAACTAGGCCAAAGCCTAAGGAAACTGCAGCCACTTCAAATGTGAGTTATCAAGCTCTGTCTACAATTTCTAGCGACTATTACTCAACTCAAGTATACAATTAGTAGCTCAGTGGCCTGCATTAATCTCAATACTACAAGTCCCAGCAAGCCTGTGAGGTCTCCTGCATCCCGGTTGCCTCTAGAGAAACTGCATAATTATAAAGACTGTTCTGTAAGAAGTTTAAGTAAAAGTTCCAGTTATCTCACAATTCCTGCTGTGGACATTCCTTTATTAACTGATGTTTCTGGGTTGGTTGTCGGCAGGGCCTTATACAGAAAACAACCACATCCTGGCGCCATGAATAACCAGGGGTTAATAACACCTCACCCCACAGGGTTAATACCATCAGACCCTGCTACACTGTTGCAACACTCCAGACACCACAGTAATTCTTATGACAAAATCATCACAACTTTGTATATGTGGGAATGTATAAATGGCTTTGCCCAGTTTTTGAAGAAGTCACAATTTTTGAGTACGCCTTTCTATTGACTTCCCCTGCGGACCCGAATACCTTGGGCACCACTGTCAGTGCAGAGCAGATCGGTGCTGACGATAAACACATGGGCTCAGCGCTCAGTTTAACTCTGCTGCCCATTCATTTTAGGTCTCAGCACTGGGATTCCTAACCATTAAAACTTCTGTCATGTTGCTATTGTATAGTATTATATTGACATCTGGCACACTATAGCATTATCCTTTTTGGCCTTCTCTGACCAATTGTCAATCAGCTACTTTACCATCCAGGCCCCAAGCAGGTCCCACAGGTCATTTGCCATTTGTGTCAGTCAGTGAGTTTAATATAGCATCAAAATAACTAGGGATGCACTGAAAGGGAAATTTGGGTCCGAAACCGAAAATTTAGGCTGTGCTTGGCCGAAAACCGAAAATGCATTGCCCTGCCCACTTTTTTCAATATAGTTTTTGTAAAATTGTATTACAATGGGGATCAAAAGTTTGGACACCCCAGGTAAAAATTTGTATTAATGTGCATAAAGAAGCCAAGGAAAGACGGAAAAGTCACCAAAAGGCATCAAATTACAGATTAGACATTCTTATAATATGTCAACAAAAGTTAGATTTTATTTCCATCATTTACACTTTCAAAATAACAGAAAACAAAAAAAATGGCGTCTGCAAAAGTTTGGGCACCCTCCATAGTTAATATCTTGTACTGCCACCTTTGGCAAGTATCACAGCTTGTAAATGCTTTTTGTAGCCAGCCAAGAGTCTTTCAATTCTTGTTTGAGGTATCTTTGCCCATTCTTCCTTACAAAAGTCTTCCAGTTCTTTGAGATTTCTGGGCTGTCTGTCACGCACTGCTCTTTTAAAGGAGTACTCTGGTGCAGACTACTCCTGCTCCGTCCTGCCCGGGCTGCAAAAAAAAAAGAAAATAAACCATACCTCACCTTCCTGGGTTCCCGCGGAGCGCCACTACAGCTGATCGGTCCTCCGGTCCATCTTCTTCATACTTCCGTGTGAACAAAGTGTCACATGGCACTCAGCCTATTATAGGCCGAGGCAGAACAATGTGGCGGCCGGCGATAGGCTGAGCGCCATGTGATGCTTCGTTCACACGGGAGTATGAAGAAGATGGACCGGAGGACCGATCAGCTGTAGGGGCGCTCCGCGGGAACCCAGAAAGGTGAGTGATGGTTTATTTTCATTTTTTTTGCAGCCCGGGCAGCACGGAGCAGGAGTAGTCTGCACCAGAGTGCTCCTTTAAGGTCTATCCATAGATTTTCAATTATGTTGAGGTCAGGAGATTGTGAAGACTATGGCAAAACCTTCAGTTTACTCAGATGTAATCCCCTGTGGATTTCGAGGTGCGTTTAGGATCATTATCCATTTGTAGAAGCCATCCTCTCTTTAACTTCAGCTTTTTCATAGATGGCATCAAGTTAGCATCCCAAATTTGCTGAAATGTTATTGAATCCATTTTTCCTTCTACTCGTGAGATGTTCCCTGTGCCACTGGCTGCAATACAACCCCAAAGCCGATCGCGGCGCCGCGCGCTATTAACCCTTTAGCCGCGCGCTCAGAGCTGAGCCGCGCGGCTAAAAGTGAAAGTGAAAGTTGCCGGCTAGCTCAGTCAGGCTGTTCGGGATAGCCGCGGCTAATCGCGGCATCCCGAACAGCTGACAGGACAGCGGGAGGTCCCCTACCTGCCTCCTCGCTGTCCGATCGCCGAATGACTGCTCAGTGCCTGAGATCCAGGCCTGAGCAGTCATGCGGCAGAATCGTTGATCACTGGTTTCTTATGAGAAACCAGTGATCAATGATGAAGATCAGTGTGGGCAGTGTTATAGGTCCCTATGGGATAACAATGATCAGTGTGTGCAGTGTTATAGGTCCCTATGGGACCTATAACACTGCAAAAAAAAAAGTGAAAAAAAAAGTGAATAAAGATCATTTAACTCCTCCCCTATTAAAAGTTTGAATCACCCCCCTTTTCCAATAAAAAAAAAAACACAGTGTAAATAAAAATAAACATATATGGTATCACCGTGTGCGGAAATGTCCGAATTATAAAAATATATCATTAATTAAACCGCTTGGTCAATGGCGTGCACGCAAAAAAATTCCAAAGTCCAAAATAGTGCATTTTTGGTCACTTTTTATATGATTTAAAAATGAATAAAAAGCGATCAATAAGTCCTATCAATGCAAAAATGGTACCGTTAAAAACTTCAGATCACAGCGCAAAAAATGAGCCCTCATACCGCCCCATACATGGAAAATAAAAAAGTTATAGGGGTCAGAAGATGACAATTTTAAGCGTATTAATTTTCCTGCATGTAGTTATGATTTTTTCCAGAAGTCCGACAAAATTAAACCTATATAAGTAGGGTATAATTTTAATCATATGGACCTACAGAATAAATATAAGGTGTCATTTTTACCGAAAAATGTACTACGTAGAAACGGAAGCCCCCAAAATTTACGAAACGGCGTTTTTTTTTTTCAATTTTGTTGCACAATGATTTTTTTTCCGTTTCACCGTAGATTTTTGGGCAAAATGACTGACGTCATTACAAAGTAGAATTGGTGGCGCAAAAAATAAGCCATCATATGGATTTTTAGGTGCAAAATTGAAAGAGTTACGATTTTTTAAAGGCAAGGAGCAAAAAACGAAAATGCAAAAACGGAAAAACCCCCGGTCCTTAATGGGTTAAAATATGTTCCCCTTCTTCTCCATACATAGCTTTGCTCATTCCGGCCAAAAAGTTCAATTTTAACCTCATCGGTCCACAGAACTTGTTTCCAAAATGCATCAGACTTGTCGATATGTTTATTTGCAAAGTTCAAACGCTGATTTTTGTGGTGAGGACGTAGAAGAGGTTTTCTTCTGATGACTCTTCCATGAAGACCATATTTGTACAAGTATCTCTTTATAGTGGAATAGTGTACCACAACTTCAGTGTCTGCCAGATCTTTCTGGAGGGATTGTGCAGTCAAACGTGGGATTTGAATAGTTTTTCTCACAATCCTGCGAGCTGTTCTGTCTGATATTTTTCTTGGTCTTCCAGATCTTTATTTAACTTCCACTGTTCCTGATGACTGTCATTTCTTAATTACATTCCGAACAGAGGATATTGACATCTGAAAACGTTTTGATATCTTCTTATAGCCTTCTCCAGCTTTGTGAGCGTCAACTATTTTCAGTTTCAGATTTCTAGACAACTGCTTAGAAGAACCCATGGTGCTGATTGTTGGGGCAAGGTCAGATGAGTCTGGGCATTTAAAACCTTTGAGATTGACATCACCTGGTCTTCCCAGACGATGATTGAGAACAATCCATGACATTGGCAGGTCTCAGCTTTGCAAAGGGGGCAGTGCATGCTATAAATTCTGCAGGGTGCCCAAACTTTTGCAGACGTCAATTTTTTTGTTTCTGTTATTTTGAAAGTGTAAATGATGGAAATAAAATCTAACTTTTGTTGACATATTATAAGAATGTCTAATCTGTAATTTGATGCCTTTTGGAGATTTTTCCATCTTTCCTTCTTTATGCACATTAATAAAATTTTTTACCTGGGGTGCCCAAACTTTTGATCCCCACTGTATCAGAATTCTTTAGTTACTGATGTACTTGAAGGGGACTCCGGAACACATGCAGGTGGCTATAGAAGGTACTGGCCGGGCTTGGAGCCACAGCACTGCCGCTCACCATACATTGACTTCAGGACACACTATAGCGGTATACACCTGTCTGATTAAAACTGATTGGTTGCTATGGGCAACTACTCCATTTTTCTTCAGCACATTTTGATAAATCTCCCCCTTATATCTTAAAAAAATAAAAATAAAAAATAAATCAGTATTCTTAAAATGTTCCCTTCTGACCCCTATAATGTTCTTATTTTTCCATATACTGGGCTGTATAGGGGCTAATTCTTTGCGCCGTGATCTGTATTTTTTATCTGTACAATTTTTTATTTTGATGGGACTTTTTGGAATACTTTATTTTTTCTGCTACATTAAGTGAACAAAAAGCAGCAATTCTGGACGTTGGTATTTTTGTACATTTACGCCACTGACCGTCCAGTTTAATTAACATTATTCTTTAATAGTTCGGACATTTATGCCCGCCATGTTACCAAATATGTTTCTTTTTTTTTACTTTATTTTATTTGAAAAGGGGGGGGGGGGGGGGGGGGGTGATTTAAACTTTTATTTAGGAGTCAAAATCAATCAACTTTGATCGCAGCATCTAAAGGGTTAATGCCGGGCATCACATGGATCAGTGATGTCCGGCATTAGCCAGTATGAAGAGAGCTCAGCTCCTGAACTCCCTTCATACACTTGCCACACGGCTGCACCTTATACACACGGTGGCCAGCCGTGGAAGGGTTAAGTCACCTCCTCCCTGCGCTCGGCACTGCTGGGAGGAGCAATAGTGGGCCCGTAATGGAGGGGCAAGACCGCGCCGCTCGGGACCTGGGGGAGGAGGAGGATGTACTGCTGATTGCCCGATGTACTGTACAGCACAGGAACACAGATGAAGGCAGTTCTGCACCTCACACCGGAGTCTATATATGTTGGATGCCATGCCCCCATTTTAGGTCACACCTAACGAAATTATCGGCAGGAAATTCCCTTAGCCGAAATGACCAAAATGGGCATTTTCGGCTGATAATTTTTGGCGGCCGAAATTTCGGTGCATCCCTAAAAATAACTTTCTATGGTTATGTTCACACAGGACTGTAATTCTTGAGGTTTGGTGGGGAGTTTGATTCCCTATTGAACTTAATTGGGAAAATCCACAAGGAATTTGCAGCACATGCATTTCACTCCTGTGTGAACATACCCCTAATGAGATTCTTGGGAATAAACCTAGATAAAGATCTACTTTGTAACTGGAAATTGGCAGATAAATAGGTGTAATACCAGGCACAGCCAATGGCAAATATAAGCTGTTGTGCTTGGTAACCTGTGATGGGGACACTGATGTTTGTGGAGGTGCTGTTGGTCGGCCATATACTGATAAGATATTGATGGCCTATCCTAAAGGTATCATTATCATAGTCCCAGAAGACCCTTTTAATATTTTTTCCTCTTCTGTGGAATCTTCTTTGCTCCCCATATTCGTCAATGAGCCTTGGGTGCCCATGACCCTGTTGCTAGTTCTCCAGTTGTTCTTCTGTTGGACCATGTTTGGTAGATACCACCCACTGCAGACAGGGAACACCTCTCAATATTTGCCTGGGAGCTCAGCTTTATTTCTTAAATTACACTGGAAAAATGCTGAGCTCTGACTGGTTGCTATGGGCAACAACAAGACCAATTTAATAGATCAGGCAGAGTAGGAAAACAGAAAGATGACCTGCACACACACTTCCCCAGACCCCCCCCCCCACCCCCAACCCAAACCCAAACCTGCTGTACACCAAAGTATATACTTATAGTGGATAAATAAAAAATACATTAAAATGTAGAAAAATATAACAATATTTATTATAAAATAAATATTTGCTACTTTCTGAGAAGATAGGATGCTTGGTTGCACGTTGCCATGAAGAGTATGGAAAGTGTCTATTAGATGGGCGTCCGCGCCTGCACAATTCTGGATGAGGTAAAGTTTATCCCAAACTGGAATCTTGTGCTATATGGAGCCAGGACACCAGATGAGTCTTCATGAGATCCTCAGATGGCAGGAACCTCAGATGGTTTAGATGTCTGGAGCCTCAGATTGTATAGATGTCCGGAGCCTCAGATTGTATAGATGTCCGGAGCCTCAGATTGTATAGATGTCCGGAGCCTCAGATTGTATAGATATCAGGAACCTCAGATTGTATAGATGTCAGGAGCCTCAGATTGTATAGATGTCAGGAGCCTCAGATTGTATAGATGGCAGTAACCTCAGATGGTTTAGATGTCTGGAGCCTCAGATTGTATAGATGTCCGGAGCCTCAGATTGTATAGATGGCAGGAGCCTCAGATTGTATAGATGTCTGGAGCCTCAGATTGTATAGATGGCAGGAGCCTCAGATTGTATAGATGTCAGGAGCCTCAGATTGTATAGATGTCTGGAGCCTCAGATTGTATAGATGTCCGGAGCCTCAGATTGTATAGATGTCTGGAGCCTCAGATTGTATAGATGTCAGGAGCCTCAGATTGTATAGATGTCAGGAGCTTCGGATGTTATAGATGTTATTGGGAAACTCTAGAGATGGAATTAGAGTTCCCAATAGATGTTATTAAAAAAAAAAAAAAACAGCTTCCTCAGGCCTAAGAGACGTCTCTCATTACACAGGAACCATCCGGCTCGTACGTGAACTGCTGGGTATCAGGACTTACGTCCGTCATGATGCAGTCCCCGTCCTTGTCGAATGTAAACTGTGGCTGGATCAGATGTTGCTGTCGTCTTGCCCTCAGCTGTTGTCTCCTCATCTTCACTGCTCCGATGGTACACCTCCCAGACTCCATCCTGGCCATCTTCTCCCCGCCTCTCTCACTCCCACTGGACTCCATAATTTTTCGCTTCATAGCTCTGCTATCCACTCCTCACACTCAAACTGAGCAACCCACACAGTTGTCAGGCAGCGCGGGCCCTTTTACCACGATGCTTCATTGTGACATCACATGTGTGACATCACATGACATTACAGGCTGTGCTAGGCCTCTAGTTCAAAGCATTAATGTATGTATATATATATATGAATTTATGGTAACCAGTGGCCCATAACAACCAATCAGATTGCTTCTTTTATTTTTCAGAGGCTTTATTAAAAATGAAAGAAGCGATCTGATTGGTTGCTATGGACAACTGCTCCACCTTTCCTCTGCACTGGATTTGATAAATCTCCCCCATTATTACCTACTGTCATTCAGAGCCTGATGTAAATGATGTACAGCAGCCAAACCTCAGCTTCTTCTGCTGCTTTACTTTTATTTCTCAAAAATTGTGAGAAAATAAATAAGAAAAAAAACAAAAACTTCTTGTTGCACTTACAGTAAGGACATGCTGGCAGTTGTAGTCATGCGGCGGGGGCAGTTGATAAGCTTGTCACTTGGCCGCACATCCTCCGTCCATGCCGCATGACTACAACTCCCAGCATGTCCTCACTTTAAGAGCATGCTGGGTGTTGTAGTCATGCTGCAAGGGCGGGTGACAAGGGAGCCAGGGAATCATGCAGCATTGCGCTCCGCTCCCTGGCTTCCCAGCAGGAAAAATAAAGTTACGGCTCTGTCTGTAACATGATATTTTTCCCATTGGCAGCTGTGATTGTCCAGGCGGCACGGACCAATCATGGGTCCGCCCAGGAAATATGAAATTACTTAGGTACACGTGCGACTTTTTCATGGTTCAACAAGTGTTATTGAAGATTTTTTCATTATACAAAGATATATAAAGTTTTGTATAAAACATAAAAAAGTAATCATAAAGAAGTGTGCATAAAGCAGATAGATCATCTTATTATAGTACAGTATAGTCATATTTAGAAAAAAACCCACTGCATTTATGAGCTCTATATTATACACTAGGCTCGCCCTATTGTAAGAAAAAAACAACTCTAAATCCCTTAACCTGTTGGGGACGGAGGGCGTACAGGTACGCCCTTGCGTCCTGGTACTTAAGGATGGAGGGCATACCTGTACGCCCTCCGTATTTTTGATCACCACTGCTCGATGGGCGGTGATCGGACTGGGAAATAACAGTGATGACCATACTAAAGTATAGGAGCAAGGTTGCAGGAATGCCACCTCCTCCTATTCCCTGCCATTGGTCGGTCAGGACTAACCGACCAATGGCAGTGCAGCGGTGGCAGAGACTACGGGCGGCGGTGGAGGAGGCTGCAGTGAAGATCGCTGGTAAGTGATCTTCACTGTGGCCTTCTAAAAGTTGCAAAACTGCAACTTCCAGCATGCCCAGATAGCCAAAGGCTTCCTGGTCATACTGGGAGTTGTAGTTTTGCAACATCTGGAGGGCCACAGTTTGGAGACCACTGTGTAGTGGTCTCCAAACTGTGGTCCTCCAGATGTTGCAAAACTACAACTTTCAGCATGCACTGACTGACTGGGCATGCTGGGAGTTGTAGTTTTGCAACATCTGAAGTGGCACAGCACTATATGGTGGTTTCCAAACTGTAGCCCTCCAGATGTTGCAAAACCACAATTCCCAGCATGCCCAGACAGTCAGGGATGCTGGTCGGTGTAGTTCTGCAATATCTGGCCCTTCAGATGTTGCAGAACTACAACTCCCAGCATCCCTGACTGTCTGGGCATGCTGGGAGCTGTAGTTTTGCAACATCCGGAGGGCTACAGTTTGGAGACCACTACTTAGTGGTCTCCAAACTGTTCTTCCCCAGTTGTTGCATAACTACAACTCCTAGCATGCCTTTTGGCTGTCAGTGCATGCTGGGAGTTGTAGTTTTGAAACAACTGTAGGTACACTGGTTGGGAAACACTGAGCTAGAGTCTGTTTCCTAACTCATACTAAACAAGAAAAAAGAGAGAAAAGGCACATGCGCCCCTAGTGCGGTACTGTGAGAAAATTTGGCAATTGTGAAGAATTACACTTACCAGAATGTGTTACGCTGAGGGCACAACACCATATGGAGCATAGGAAATAGAAGGACTCTGTTTGCAGCCTGGATCCTCCAGGCAGAACCTTGCTCACCGGTCATAGTAGCAGCAAAAGTAGCAGAAATAAAAATGGATCCTTGTCAGGTGCAGTACAGTAGAAGAAAGATCCATTATACATGGATACACTTCATAAGGTTTATTTGGAACACAACAGCAACGCGTTTCCTGCCCGCAAAGGGCACTTCATCAGGCAATGTGTGTCACACATTGCCTGATGAAGTGCCCTTTGCGGGCAGGAAACGCGTTGCTATTGTGTTCCAAATAAACCTTATGAAGTGTATCCATGTATAACGGATCTTTCTTCTACTGTACTGTGCCTGACAAGGATCCATTTTTATTTCTGCTACTTTTGCTGTTTCCTAACTCAGTTATTCCAACCCGTGTGCCTCCAGTTGTTGCAAAACTACAACTCCCAGAATGCACTGACAGACCGAACGTGCTGGGAGTTGTAGTTTTGCAACAGCTGGAGGCACACGGGTTGGAATCACTGAGCTAGAGTCTGTTTCCTAACTCAGTGGTTCCCCACCAGTGTGCCTACAGCTGCTGCAAAACTACAACTCCCAGCATGTATGGTCTGTCAGTGCATTCTGGGAGTTGTAGTTGTGCAGCAGCTGAAGGTTTGGGGCACCCCCCCATGTTGATGTACAGGGTACATTCACACAGGTGGGGGTTCCTTCTGCAAGTTTGAGCAGTGGCAAATTTTCCGCCGCAGCTCAAACTCCAAGCGGAAAACTCACTGTGAACCCCCGCCCGTGTGAATGTACCCTAAAAACACTACACTACCACAAAATAAAAAGTAAAACACTACATACACACCCCCTTACACGTCCCCCCCCCCAATAAAAATGAAAAACATCTCATACGGCATTGTTTCATAAACAGAGACTCCAGCTGTTGCAAAACAACAACTCCCAGTATTGCCTAACAGCCATTGACTTTCCTGGCAGACTGGGAGTTTTGCAACAGCTGGAGGCACCCTGTTTGGAAAACCCTGTTGTAGGGATTTGGTAGAGACAAGCCCCATCCTTGTATCCGGGTCCGCTCCTATTGCAAATTCCTCATTTAGGCCT
Source organism: Hyla sarda (assembly GCF_029499605.1). Taxonomy (NCBI): domain Eukaryota; kingdom Metazoa; phylum Chordata; class Amphibia; order Anura; family Hylidae; genus Hyla; species Hyla sarda. Next base: position 105,969,956 of record NC_079198.1, on the reverse strand, counting down.
CAAATGTGCATGGTGCTCTCTCACTTCAGATCCCTGTCATATTTCAAGGCAACAGTTTAGGGCCACATATGGGGTATTTCCGTTCTTGGGAGAAATTGCGTTACATATTTTGGGGGGATTTTTCTCATTTTACCCCTTATGAAAAGGTAAAGTTGGGGGCTACACCAGCCTGTTGGTGTAAAAAAATAAAAAAAATTTACACTAACATGCTGTTGTTGCCCCATACTTTTCATTTTCACAAGAGGTAAAAGGAGAAAAAGACCCCCAAAATTTGTAACCCAATTTCTCCTGAGTAAGGAAACACCCCATATGTGGATGTAAAATGCTCTGCGGATGCACAACAAGGTGAGATCGCCATGTACATTTGAGGTCTAAATTGGTGATTTGCACAGAGGTGGCTGATATTTACAGCAGTTCTGACATGAACGCGAAAAAAAAAAAACACCCACATGTGACCCCATTTTGGAAACGACACCCCTCACGGAATGTAACAAGGGGTACAGTGAGCATTTACCCCCCACAGGTGTCTGACAGATTTTTGGAACAGTCGTCCGTAAAAATAAAAAAAATTATTTCTCATTTGCACAGCCCACTGTTCCAAAGATCTGTCAAACGCCAGTGGGGTGTAAATACTCACTGCACCCCTTATTACATTCTGTGAGGGGTGTAGTTTCCAAAATGGGGTCACATGTGGGGGGTCCACTGTTCTGGCGCCATGGGGGCTCTGTAAACGCACATGGCCCCCGACTTCCATTCAAACCAAATTCTCTCTCCAAAAGCTCAATGGCGCTCCTCTTCTGTGCCCGCAATGCACTTTATATCCACATATGGGGTATTTCCATAATCAGAAGAAATGGGGTTACAAATATTTGGGAGCTTTTTCTACTATTACCCCTTGTAAAAATAAAAAATTTGGGTTAACACCAGCATTTTATTGAAAAAAAAATTGTATTTTATTTTTACGTCCCACTTTAACGAAAGTTCGTCAATCCCCTGTGGGGTGTTAAGGCTCACTTTACCCCTTGTTACGTTCCTTGAGGGGTGTAGTTTCCAAAACAGTGTGCCATGAGGGTTGTTTTTTTTTTTTACTGTTCTGGCATCATGGGGGCTTCCTAAATGAGACATGCACCACAAAAACCATTTCAGCAAAAGCCTAAGAGCACTTTACATCCACATATGAAGTATTTCCTTACGAGAGAAATGGGGCTACAAATTTTCGGGGGCATTTTCTCCTATTACTCCTTGTGAAAATGAAAGCCATGTGCCGGGATGCCTGCTGAATGATTCCAGCAGCTATCCCGTTCCGGTCCCCAACTGGCTAGCGGCGGGGACCGGAATTCCCACGTGCGTCTGCATACGCCCCACGTCCTGAAGAGGTTAAGACTACAGATGAGCGAACTTACAGTAAAGACTCTTTCCTAGGAATGTATCCATCTTTTCCAGCCCACCGGAACACCTGAAAGCTGAACTAATTTATGCAGGAAAAGTCATCAACTGCCGAGCCGAGAAGTTCATGACGAATCGAATTTACTGTAAGTTCGCTCATCTCTAGTTAAGACCCATAACATCTCTTATGGCTTTTAACAGTTTCAGTATCTGCCAGGAAAAAATATTTTGTATTTTATAGGGACCTGGAGAATCTTCGCCTTCTTCAGTACCCTCCATATCTGATTTACATATGAAATCTTCTTCCTCAGAATCAGAGTTGAGAATAATCATATAAACATAGAATGTGTCGGCAGAGAAGAACCATTTGGCCCATCTAGTCAGCCCAATAATCTGATCCTATCAATAGTCCCTGGTAGAGATGAGCGAAGTTACAGTGATCTGATTAGTCACAAACTTCTCGGCTCGGCAGTTGATGACTTTTCCTGCATAAATTAGTTCAGCTTTCAGGTGCTCCGGTGGCTGGAAAAGGTGGATACAGTCCTAGGAGAGTCTCCAGCCACCGGAGCACCTGAAAGCTGAATTTATGCAGGATGAAGTCAGCAAACACAGAGCCGAGAAGTTTGTGATTAATTGTATCACTGTAACTTCGCT